>NC_079385.1:10497802-11097802 GCF_021018895.1 Seriola aureovittata | reverse complement strand
TTTTTTTCTCATTTCCCTTTAATCTCACATCCTTGGTTTGTCTAAGACTGATGTTATCTTTAATATAGAAAACCATTTAAACAGTAATATGACACTACAACTCTCATTATTATACAACAAAACTCTGCACAATTAGAGAGACGCACTGAATAGCTAGTGTGCTATCCACTCTTGGATACCAGTCATGGACCTTCCACTGACAATTTGTCATCACTGCATTTAGGATGGATGAGGAGATTGTGTGTTCTGGTTCACCGTCAACTGCAAGGAGAACTCAGCGTGGAGAAAAGACACTGCTATACAACAGTACTTGTCCTGACAAGGGTTTAGACAGACAGAGACTTTTACTACCCTTGAATAAAAACGTCCACCGAGGACAAGTCCCAAAACTGCATGAAATAGTTTTGAATTAAAAAGACCGTTCCACTCGTCCTCCCACGAAAAATTCTCAGTGCAGACACACGGCGACATATTAGTATTTCCCATGCATATAATTTATTTCAACAGCTCACGGAGAGGAAAGACACTGAGGAATCTTCTTCTGTCACTGTGCAGGTGTCACAGGTGCGCCATGATAAAGGCGCTCTGCTGCAGGGCTGATATGCGCACACACACACTCACGCAGGCACACACACGCACACACACATTCCTGCATACAGACGCTACAACTCAGAGGAAACCATTGGACTATATGACATACAGGGCAGTGATTGTGGCAGGAAGCAAATTTAAAAAGCCCAAATTCAATTTTTATGTTTGCAAATATAATATTGATTAAATATCAGAATTGAAATGAAAAAACACAAATGTCCTTTTTGTTTTGTTTCTTTTGTACAGCCCCGCCCTAAAGCCACAAGCATTGTTAGACATTGATACTTGGTTAAATATAGGTTGTGACGTCGTGTGACCCGCTGCGGGGGAAGGCGATTTATTTTCCCATAATTTGAAGCACTAGTATTCTGCTATTGTATGCTGATTGGCCCGGTTTTATGACTGATTGTTATGGGACCACCTTCTTTCGATGGCACCCGCATGTGACGGTGATTTGCGGTTTAGCATTTGCCAGGTCATATATCCAACTTATATTGTCTCTCTCTGCTACACAGCCGCTAGATGCCAGAACACATGGCTCATTGTCTTCATGAATGTAAGTTGAGTCTCCATGTCTCTCCTCTTCCTGACTCCACCCTGCTTATATTTGTTATCTGGTGGTGTCTCTTCCTCTTCCTGTCGGGCTTTTGCTTACTCATCCACCTTGTTTTCAAATGTTCCCCTCTGTCTTCCTTAATTCCCCTTCTCTTTCTTAGTCCCGCCCTTTTTTTTTGCACTCCATCCTACTTCCCTCTCGTCGTCTCTTTCAGTTTTGCCGATCCCTGTTTATCTTCCGCACAAACTTCAAACGCATTACTCCAAGAGAAAATGAAAGGAACAATTTAGATCAAATCAGAACATCCAGCAAATGAGGTCTTCCTCCATTAATTTCATCAAATTCCACCAACGATCCGTGACATATTCCTGATGTAAATGTCTGCAGTCCTACATAACACAACCAGGATTACACTTTCTCAGCTCATGAGTGTGATCTAAATGACAGATGTATAAATAAGAATAAATGAGCATCCAAAATTTAGCATTTTCCTTTACATGGAAGATCTGGGTGGGAGGGTAAAAAGAAAGAAAAAAAACTTACACAAACAATGCATTGACTGACAATAAGCCATCATGCCTCACATTCAAACACACATATACATGAGGGCAAGCGATAAAACAACACACATACACAAGTAGAGAACCAAGAAATGCATAAAAAGGGCCCCGCACTACAGGGAAGGGAATAACTGCCTTCCTGAATATCCTTCATGTAATTACAAGAGAAAGCAACACTGCGCTGCAACACAGATTGTGACGCGTGGAACAAAACTGAGTCTTTATGAAGCCGAGCGCTGGAGCTCAGTGAACATGATGACATGAGATCCAAGGCCTCAGGGGAATACATGTGTCCTTGTTCGCTGTACATAGAAGAAGGCGAGTCGCAGATGAACAGACGGAAGTTGTGTGTGTGTTTGTGTGTGACAGTGCGTGTACGCCCGTGTATGACAGAGATGTGGGTATGTAAGTGTGTGTTTACAGTACTTTTTATGAGCATATGTGGGTTGGTATTTTGCAAATATGTTTGTCTGGATATGAATGTGTGTGTTTCCTAGCATAATGAAAAGAAGAAGAAGCTACAGAATGTGTGGTTAAGTGTGAAGATGTTTGCTGTGTGTGTGTGTGTGTGTGTGTGTGTGCGTGCGTGCGTGCGTGCGTGCGTGTGTTTGCATTTTGCAATTGTTGGCTTGTAGAAGGAGAAGAGCAAATGATGGGAAACAAAACGAAGGTGATGGATGAGCGTGACATCTATAACTCACTTTGGGTTAGTTTTCCCGCAAGACAAAAAGAATCACGATATGAAAAACTTGTTTGCTTAGTCAATCCCTTGTTGAATGAGCGAGGCAGCCTGCGTCTGGTCGCCTCCAGCAAGCAAAGCATCGCTAAGATACAACACCATCCTCCGAGTCTACATTTGTTTCATAATGACACACCTCATTTCTGCTCTAGAACTATTAGCAGAGAGCGCAGCGGTGACACAGTGAAAGTCCTTAGAATTCACATTATTGCAACGAATGAAAATTAACTCAATTCTGGCTTGACTGCAGTGCAATCAACAGATCTAAATTCTTGCTCGGGGGCAGATTGTAAATTATGCACAAATATGGCTTCACACTGTTACTGTTAATAAAAGATTTAACCCCTACACTCCCTTTATGTGGAATAAGGTCTGGATTGGACTAACTACTGCAAAGTAATGCATCGGAGAAAAAAAAAAAAATGCCATCCCTCCTACAAAATGGTGATTTTTCTTCTTAATGTACCACTGTTATTACCAGAGCAGGATATTTTTTAAAGAGAAACATTATTCATATTTGAAATTACAGTGATTTTATGTTACTGTCGAGCAGTATAAAAGGACCAAACAGGCCAGCGTTTACTAGATGGTGATGTTGTGGGATTGGAAGTCAAAGTGCATTTTCGGTGTTTGACTGGCAGATCGGCTTGAATCTGTGAAGCGCACTCTAGCGCGATTTTGACTCCTATATTTTCACAATAAAGAAATGGAAAATCACTATTTTACATACCCCCACTTTGTCAAATCACACAGTACAGTAAATCATATTTTCATGTTCTACGCCTGTCTGCATTAATCTTGCCAGCCCAGTCTCGGAGCTTGAAAATCCATTCTGCTTGCATAGTGGAGAGACTGTGTGATAATCCAGGTAGGCACCACATGAATATCTATTCTGTTTATTACAGTACACTACTACCAAACAATGGCTGTTTTGTGTGGCTGGGAAGGGTCAGGGTGAATAATCAGAATCCTCATATTAGTTGTGCTCACACTAAACACTGGCAGCTACAAAAGGCAGCCTCTACAAATTAGGCCTGAGCCAAGCAGATAATCTGTAGCCCCCCCCACACACACACACATACACACACACACACACACACAAACACACACACACACACACACACACACACACACACACACACACACACACACACTCTCCTACAAAGACTTTCACCACTTAATCGTACGAGTTAGGAAGATGTGGACTTTTTGCCATCTGCTCCTCCACTCACAAGGAACACTGGTGAGTTTCATTTGAAATGTATTAAGCGGCTGCCTGTTGATTTTTATTGTGTGGATTGTTTAGCCCATGTTTTATCTAGCTACTGCTTGTGATGCCCCAAACCAGTCAGTAGGACCAGGATCAGGTCCATCATGTCAAGGCATTTGTAATTAATATTGGCTCTGGTAGGCAGATGCTGTTCTCGTAGGCAGATGTTGTTCTGATGATGGATGTAGGCAGATGTTGTTCTGATGACGGATGTAGGCAGATGTTGCCATATTTATGCTCCAGGACCGGGACAGTGGTTCTAGTGGACTACAGTAGTTACTACTGGTTGCTTAACCATGATAGATACACTGATACACTGCCACAGCAGAATAGACCTTGTCTTTGTTGCACTGAATGCATTTTTAAATTGACTGACTGGTTTACTGTTTGTGCTGTATGTGTACTCTTGAAACTGCTTCAGGCTGAGAGAGAGACGGAGAGAGAGAGAGAGAGGGACTTCGGGAGAGTGAGTTTTGAGTTAAAATGGTTTTTGCCTGAGAGAGCTCTTTGATATCAAAACATGGCTTCATGCTGATATGACTTCTTGCTTATCATCCTATAT
This sequence comes from Seriola aureovittata, assembly GCF_021018895.1. Lineage (NCBI taxonomy): Eukaryota > Metazoa > Chordata > Actinopteri > Carangiformes > Carangidae > Seriola > Seriola aureovittata. Next base: position 11,093,524 of record NC_079385.1, on the reverse strand, counting down.
GCAGCATGTCCTCTTGAATCCAGATGTAGTGATTATTAACCAGAATCTTACCACAGATGTATTCATATTACATGGCAGAACCATGTAGCAAACACACTGTTTGATTACAGTTCTACTTACTTGGTAGTCAACAGCTTCTTTGTTCTTTCCCTAGCCTAAAGTAAAAAAATGAAAACTCCTGACAGTGATCCTTCCCTCATTGCTAGCCACAGTGACACCCACCACAACATTTTTGTTTGCTCTGCTGGACAACCCAAATGCAGATACTGCCAATCAGTTATTTCCTGCTGGCTCAGACTTTATTGTCCTGGTTAGTGGTGTTATTCTTCGGTCAAAAAAAGCCCCAGCAGCAGCAGCACTTCAGTGGCTGAATGAAAACCTATGTGAGCCAAGCATCCAGTAATTCCTTTGCCAACCATGATGTTCAGAGTATGTCAGCGGATGGCAGAGCTGTAGGCTGCAGAGGTGCCGTCACTCCCATACCGCCACTGTGATTACGTGGAAACAGGACTGATCGTTGGCGCAGCGTTCCTTATGTTGCTTACATATCTTTCCTCCTCTTGTTGAATAGCGAGGACACACTGCTGCAACTTCCCTGTAGCACTAAAAGCATGGTGGTATGTGGGATGGCGGCGAACATTTGTACCCTCAACAAAGGGACAACACTGTGAGCGATGGGAGCAACTCTCGCTGATTGCTTCACAAACAATACCGGGAGCCACAGTTAGAACTTCCCTTAAGCACCAGTCTGATATTAATTGTAAATGAAAGAGGCGCGCTGTGGATAGAGCTACAGTATGTGTAATATAACTCTAATGCAGCTCAGTTAATTGAACTCAGAAATATGTTTATAAGCCGTATTTTCCTCTTTTGACACTTGATCTCTCTGTCAACAAAAGTGCGCACACACGCTGTGAATGGGAAACACTCGGGAGTCATTCGTCATGATTAGCAGATGGTTACTGACTGTCCATTGAAACGACTTCATCCACTGCTACAAGGTGTAGACTGATGAAGTCAGACAGACAGAGAAACATTGGCAGCTGCGTGTGGACGGTTTCTATTCAGATTATACTGCTTTTATTATATTGTAACATAATGCACTCCATCAGTTTTTACCTTGTGGCAGTGAATAAAGGTGGTTCATGGGCAGTTAACAGATTTCTTTTTCTACATTCAAAGAATTCCTCATATAGGCAGTAAAATATACAATCTCACTATTTTATTCTGAGCGCTGTGAAGGTGGAGAGTGATGTAAATGCAGCTGTGGCCAATTAAATGTATGTAATGTAATGTACTTCAGTTGGAAACGTAGACTTAGATTGAGAAACCATTAACAACAATATAAAAACTGTAGATTCTTTATTCCTCCAAACGACCCCTATATTCAAACAAATGATCCCGCCGCTGATGAAGACAAAAGAGACGTGCACGGAGTCTTTAAAGGTATAAGAGCCACCGGGCAAACACAGTCCCACACATCTCATGGGGTTTGGGCTGTCAGAGTGCAAGTGAGGCTCCTTATGACCCATAATGGCCATGCTTACCAATACTTTGACCTTGTGCACTGGCGATGATGAAAGAGGGTAATTTCTGTGGTGTGGGAGGCCGCTGTGATGCATGGCATCATTTTTAGCCCGCTCTGAGATGCACTCGGGACGTTCTGTGTATTGCTAAAGGTCAATTCAAAAAGGTCACATGCTGACAGAATACACAAATACCTCTAAATATCGCCTACGGGAGTGCTTTCACTACAATGGGCATGGAGAAATAAAAAGCAAGCATTTTCAAAGCTGCAAAAATATAAAATTGTTGTTATTTAATGACAACTGAGTTTTGTATGTTAAACTAATTTCATGAACGTTTCCCTGAAGCTTGCTATGACATGTTTTTCTCCCGCTCTCAGCCAAGAAACTTTCTGGACATGGATCAGATGTTGAAGATGATGGCACGATTAAAGGCGTATCTTATTCTGTTTCTCCATAATTCACCATAGAGGGAGAACGTGTGCGTAATCTACGGCATAATTAGAGAATATTAGCAGGATTCCCCTGGGAGAGAGATGGAGAGATGGAGGTGGAGATCGAGACGCAGATACAAAGAGGGGAAATAAGGAGGAGACGGTAAAAGAGGACGATAAGGGAGTAAAGGAGCCTACAGAGACACGAGGAGAGAGGTAGATAATGGAGAAAGTGGTTAGAAACTGGAAAACTGCTATTTGTGTTTTATTGTTGAGATCAATGTGTGCGATGTGTCACATACATGTACGTGTGTGTGAGATGCTCTTGGCGACAAACAGCAATCTGAATAGGAGTGGGATGAGAGCAATTCCATTCTCTGTTTTTTTTTTTTAGGGTGGCGGAGGCACGTCCATATGTCACTGCGAGGAGATCAACTTTTGTATGACAGAGAAAGAGGATGAGAAATATACATTTCATATGCTGCCTTTGTGGCATTTCTGTTTTTCTGATTTATAGTCATGCTGATGATATTTTGAAAGTTTGAAAAACAAACAAAGTAAGAAATGGTGTGACGTGGCTGTTTTTTGTAAGTGTGTGTGTAAAAAGCCTGGCAGCAGCATTTTTGCATCAACATGCAGTCTGCTGAAAGTTTGAAAGTTAGAAAACGCAACAGGCCGGCAGCGGAAAGACCAATACAAATAGAAAGTAAGGAATGGAAATATACCAAAATAAAGAAAGTGAGGAGATCGAAGAAGTGACTCTGCTCAGCTCCATTTCTCTGTCCCTTGTGCTAAGAAAACCATTGACAATTTGAATACTAAAAAGGGAGATGAAGTATTCCACTCAGGAGAGAACTGGGACAGAGCAGAGGAAAACATGAATAAACAGATATACACTCGCCATCAAAATTTCACTGCTTCTTAGTTTAACACCTTCTGAAAGAGCTCCAAGGGGCGACATGAAGAAATTCCTTTGCTTCGCGTGGAATGATAGATGCAAAGCAAACAGTATGGTTAGAAATATAACAAAAGTTTGTGAAACAAGCTGAGTGGGAGGCAGAGGGGGCAGGAGGAAGAGGAAGAGGATGTAGGGAGGAAGATGTAGAGATGACAAAGAGAGAGAATGCGAGTTTGAGAGATGCGAGTTCTTCTTTGGGAGGGTTTTATTACACCTGCTGTCTCTCTCTACACACGCGCGCACAAACGCACACACACTTACACATCACAAGCCTGCACTGTTGGGATGTGGTAAGACAGAATAAATTAACCTGTCTCACCGTATTTCATGCATGACTGCATTATGCGCACGCACACACATACACACACACTCACATGTCCTCATACACCACTACCAGCATTCATAACTGTGCAAGCACGTATGCAAACACACAAAGGAGCTTATATAGAAAATATAGTATCAACAATTTCCTCTAAAGAGCAGAAAATAAGATCCGGTTGCTCAGAATGAATCTGGGTCCAGGACAAGTGGAGCTGCATGATGGGAAAGTGACTGAATAGTTGGTTTTTGATTCAAATAAGAGAGAAAATAGCCATCGCCTCCACGGCTCGAAGCCAAGGTTCCTTTCACCGTCCATCACTTAATAACAACATGCAAAGTTATAAAGTCATTTATTATTCTCTCTCCTCTTTCAAATTGTCCCTTTCTACCGCTTTCAAGGATGTGCCATCAAAAAATCTTTGGCTTTGGTTAAGTGACCCCAGAGAAAATGAAGCACATTATTTCTGCACAGGGACTATGCTCAGTGGCTCCATAATGGCTTGAGAATCAAAAGACACAGGCTGAGTCACAAGAGGTTTAGAATTACATACAAAGGCACAACTCAGGAGGATCTGTTCCTGTGCTCCACGATCAGGACAGAAGCGATTAGATTACGAGGTAAACAGAGGCCAAGTACTCTTCTTTCTTTTACTAATTGAATGGAAAGAATCAGGTGCATGTTTAAGAGCAGGAGTCTGCAGACCCCACATTGAAAGTAGAGCGTTAGTCAACTAGCCACTGCTATTGTGGCACCTCTGGAGGGCAGGTGTAGGTGCAGGTGCGGGTGCAGGTAGGTGCAGTACGCGTACTGGGCCAGCAGGTTTATGGACATCAGTCTCTGTTTATGCGCGTTTCTGTAGAACGTTATGAGTATTATGATGTGTGACACTTTCTTCTGACAGTTCTTCTGTTGCAGTATTTCAGTCACTATTATTAGCCAACATGGTTTGAAAATGGTCTTTTGCTGTGTTGACTCTGAGGAGCTAAAACCAAAGTGTCCTGTTGAACTGCACAGTCCTTCAGGCTTTTCTGGAGAAAACCTTAGCTGGTTGCTTTTTTTTTTTTCACATCAAAATACACTTTATTCTATGAATTCAAGTAGCAGTTTAGTCTGTCACATTCCAAAAGCAAACATGTGTTAAACTGATAGTGATATAAGGTAAAGAAAATCAGTAAATCCTCACATTTGAGACTGAAGCAAGTTGTTTTTTAGTTGATATGACTTAAGATAATGATCAACAAACTTGATGATTAGTTTTATTTTATGGTTTTTGTTTTATTGTTTCAGCAGTCCCTGGTTGGCTGAAACACAATGAAAGCTGTATTACAAATGGATATTGTTAAAAAAAATGTTTTAGCGTTACTCAACTATTTAAATACTCCTCAAACTATATTGCACATTAGGGCATGAACGTTAAACGATTAGAAAAGCAATAAGGAGCTCTGCTCCGCTGTATGCCTCTTAGCTGTTCTCCAATCACAGTAAAACACTGTACCGCACTGGCTAATTGTTTAAATAGTATATAGGAGGAGTGCTTAGAGAGAAATCATCGATGGATGTTCAAGGAAAGAGGAGGGGAGTTCAGTAATGAGGGTGGTGCAATCGAGATGGGCAGATCCCATCGCAGATTTTCAGTTGATTACAGTTCCTGATGATTTGTGAGGCAAGAGACTACACAAGGCCAAAATGTTGATGTTGTGTACCCACTCGCTGTTGCTGTCAGGGACCTCAGCAATTATTGTGCCAAGTGTTCTGTCCTTGAAAGACTTGAGAGAGAGAGAGCGAGAGAGAAAAAAATGAGTTTTTTTTTTTTTTTTTTACCTCCCACACATACAGCACATATACAAGGGTGTAGGTTTGGAGCTGCTCCGCAATTTGAAACTTATGGCCATCCCACAGAGGGGGATATGTCGAGAATCAGTATCACAAAATTTCATCATGAACACCAACACGAAAACTCAGTAAACTTCAAACCAGTCGTTTTGTTAAATATGTTTATTTGCTTTCTGATGGAGAGGTTGATACACTCTCATCCATTAAATATAATGTTACAGCCAGCAGCTGATTAGCTTAGCTTAGCACAAAGACTGGAAGCAGGGGGAAACAGCTAGCTGGCTCTGTCCAGAGGTAACAGTTTGTCAGGTTATGTGACTTTGTTGCCAGCTTCTCCCTGCCAAGAAAAAGTCCTGCACAAAACCCCTGGTAACGCCGAACTTGGTAGCGTTCCAAGAGAAATCCCAAAGGAAGGAGAGGCGTCACATGGTCCAGGAAGTATGTGCCAGCAGGATAGTGGGGATGTGGCAGCAGAGCCATTGATCACAAGATTACAGTCAGGGCTCTGGCAGGGAGCCAAGCCACCAAGGTCCTGATCCAGTTGGTTTATAATGTCCTTCCTGGTCTAGCCAGTCTTTTCTGTTGGAGCCTGGCAGACATACCGGTGTGCCTGCTTCTTTTGCTGGAGAAGGGGGATCTCGGCAGCATATCCTGAGTTCCTGTCTGAAGGCTCTGGGGGGAGAGGAGCTACCAGTGGTGTCACGACCGGCTGCTGACGAAGACGGTTAGCTTTGAAAGAAGAAATGTGAGCTGCCACTGCAGCAGCGCTCAAGCTCATCAAGTGGGCTTCTTGCCACTGCATGGGGCTGGGAGGTTAAAGATCTAGTGAGGCAGCTCAAGTTCCCAGACATCATCACAGAGCCCCCATGGTCCCGATGTCCGACACAGCAAGCTAAGAAAACAATGAACCAATGACTGATTGAAATAACTAATAGATTAGTTGCAGTCCTATAAAATGTTTTCTTGTGATGATTCAAAATAAAGCGAGGCTCGAGTGGCTACACACTCACATAGAGTGTATTTGTTATATTTTGTATACAATCACAGTCAGACTCCACTGGTTCTGGCTGAGCTTTCTGTGCTAGTGTAACAACAGTATCTTGGCAGTCAGCTTGCTGGCACTCCCGCTCGCAGCAGTGTAGTGGGTCTCAATCGGCTAATAATGACAAACAGACTCAATGGATACAATGCAGCAGTAACAACAAGTGGGGCATTTCAGCAAACACATTTTCTTCAGGAGGTCCAACACAATGTTTCTGCCACCCATAAATTATTCCTATGCAATATACAGCTTATGGCTGTATGGCTGCCAATTTGTATTTTCATTTCAGGAGGGAGGGAGGGAGGAAGGGAGGAGGCTTACTGAGGAGGGAGGGAGTGAGAAGACAAGATGGAAGACAGAAACCAGCACACAAATACTTGTCAGCCAAAGTCACTTGATTGGGATGTATCATTCTTTCTCTCTTTGTGTGTGTGTGTGTGTGTGTGTGTGTGTGTGTGTGTGTGTGTGTGTGTGTGTGTGTGTGTGTGTGTGTGTGTGTGTGTGTGTGTGTGTGTGTGTGTGTGTGGATGCTGACAGCTAGTTGTCTGCTACCATCTATTCTCATTATCTTCTTGTCTGCCGGTGCCAAGCTGATTCTGTCTCTCTGTCTTCTGCTACACCCTCTCTTGATACAGGTCCTGAGTGCGCTCATTGTTGCATTTCTCTCTTGTCAGAAAGTGAGATGTAGCAGAAAGAGAAAGAGGGGAAAGAAAGAAAGAAAAAAAAAAAAGAGCGAAAGAGAAGATTTTCACTCCAGTTGCTCTCTGTCATTGACAAGAAGTTTGGAGAGGGACGTTGAAGCCGAATCTCGACACATTTCAGTCTCATTTCAGTTGACACAGAAGACACACAGGGAGAGAGAGAGGTGGAGGAAGGAGAGAAAGAAAGGTGTGTGTGTGTGGGGGGGGGGGGGGATGCATGCCCTCATACATTTTGATGACACAGGCTGCTACCCAGTCGGTTCCTGTGCCATGACATGGCGCGATCACACACACACACACACACACACACACACACACACGCACACACACACTCGATGTTCCTACCTGACAACTCGACACGGCACTGCCTATCAGCGCTGGCAAGGACATCCATCCTGTGTCCTGGAGAGACCAGACACACACACACACACACACACACACACACACACACACACACACACACATAGAGACAGCAGATACACCAGCTTAGACACACCATGCACTTGCCAAAATATGGTACATACAACAACAAACACTCGCCTCTCACCTATGACAAAAAAAAAACCCCCACATACCTGGCTGTAAACGTTGAGCTTTCATCACTGGCCAAACAAAACCTGCAGCGTCGGAGGCAGCCAGAGGTGCCTGAAGCAGCCGAGCAGGGGGGAAAACTGTTTTGTAAGGCCAAGTTTACTGAACTCTACAGAAAGATGGGCTTTGTTATCCATCTCTGGGGACTCACAATGCGACCAGAAATCAGTGAAGTGAGTGTAAGAAGTAAAAAAAAAAAAAGTGGTCTTTTTTTTTTTTACAGTGCGACCAATAACAGGGCGCAGGGCCCCAGTCTGTGTGAGAGTGAAGCTGCAGGAACCAGCAAAACAAACAGCTTGTTGAGTTAAAATATCCAATCTGCTTTTTATTCTGTATAATAATAATAATAATTATATATTATATTATTAGAATTATATTATTATAATGTGAAATATTTTTTAATAACTATTATTTATAATCTAATAATAAGGTTGATAGAGAATAACTGTTTTGATTTCTCTCTAAATACACAAGCTCCCCTGCTGCTTTGCTTAACATACTTAGATTAACTCATAGGGAAAGTGGTGAAAGCATATATGCATATTTCCATGGAAACATGTAGGGAAACATTTACCTTTGTCATATCTCTATTGTGCAGTCATAGTAGTGAAGGTGTCTCATCATCTTCTGGATGTACGTGTGATTAAAAAAAAAAAAAAAACAGATACAAAGAAGAGTGAATCTTTTAACTTTCTATTTGTGTAGCCACTGTTGAATTGATCCGCTTTCAGGACGGCGACCTGATTTGAGCTGTTTCTTTTGGGTGTGTGTGTGTGTGCGTGCGTGTGTGCAAGTGTGTTTTTGCATGTGTTTGTGGGTCATATGCTCACCCTGACTTCATGCTCGTTTTGATGAGCCTTGTTTATGCTTCATCAGCTGTGTAAAGTTTGCAGTTGAACTCTCGTCATGCCTTCAGGAAGCATTACCCCACACACATACACACACACAAACACACACACACACATATATGCAAGTGCAAAAATGAATTGTTAAGGACACACGGACAACCAATTTACCCGTACACACCCATGTATATATCTATCAGAAAAACGGAATTATGACTGACAGGCAGAGAATAGATTGTGAGTGTCAGAAAGGGAGACAGTGATGGATTCAGGATCTAATGGTGTTGACTTGGAGACTGGTGGTCCAGTGAGACACAGATGCTGATTGACTGTCTGACTGACTGAAGACAGAGATAATAAGATAACATGAGCTAATGAGCAAGGTGAAGAACGGGGGGGGGGGGAAGCAGGAGACAGACAGAAATGCAAGGAGACAGATTCATAAGCAGCGTGTGTGTGTATTATGTAAACTGCCATGATCAGATGAAACATGCATTGACTTGTAATGGCATAGGCAGTTTTCACTTGTTACACTACATTACACCATGAAATGCTCCACATGTTATGCAAATGACAAACATGTAGCCAGAATACAGACGCATTTAACATGAATTCATTACAGTGTGTAACTAACATGATGATTCCGGCATTTCCTTATGGCTCTTTGGACACAGTGTTCTTCGCATATCAGCTACACACACACACACACACACACACACACACAACACACACACACACACACACACACACACACACACACACACACACACACACACACACACACACACACTGTACTGTGGACCGCAGTTAATCACTGAAAAATGTGGAGACTTTTGAGGAAACAGTGCAGTGGAAGTACAAAGCAGGAGGAGATCCAGGAGGATTTTGTTTGGACAGATCAGGATCTGTGCTACAACACCATGTACAATACTTATAGCTGCACAACAAATGCCCTACAACATTAAGCAGCACTGAGCCTGTCAGAAGGTTGCACAGGAGAACAAACTAACTGCTCATGAAATATAAGAGGATTGTGTTCTTGTGCCGACTCTACAAATACAAACTCTAGTGCATTAGGTTAAGCTACCTTTAGGTTATAATGATCGTTATATTAATTTTAAAATATGAAAACTTGCTAAATTGCATTTTTGCTCTCAATACAAAGTCATTTATAAAAAAAAAAAAAAAAAAAAAAAAAAAAAATCCATCATCCAGACCTCTCTAAGATGTAGCGGAGTGGTTTTCAAACTATGAGGTGCAGAGTTGAAGGGGGAGGCTCAGAGGCAGCAGAGAAGTGGGGCAAAGGTACTGTGTGACTAGTACTGTGCGTACTAGTGTTCTAAAACAAAACAACAGGAAATGAGGTGTTGTATTTGGCCTGCTTACCAACGTGGTCAGCAGCTGCAGCTGACACACAGCTCATGGAGGCAAGTGAGATACTTTAAAAACCCTTTGCACAACTGCCACGATTTGTAACAAAAATCACAGTCACTGTCAGCGTCATAACTTCAGTCAAATCTGAAAACATGAGACATGATCCACATAGATTCTCTCCTACAGCTTTCACGCTGACTTACACTTCCCAAGGATATCATTATTTCACACACACACAACTCTGTTTAGAAATCACAGAAAAAATGATTTAATGATTTCTTCAGTGTCAGAAGTACTCCGGCGACAGTCGCCTGTACATCCACGGGTACGCTTCAAACAGGAACTGCTAACAGCTGATTCAGCATACGTTTGATGGCACACATTTGATCAAATATAAACAAATAAAGGCAAAAATTGCGAGACTGAAACTGTAGCTCACGGCTAACTCACAGCTAACTCCACGAGATTGTGTGGATTCTGTCTGCTGGGGGCAGCCCACAGTGTGGGCCTTTGAAAACCCCAGGTGTGGAGAAAGCATTGCGTGTGGTATTACAGCACACAGCTGAAGGTGTTACTTCACCGCATGTAGTGCCGGCATCTACGGCATATTCCTGTTTCTCCTTGCATAGTGTACAGCACTTCGTCTTGAGGATTTCTGTGGGTACCCAAGTATTAAATCCTGTTTACTGTATGGTGATATACTATAGGGTGCATTTACGAAACAGAAACTCTACTTTTAGACACGCACTGTATATTAAAACCTGTGTAGGGTTCATACAATTGAGACCAGTTCACACATTTTTAAAATCTGAACCAGCACGTGCCAGGTTTGCAAACATATTTTTACAGTGAGAGCATGGGGAATGTGCTCATACCTCATAGCTCATAACTCACCTACAGTATATGTGCGCACGCCTGGCACCTGGCCAGTGCTAATCTGTACTTACATTTATCCATACAGTGGAAAGTTAGATAAATATTTTTTATGCTTTGAGAAAACTAAAATGCATTGTTCTAACGGGGGTACAACAACATACTGTAAAAGTAGAACTTTAAAATTGTATTAACACGCGGATAATGATGGGAGTCGGCGGGGACCTCCCCAAAACTCTTTTATTTCTCAGAATCTATTCCTGTACCAGACAGAGAGAGAGGGGGAATGTGTTTTGTGTGCACACAGGTAGTAATTTATCCCTGCAAGGACAAGCTGTGTTAATGTCTTTATACACAAGCACTGCACATCCAGCTGAGACTGTGATGTGGAGCAGATGTGTGCCGCTTTATTCTCAGCCATTCATCCATCAGAGGCTACTATCTGGAAGACTGGAGATGTACGAAGAACAGTGCGCTTGCGTGTGTGTGTGTGTGTGTGAGATGGAGCATCTGTGATTTTTCAAAATGCATCTCAAAACAGACACATGTAATGTTTGAATCTGAGTAAAGGGGACTTAGGGGAAGATGTGGTGAGAAAATACGAGCAGAGGAGAATAGAAAGAGACGGGGAGAGACGGAGAGACAAATGTGAAAGAATGATGCTATGCTAATACATGCAGAGCGCGAGAGACGCAAATCTCAGTTGAATGGGAACAAAAGAGGGTTAGGAGAGTTGGAATAGCCCCTGTGTTGGTCCTGATATTTAATCTAGACGATGCTTCATTAATCATACGACTATAAATGTTCCAAGCTCAGATAATAGGAAGCAAAGTTAAGGAGAGTTCATTTTTGTGTGTGTGCGTGCACATGTAGCGATACATGTATATATGATCTGCATGCAGCCATACAACATGTTCATATACTCTAACGAGCACACACACACACAAGCACTGGTAGCACCGACGTGTATAGATTTAAAGGAATCGTTTCACATTAGCGCTAAGCTAAGCTAACCCTCTGCTGGTGGTACCTGACAGGCATGAGAGCGGCATCCATCCTCCAATTCATCTATTTCTCAGCAAGAAGACGGATGAGCACATTTCCCAACCTGTCAAACTATCATTTAACCCTTTCATACGGGGCTGCCAAGGACCACCAACCAAATTTTAAACGGCATGATGCAAAAAACTTGCAAGAAGTTGTTTCTATAGTGTGAAAAGTTAAAGTTAGGGTTAAAGTTAGAGACAAATTTTTACCTGCATCACCTTTAAAGATTATTCAACCTTGATTATTTCAAACTGCATTATTTATTATAAATGTGACTGTTGTGGCTCTATAGGACGTACACACTTTGCACTCTGCTGTAGAGGTTTGGGGGAAACGAGGACATGCTCAAAACAATGTATATCAGGGCGATCAGCTTTCCAAATAAACATGTCCCGTGTCCTTTATGTTTTTTCTATGATTTTGAATTGTTGGAATTATAAGTTGACACCATCTTGACTGTTTCTGTGTGGAGAGACATTTTTCAGTATGCATATTTTTCAGCAACACTCTGACATGTTTTTCTTTTCTTACATATGGTAATAATCAGCAGGACAGTCATCACAATGTGATCCAACACTGTTCATCTATTTCCTGTTGTCACCGTTGACTTGTGGCACAGGTGAAGCTCACAAACAACCTTAAAACGTAAACTTAAGTGAACAAAGTTTTCAAAAAAGAAAAAGAACAATAAAAAAACTGTTGACAGCAGTTCTTCCGATCAGGAACTGCCCCTGAACTGTTGCCACCAGATGAATATTTTCTACCAAAATAAACTATCGCCGTAATTATTAACTTGGCAACAGCATTAGTGCTGCAGTGTGAATAGACCCTCATTAACCTCCAGTTGACTGCAAATCAGATTCAAACTCCAGCTGATTCTCACTCAAAAAAGCAAGAGCGTGGCCACGGTCCTGTAGTATATCCATTGAACAACAGTGGCCTCTGAAACATGCATGAGTGCCCGTCCCCTTTTCCTGTTTGGAAGCTGTGATGCTATCAGTCTCACACCAGCTTGTGCAGTGATCTGTGAAGCAGATTTCAACTCGATTAGACTGCTTTTCGCCTTTTGAAGTCTGCGAAAAAAGAGAGAGTGGCAGATAGAACAGAGGGGTAAAGAGGAGGAGAGATGGAGAATTCCCTGTAACAGCTGCATCATCTTATATCGTCTGTGAGGCAGCTGGCATTAGAGTTTCTGAGGAGGGAGAGATTTGTAAAACATGGACATTACAACAATGGCTGGAGCTTAATCTGCCCAATCCCATTACTGGGACCATCCACAGAGGCAGACACACACATACACACATACACATATGAAAGGAGGAAATCTGTCACTCTGTAAGAGAGAGAAAGATGTGGGAGGGAGGAAGACATGGAGAACGGTGGAATGTTATAGAACTGAAGTGACAGAGATGAAGGTCAGTGTGTGCATTTGTGTGTGTGTGTGTGTGTGTGTGTGTGTGTGTGTGTAGTATGTGAAAGGAGGACGTCAGCGATCTCTGATGCATAATACAACAACATTGAAAAGGTGTCAGCATCTGGGATCTGTATGAAACACAGAACAGGACAAGGCAGTTCAGCAGAGACTGTATCCTAAAGAAAAGAGCCTTAGACTACATGCAGCAAGTTATTGATCGTCGGCGGGAATCCAGCCACTGGCTGAGAAGCTGCAGCAGTGGTGTGGTTTTCGGTAGCACTGCCAAGCGTTGCAAAGCACTGCAAAATGTTGTGCAGATGTTAGATTACAGACGTTGTTTCTTATCAGCTTTTACTTTATTGAGCTGAATTTTGCCTCTGTGTTGACTTCCACATGTTGTGTGAAATGCCTCAGCTGGTCTTGTTAGTCACCGCTCTTCAAGGACAGTATTAAACCACAAAGCCACATGTTTGCAATGATTGATTTTAAAAATGAAAGGAGGCAGATGTTCATTTTGACAGTTTTTTTTTTAAGCCATGTTCAAATCAGGGATCTAGGGACGGCCATTTTAGCCTGATGTTCACGCTGTCAATTAACTTTCATTATCAGGTAAAAACTTTTAACTTTTCCATTACTTTAATTTATGACAAAGTATCTGCAAAACCCACTTTACATTTAGTTATACCTTAAATCATTTTCTCCAGGGTTTTTGGGTATTCTGTCATCATAGTTTTGTACTGTTCATGTTTGAACTTGGACTTTTTTTGCATTGAGGAGAGCCTCTCAAGCACTTCCCTCAACGTTTTAAACATGTTCCACCAATTGAATTGTTCATGTTTGTGTTAGGTTTAGACATGATGACGGTTGCCACCATGCTTGAGCTTTGGGTGTCCTAGCAAAGAAGCCAGGTTGTGTAAACAAACCAGAGCTGGACTGGCTGTCTGGCAGACTGGGCAGACAGATGTGGCTTTTGGGCCGACACAACTTAGGGAGAGGCATAGTTGGTGTAAATATTCAGAGGAGTGTAAAGATGGGTGGTGTGTGTAGTGGGCCAGTCTGGGCCAAAATGCTGATTTTTGTCCCAGTCCAGCCCTGACACAAACAGATAAGTGTTGCCAAGTCCACTGACTCGCATGTAAACAGGAACTGGTAGGAAACTAGTCATAAACTGTTGTTTCGTTAGACTATAACTGTGGATTTTCCTAGCTTTAAACAGACTGGGCATTTTATCTTAAAACTCCATTTAGAGACATAAAAAAAAATCCTCCTAAAATGTGTCTCGGTAAACAGGACAATCTGCTCTGAAAGTGCCATTTGAGAGCAGTCGTCGTGTCTCATCAGGCTAAAACTGAGTTCTTGAAAAACATAGTACAACATCTCATGCTACGGTGCAGTAAACATGTGTTGCATTACTCTGTGGCCTAGAAGGAAGTGTATCTTTTGCAGAATAACAGGATTACCAACTAGTCAGAGGGTCAGAAGTTGTGCATTGGAGCACCTCCCCAGGAATATTACAGTGCTGACAACTCTGCCTAAGAGGAAATTGAAATGATCTCAGACAGGCTAAGCTGTTGATAGAGCCAGTAACTCACAGGGATGAGCTATTACATAGACCCCTGGAGATTGTGGATCCAATCATTAATGTTTATCTTGAATATCTTTTTTTCCCTTTTAAGGGAGCCAGCATCCAGGAGAAAAAACAACTCCAAGACTCATCTTATTGCAGTAAGCATACAATAAGTTGTTGGGGGTTAAAGCTTTGATACCTGATTTTATATTTAATATTGGAGAGCCAGCATCCAGAGAGAAAATTGGAAAGCTCTTGGCCACAAGCAGCGAAACCCAGTGGGCCATTTGATCACAGATGTTAATGGTGCACCCATCCTCTGCTGAGCTTTAATGTTCACCAGCTTATTAACAAAGTTGTTCTCAACAACATGGAACCTGTTCTTGGGCAGGGATGGGATAACATAGCCGCATGGGATGTTGGAGGCAGACAAAGGAACCGACATTTCACAGGAATTGGCTCATCCTATGTGGATCTTCCTATATGCTATCCTTTTGATACTTTTGTCAGATTATGTGGAAGTACTTGTAGTCACAAAGACGTGACCATGTGTTACTGAGTGGGAGCACAGGGATAAACTTTAGACCTCGTTCACATCAAATACAAACTCACCCTAATGAGCTTTCTGCAGGTGATGAACATATGGTGCAGGCACAAGTTTGCTATCAAAAGACGCAGTGTTGACGGTGACTTGTTACAAAAAAGTCATGGATTTGCATTTTCTGGGAAGAGTGTAGTACATGTTGTAGTGTGATGTAAAACATAATAGTGTGAGTTGAGTAACTTAGTACCATCCACAGGGAATGGCCAGATTGTAATGAGAATTTTAATTCATTTGATTAATTAATCTCCTTCGCGGTAAAGTGATTTAATAATGTGTGATTTCTTGTTTGATAACATACCGTAATATCCAATGAACAACGCCTTCCATTTATATTTAAGTAGACTTTATTTTACAGTCTCAAAAGGTATTATAAACGTGAGTGAAACCTCAAGACCATTCTTTGGAAACATTCTGTGGCAAACATGTAGCGGAGAACATGCGCGTGAATGTTCCGTTGCAAACGCCATCTGAACATTCCACGGAGAATATCGTATGAACGTTCCACAAGCTGCGTTCCTTGAATTACTGCGGGGGGACATTGCCCAAACATTTAACAGAGAATGTTACCCCCACAGCTGGCTTCTACAACAGGACAATGATCCAAAGCCAAAACACAAACCGAAGCTTTTGGAACGGCCCAAACAATCCGCTGACTTTAACATCATTAAATCAATAATTAGGATTTTCTGATCGGAAGAGCGGCTTCAAAGACAGCCTTAGAATATCCCAGAACTTCAAGTGATCTGCAGGAAGAGTGGGTGAAATTCCTAAATCAAGACAGTTGGCCGAGGCTGCCCAAACTTTGGCATACAGCTGAAGGAGCAACTAAGAATTGTGTTGCATACAGTCAGGGACCATGGGAAGTCAAACATTATCAATTTCTTTTCTGAAAACAGTTTGGATAAAAAGTCCTTCTGCAAAATCAGCAGTAAATCAAATCTTCCCATATCCATTTGTTTCCCATATTGTTTCTTTTTGTTTCCATCAGTCTCTCTCATGCTTTTTCTCTCACTCAGACTGTTACATCTGGATACTGTCGACTTTTCTCAGTTTGTCTAAGTTGAACAAACAAAGTAATTTCAGCCAAACACAGCACTGGTGCAGTCTCAGAACCAGGTGTCGCTCTTAATTGACATTGACAAAAAAAAAACTTAACCTTTCTCTCCCCTCTGTCTCATTATGAACTTCATGATTTACTCCCACTGCCAATCCAGCATATTGTAAAAGCACATTATTTTAATTAAGAAAACTCTATTACCTAAGCTTTTCTTAAATGAAGCATAACCTCTTTCCTGCCACCGTTAACCTCAGTAAGACCTATCATAAATTTTAGAAGACTTTAGAAGACATTTCTGAGTGGAATTTGGACCATGAGTGTGTAGTTAGACCACAAATGTGTAGTAAGGCTTTAACAAAGCACATTTGTTAAGCATGGGGGTAAAGATATTAGCACATGTGAGTTATTTATTTTTCAGTGTTATTCCATGCTATACTTTAGGGCACTCTTTATAGTGTGGCTGTAGACATGATTCATACTTTAATTAATGGTACTACATCTGCATTGTAACTACAGTAACATCAGACACTTTTGCTAGCAGCATGGCTCATGGGATGGTGATGATGGTTGGTCCAGACGGAAATATCTTGACAAATCTTGGATGGATTGCCATGAAATTTTGCACAGATAATGTATCCTATTTACTTTGGTGATCCCCTGCGTTTTCCTCTAGCACTACTGTGAGGTTGAGATTGAATTGCCATGTAATTCTGTACAGATATCCACGTTTGCCTCAGGATGGATTGTAATGACTTTAATGATACTCTTACTTTTCTTTTAGCACCATCATCAGATCAAAATTTGTCACACCAAATTCCAACAATTGAACTTTGTGTTTAGCGCTAATCTAAACTAAGGTGAACATGGTATAACGCCATGTACATGTAATATCGTCTAAACCATAATTACGAGCAGCAGAGATGGAAAAGCCATTAATGTCAACTTGTAGTTCCAAGTCAGAGATATGGAGAAAAAACTGGCCTGTCAAGAAACGGCTGGCAAAATAGCTAAAAGTGCACAACCACTGGCAGGTACATCAGAATAAAAAAACAATATTAACACGAATACAATCCACTCGGTTTATGTGAGCTGAAGAATGAAGAAGCTAGGTGGGACTATGAGTTTAACACTGGGGCCAACCACCTTGGAATAATGCATGAAAACTCCCAAATCACAATATCTGGTGTTTTTCTTATTCTTCCCCCTTTGCCAACATTGCATGAATGCAGCTCCCTGCTAAACATCAGCATGTTAGCAGTGTGACTTTTAGCATGATAGCATGCTGAGCATTTAGCAGCAAGCACTGCTAGACGTCAGGCTACATCCAAGTTTTCCTTAACTCCTCACGTTCCTATCACGTGATTCTATTCCGCATGAAAAATAATTATTTCCAATCTGTTTCCTGCCGCCGTGACCACCTTATACTCATGTCTTACTTTCAGCACCAGTCCCACCTTGTCATCAGTTCAGGCAAAGAAACCTCTGGTCTTACTTTTTGCCATTGCTGTTTCTCATTCGTTATATTTTTCTGCAACTAAGGAACGAACTGCAAAGTTGAAACTTTAATAATAATGGTATGAAAAGAACCTCACAAAGACATTTTGTTGCTTGAAAAAATATTTGGTTTCAACCTCAAGTGTGGGAAGAGAGTTCTAAGTTTGCAGATGTCTTCCTAATCTCCTTAGAACTCACAAGCATGGGATGTGGCTGCTATTTACATTCCACTCTGAAAGTGGTTAAAGTGCATGTTATAATATGCTCCTTGCATCTGAAAACTCCTGACACACTTTCTCTTTGTGGGTAACATTAGCCATGATGCTTCCCCTCCTTGTCTAATAGTATTCTGTGAGAAGTTATGGTTTTTACCCCAGACAAGTCCCCAGACTGCAATAAAACTCCTGACCAAGCAAGACCTAATTACACTGTAGTTGCTGCTCTGCTTCCTCTGGAGACACTGCAGAAAAGCTACCCTGCTGTGTATCCTGTGTTTCAAAGTGTGTTGTATGTGTGCCTGAATCTTAATAGCTATATTCAGTTTTGTGTGCATAGCTACTGTGTGTGTGTGTGTGTGTGTGTGTGTGTGTGTGTGTGTGTGTGTGTGTGTGTGTGTGTGTGGTGTGTGTTTGTGCATGACAAATATGGCAGCCGTCATAAAAAGCCATCTATTTTAGTAACTGTGAGTCAGCAGAAACATGAAAGTGTGTGTTTATGTCTCCTCCTCCTGTTATCCTGTCTAACTCTTCTTCCCATTATCTGGGCTATATTCACTGAAAGCTGGTCCCACAGTGATTAATGATGTCTAGCTCAGATTAAATATCAGACCCAAACACTGACATTCTAACTTCTTCCCTTGTTGACCTCTCTATTGCAACACTATTCACTTCTCAGTTTTTCGCTCTGTTCTTTTTAAGTTCCTCTCTTCCTTTATACCGTTTAATCATTGCTTTGCTTAACTTTAATTGTGCCTCCATCACTGTTCCTTTCTCCTTCTCAACATTTCTCCTTTTTGCCTTTCCTCCTCTATCTTGTCTATCTTCACTGACTCTTGTTTATCTCTCTGTCCTTACTCTATCTTTTTCTTTATCTTGGCCTCTCTGTGTCCACATTCGTCTCCTTCCATCTTTCCTTTTATCTTGTTCTCTGTACTTCTCCTTCCTCCTCCTTTCTCCTTCTCTTCCTCTCTCTAATTGACCAAAGCTGAGGAAAAATCCATTATACCATGACAGACTTTCTGAGAGATGAGTAGCTTAGATGAAAATGTCAAACGCTGTGTTTTGTATATTTTGAATTACACCATCCTACATACCATTACAGGCTGACCCGTGTTCGTCCGATGCAAGAGTTCAAATTGTTAAGATGTTTTGCCAATCTTCAAAGTGACATTAAACCCATTAATGACCCAAAAAGTAGAAAGAATGTAATTCAAAGGGCAGAGGAATAGTGAGAAGCAGTTTGCACATGATAATACATGAATGCATGCCTGTGCTTCTTAGTGCTTGTCATCGGTATAAGTGGATGCAACTAAAGCTGTTGCACTTTTAAATGGCTTTCCTCTGCAGCAACATATGGAGGTGATGTCACCAATAATAACAAAGGAAAAAGCCTATTTTAGGTGAAAACCTCTTCTCAGGTTAGCTTAGTATTTTAGACTGAGTTTTCCTCTCAGGTTACTTGTAGTAATTCAGTCAAGATCACAGCACTAGTGTTTTATTCATCCCTATAACTGCATTTACTATTGTGAGTGTGCACACAGCAGAAGCCAGGTACCTGCATCGACTAAACTGTAAAAACAAACAAAACAAACAAACAAAAAAAAAAAATAGGCATAAACCTAGTATATGGCTGGACCAAGAAAGGCCCACCCCCACGGATAGTGCCAGGCATGCCAAAAAACTTTAAATGTGGGCACATGTTTAAATGTGCTCCAAAAAGTGTAAGAAAGTATTAAGATTAGTAGTTATTACTGACTTTACGTTTCTTACAGTGTTTTTGTGAATATAGTCTGTTGTAAGTGACAAATAAGCAATGCTTCCTTTTTTTTTCTGGTGAGGAAAATCGTATATAAACACACAGACAAAGGGAGTTTCAACATTATTCATTACATAAACTAATCTAATCACAGTTCTGAAACAATGTAAAAGGCATGCCCACTTCACACATTGAGTACTTGGTGAGACTAAGAAAGAGTTTAACTTATCTCTTTAGCTCTCTTTTTTCAGTCTTCACTCAACCACTTGTCATTTTCTTCCTGCTTTAACTCACACGCACATGCTCATGAGATGTTCACCATTTACTCTGTTTCCAGTGTGGAACCGTTTCAGTGCTTGGGAGTAGTTATATTACAGCTTTGTGTGTGTGTGTATGTGTGTGTGTGTGTGTGTGTGTGTCCTGAATGCCAGATCGCATCAATGAACCACCCACACTGCAGGCACAGCGAGCTTGGAGTATGAGACCACGCTTTGCTTCCAACACATTTATAATTCAACATACTGTCACAGCTCTACTCATCTCTCCCCCTCTCTCTTTTTTTCCCAGTCCCATCCTCTCTTATCTCCCCTTCTCTCACCTGTATCTCTTTCTACCTCCTCCCCCTCTTCTTCAAGCCCTCTCTCTTTCCAACAACCATACCTCTCACCCCTCACACGCTTTCTCATCTCTCTTTTTCATTCGCCTCTCCAACCCTTCGCTTATCTCAACCTTTCTCTTATTTTCTCCTGCACCCCCCCAAATCCTCTCTCGATAATATTATTTCCTAGAGCAGGGGATGGCATTAGCAGTCCATATGCTTCAGCACCAATGTGCAATATGTTGACACATGACAAGATTGTGTTCCCCTCTGCAAGCCGCAGAGAGTGAGAGCAGCCGAGCATCAACGGCATTCACCAGCCAACAGTGACAGGCAGCCACATGATAACCACACTGGTTAACCACTCTCCTCTCGCCATTTTGCATGACCTCTACAGTGACTTCAACCAAATTTACATATCATATTGGTAATATACAGAACTCTCAGGGGATTACATGTTTACATCTTCCTCTTTTGTGTTTTCCCTCGCAGGCTACCTCCCACTCATTCTTTCTGGTTGTCTTCTTTTCAGCCTCAATGTATCATTTTCCCTCATTGTTCTTGTCATTTCTCTTATTGTTTTATCTCGCGTCAATATTTTCGTGTCATTCAGTTTTTAATTCCCGCTGTCTTTTCTTTGTTGGTTGCTTGCATTGCTATTTCCCTTTCTTGTCTTCTCTCTTCTTTCATCCTCCTCTGCAATATTCTATCGCTCTTAGCCGCACCAGCTCGCTTCCTCCTGCTGAGTTTCATATCCCTTCATTTTCTTATTGTCAGTGTGTCTGCCATATTTTGATATGGCTGGCGAAGGAGATGTTATTGAATATACAGTATGATGTTCCTCAGCAAACATATATGCAATATTTGAGGCAAGCAACAAAGCATCCCATGGCAGAACTTTTAAAAGGAAAATGAATATTACATTGAAAACATGAGGAAACATCTGACATAAAAAGTTAGGACTGATATTTAATAAATTAGGCACTTAAAGTGTGTAATTCGGAAATATGTAAAAAAAAACAACAAAAAAAAACTTTTAGCTAAAGATGGTGAAATGTTCCATGGTTAATGTAATGTGCTTTACAGAAAAGCAGAGACTGTTAAAATTATAAACTAATAAAACTAATAAAATCAGAGCGAATTAGAAACACATCAACACAAAGCAAAGTTAATCAAATGCATGGAGGAAAAACAGTGATTTAAATGACCTTTTAAATAATGCTAATGCCGAAGCACATCCAGTGCAGTCTCTAAACATACAGATCTGCGTATAAGAGCCACAATACTCTCAAAGTACACTGACAATGACAGTACATTCATTTGGAAATAAGAGGAAGGAAGTTGGATGGAGGACATATTTCAAAAGGTTCTCTCACGGTTCTTCCCACAAGGTCCTTCAAGTGCTTGGTGAGATTATTGCAAACTGCAGGAGCTTTCCTCAATAAAAATGATATCAATTTACAATTGCTATCATCTTCTAGCAACTTTTCAACTGTACAAGTTTTTTTTCAAATTTTGAGCAGTTTGGGCAAAGTTGCAAGGTCTTTCAAATAAAATAATAATAAATTTGCATTCATGTCTATGCAAATTCACAGTCATCCACACAGGATCCAATTACATAATATATTTGTTGTTTCAGCTAGTCATCTTTTTTTTTTACATTTGTGTGTGGAAGATCGCTCTGTGTCAACATCACAAAACATGTTGTACAAGTTGTTCTGAATGTTACATCGGCTGTTTTCCATGATGACAAACATAATTGCGACCAGATTATATTTTCTATCAACATAATAAGGATATGTTGTTAAATTACGTAATCGGCAATTTGCAAATCTATTGATAATGAACATATCAGTAAAATGTTCACAGGGAAAGATATTGGTGTGGTTTGATACAGAAAAAGTTCACAGTGACTTTAGACACCATGTGTTCATTTACAGTTAACCAACACCTCAATCTTGCACTAATCTTAACCAAAGTGCTCATGTTACCTAAACCTAACCACAGACAGTCTGTGGTATGATGAACCATGTAGCACTTCATCATAAAAAAATGTGTGTCTGTGTGTGTGTGTGTGTGTGTGTGTGGTGTGTGTGTGTGTGTGTGTGTGTGTGTGTCTTCTAACTGGCGTTTAATGCGAGGCAGCTTCCATGCTGCTAAATTCTGTAACACAATCATAGCTTTAAATACAAGTAATGCTCTCTTTGCTTACTCCACAGTCAAGTCAGATATCGGCTGTTTATAGGTTGATTTGACCAAACTATTTGTCTCCCAGCATGCACCTGCATGACTTCATTTTTTTTCCTTGCATTTCAACTTTTTTGCTCATTCCTGTCATATCCAATCACATCCCTCTCTGCCTGTCCCTATCTCTATCTCAGGGAGTGGTTTGGGGTTTGGGAATGACATCTACAGGAACAGGCAGATATATCTTGCCATGTAAATACTCAACTATCAGTGACATACAGCAATGTCATTGTTCATGGCACTGTATTTACCCACAAACTGACACTCAGAAAATGAGACTTCACAGTCAGCAGGAGGAAGTCTGCTATTTCACTGATAATAGATAATAAGGATATTACTTAATAGAGGCAATCTCTTACATTTTTATCACATCATTTTACCTGGTAATCTAAATCTCCTGAAGGTTAAATTGTTTTACTGTCAGATTAATGACTTTATACCGCAGATGAAGGGAGGTGACTATTTTGTGCTTATCAACATTTCTATCTGCAGTCATGAGGTCATGGGATCTCCATAAGCATTGCGTCAGTACTTGATATCCGTATCGACATTTAATCATGTCGTCATGAAGTGCAGACTTAAACTGCACCACTTCATCTCCTTTTTCGACTGAAATGTCAGTGTAAAAAAAGCTCTGCACTGTTGCTCATTTCCAGCTGCAGTCCGTCTAAAAGTCATTTATCACAGAGGTGAACATATACATTGATTATAATGTGGAATATTAACAAGTTAAAGCTAATTATTTTTTACTCCAGCTGGGAGAGGTGGAGGAAGTCATAAATCTGAACTGTGCATGAGACTTAGAGCAAGAGTAGTAGTAGTAGTTAGTTAGTGTTTACAATCACTCGTATACACACACACACACACACACACACACACACACACACAGGGCCGAGGATGACTTGTAATTCTGAATGTAAAAATTAATTCTTCCTTATAACACTCAGTGCTAAGGAGCCATGGGGACATAACTGACCTTTACACACACACACATACACACATACACACACACACACACACACACACACACACACACACACACACACACACACACACACACACACACACACACACACACACACACACAAACACACAGTCTCTGTCTCTGCCTGTGGCTCTGGGAATCCACATTGAGTCATCTCCCTTCTGAGCTCCATAAGAGCAAATCACTACAGAGGGAGCGCTACAGAGAGGACAAGAAAGAGCGAGAAAGGGAGGGGTTGGTGGAAGGCAGAAAAGAGGTGAAGGAAGAGAGGAAGAGGCGGGAAAGTAAAACAAATATAACGATGTGTAAAGATGGAGAGAAAGTGAGGCAAGCATTAGAAAGAAAAAGTCAGAGAGATAGATCCACAACGAGAGTGAGAGTGTGGATGTGAAGGTGAATGGTTCCCTTGCTGATTAATGATCAGATGTGAATAGTGATGAGGCCATGATGGTTGACGTGCTCTGAAAACATGGGATTCACTTACATTTCCCCAAGTGCACACACACACACACACACACACACACACACACACACACACACACACACACACACACACACACACATATACACACACTAAATATTTTGCATGTGCACTTAACACTTTATGTGCATTCACATACATGGATTACACACTATTATGCACTTAATTATGGATTATGATATTGTTAGATGATTAAAAATGAAGTGTAAGCTTTACAGTCAGTTGTTAAAAAGGACAAAAAGTAATTTTTTAACTTTTTCCTTTTCAGCTTTTTTCCTGATTTCCTTTTTTGTCTTACGCCGCATTTACTTTAGAATGCATTTAATAATTTCTGTGTTCCCCACTTTACCCATCTGACATTTCCAGTCCTCTTAATAATAATGCCCAGCGTGTGAGTGTGTAATATTAGTGGTAAACTTGGGAGCAGGTTCTCAAGATTGTATTGGACTACATGCAGACCTTTCTTATTAATTGAAGGTCATTCTAAAAAGAAAAGTGCAAGGATTCCACATGAGCACAAAGCTGAGATGTTCTACTCTGATCCGAACACTGCAGCACTGTAACTTCTTAGAAATTTGATTAAAAAGAAAATTGTCCTACAAAACGCACATTGAACACCTTGCCCGAGGACTAGCCTGTTTTTCCTTTCAAAACAGAAAAACAATAAATCTAACTTGAACCCGAAAACCAAGTTTTAACCCTCAGAAAGCCCTTTTAAAGTTGTGAGGACTGGACAATACGTCCTCACAACGATGGTTTCAAACCAAAGTTTTTGCACACAACAATAGCAAGACATGTGAACACACACACACACACACACACACACATCAGTATGCCGTGTTGCCAGGAGTAGCAAAGGGAAATTCATTGCCCCTGGCAGATTGTGCAAACAGCCTTCACAGACAATGACAAATTTGATTAATTGAATTCTGCCACCATTTTACCACCAGTAAGACGAGGGTGATTGTCACACATTGCACATATCAGCAGTGGGAAGCCTGGAGTTTCTCCTCTTTGCATACTGAAATTTAAAATTGATTAAACCCATTTTTTTCCCCCAGTCTGCCATCTGTATTTAAACACCATTTGTGCCAGAGTCACTCATGCAAAGAAAACTATCATATGTGCACACAAAATGATACACATGGTATATGATGATGATTATGACAGAAGGGGTTTAATGAGTTTGCTGCCTGGAGGAGCCTCTTTTTGGAACACTTATTGAGAAATAAGGAATATACTTTATTTTCAGACACGCACAGACATACAAACTCACACAACACAAACCCCAATATTGATATAGCAGAATACAAATCAAAGAAGTCATATCAAAAAACGGTTGTTGTTATGCTCCCTCATACCCTCTAAATTTTCTGTGTATATTTCTCTCACATACTCACAGCACTTTGAGACTCCGGTTTAAATCGGTAACACTGTGATGACATTGAGCTCCTTTAACTTCACTCGGAGGGAAGAAGGTGAAAAAGGGGACAGAGGAAGTTAAGGAATAAAAGAGGGAAGCTTTGGGAGTAGAAAAAGAAATTGTCTTTAGGTCACCCAGAGGTGGGAAACTGTCTTCTCTAATGCACTTTCCATTTGTCAGAGAGTATCAGTCAGACCCCACACACTGAGAGGCCCACTGTCACCCATTTCAGGCATCATTACTTGGCAGAATGTTCCAAATTTGTTGCAGATACAATTTTCCACACTTTAACCAGAGAAACAAGCCGAGTGGAAATAAACAAAACTTGTTGTAAGCAGCCCCGAGATGTTAGGCAGTGTGAGGAAGGTTGGAAGAGGGCGGCGTCTCTCTTGTTAGCTGAGATTATTACATGCTTCCTTTGTGTTTTCAATTAAAGCTCTGGTGACCGAGCTTCAGTGTGAGATAATGTCACAGCTGCGATCTGATGTGAAATGTTTACAAGAATCAGATTAGTGACACATGTCAATCTTCTCTGTCACTGCACTGTCAGTAGCCTCAACACAAGAAGTGGTCGAGTGCTTGAAACTACTGGCAGGCATGTACACGGGTTATCTCGGTCTGGGTTAATAGCCGTGTCTCTGGCTCATATTGATGTGAAAATCTAAACACCAGTGGCCAAACATGCAGGCACAAGCCAAGTCTTGCACA
Source organism: Seriola aureovittata (assembly GCF_021018895.1). Taxonomy (NCBI): domain Eukaryota; kingdom Metazoa; phylum Chordata; class Actinopteri; order Carangiformes; family Carangidae; genus Seriola; species Seriola aureovittata. The sequence continues at coordinate 11,067,426 of NC_079385.1, read as the reverse complement.
TTCCCCAGCGTGGAAAAGCTCATTTTGATTTTCTACTGAAAGTTTGCAGAACTGCATGCTTCCCCTCGCAAATGAACATCTGTCCTTCTGAAGTTATATTTTTAAAAGAGCAAGAAGAATATTAAAAGTGACAGTTATGTAGCTAGAGCTACGTATACATTCTGATCTTTTCAGTATGTTTTTAATGCATTCTGTGTTATATGTAAAATATGTAAGATATTTATTTGATCTTATTACCAATATATGTTATTGGTACAACATATTACAGTTTTTTTACAGATTTTGCTGCATGTATTTGCATATCTCTCTCAACCTTTTGACATTGTTCATCATAATATGTTGTTGCTGCTTTTCATTGGTTTTGGTGATTCTGCTTATTGTCAGTTCGAATTTTATATCAGTTAAAGTTCAGACTGTTGTTGGTGATGGCTTCAAATCCAGTGCCCAGCTGGTTGATTAAGATGTCCCACATGGTTGAATATTAGGCCCCCTGCTATTCCTCTATATTTCTTTTCCAACTAAACATTGCAATGTCTTGTTTGCAGGCTGATGATAATACCATCTTGTATGTCATCAGCTCTAATGCAACCAGGCCTTCTTTGGCCAACAGTCTACTCTTGTTTGTTCTTTCAAAACAGCAGAGCAATTATACAACCCAGTGTATGCTTTTAACACTACACTTAAACCACTGGATGCTGATTACCATAGTGCCATTTGATTCGTTACACAAGGCAGCTATCACATTCACCACTGTGAGTTACATAGCAGCTGAAGACAACAAGACATCTCTGTTTTCATTTATAATATCAAAGTTCATTCTCAACTGGAGAGGATACAATAGATCTTATGACTAAAATGAGCAGTAAAACAAACTGAAGTTGGAAAAACTCATTTCTCAGAGCGGTGTTCAAGATTCACTTACTGATGTTTTTATTAATACTTGTGAATAATTTACTTTACTTTACTTATTGTGTCTGTTCTCTCTATGTGTGGTTGTGTGTGTGTGTGTGTGTGTGTGTGTGTGTGTGTGACAACTGCTTAGTAAGACTGAATGGTCTTGTGGTGATGTTGTTGATTTCAGTGAAACTTCTGAATGGAGTTTAACTAACTAACTTATCTTAGAATATACTATTTAGACACAGTGTCAAAAGAGATTCACTAGAAGTAAGGCTTCGTTGTTTCAAGCACAGATGTTCCATTTATCACACCACTTTCATATCTTGATATTTTATTGTTTAAGATTTAATTCACAGTTACTTTTATCATTTCTTTGAAGACAGAAATATGAAAACGACAATATTTTCCATTGTTCCCATGAGGTTTTCATCATTCTGGAGAGGAAAGTCCTATTAAAGATTTTTATTTTTTTTTATCACAAGCAAAAAAGAAAAAAAAAGAAAAGAAAAGAAACATTTCATAATTTCATTTGATGGTTTCAAACAGAGTTTATAGTCTGTGTCATTGTCGCTTTAATGATTTATTCATAAACCCTGTCAGAGGCTCGGCCTGTTTTAACAAATATACAGCAGTGTGACAGTTCTGCGTTTGGCCTCACTGAATTTTTCATAAGAATGGATAAAACGAAGGGAAAAGGAGGGACAAATAAGGAGTTAAGAGCAACACACATAAAATGGGAGGTGTCACGATCTGTCACTATGCGGGTAAGGCTGGACCCAAAATGCAGCCAACACAGGGGGATGGGGTGCAAAAAGGTTTATTAACTTAAAGAGCTTACAACACGAGGAAACACAGGTGAAGCACAGGGAAACACAAGAACTTAAACAACAGGCCAAAACACAAGGAACCACAGGGGATGACAACAGGAGACAAGAACTGGCAACATGAACCGCTTGAGGACCAATCCAGATATGAACAGATCACAGAAGAACCATAGACGAACAGATCGAGGAGAACCCAGAAATCAACAGATGAACCGACGCAGACAAAGGGGAGCACAGTGACTATATAGACACAAGGGAGGCAAGGGTGATTGAACACAGGTGAAACACATTAGGACGGAGCAGACAATCACCACACAGAAACAGGACCAAGACAGGAAGTAAAAACATTGAGACACACAAGGAAACCAATTACAAAATAAAACAGGAAGTGACAAAAGTCAGAACAAACTAACAAAAAGTGACAGGAGGGACAACACATGGATGAAGGACCTCCACCTCTGATAAGGGCAACACGCAAACAGTAAAAGAGGGAGTTTGATATGGGATTTATCCTGTTCTTATGTTTTCATGACCTGTTTATCGCTGTGGTCTTTGTGTGTCTGAAAGCCTTGTAGGTGGAGGGAGGGTGTTGCTTTGCCTCTTCTGTCCCTTCGTCCTGTCACACAGAGACACAAGACCAGCTTCCTCTCTCCTCCATTATCTCTGCCCTTTTCTCCCCAGAGTTAGTCTTTTATCTGTGTCGTTGTCTCTGTGCCACTTTATCTGACTCTTTCTCACGCAGACTCTTCCACGTGGCATTAGTTTAAAAACCAGGAAGCCTTTTATCAGAATTTGGAAACCCTCTTCTATGGGTGTTGCCTCTCTTCGTCTCTACAGCTGTTTGTCTGTCTTTCTCTTTCCTCTCTCGCATTTTCTCTTTTTCCCCCACACACACGTCATTCAGCACTGAGTCATCCTCTCATGTGCATTCAGTGTTTGTCCCTCTGATGGGTCTGTCCTTTCAGTCATTCTCACCTTATAAATCCCTCCTGCATCACCTCTCTGGGCCATGGAGAAAATTGGAAAATTGTCACTGCTCTTCCCAGATTAACTTTCACAGTCACTTATACCATAAACTCTGAAAGCAGACTTTAATGTCTGTTGCCTATTGCATAAAACGGCCTGATCGCCTCCTGACTCTAGCTTCATACTGTATTTAAGCTGGAGACATGAGAGTGGTATCAGTCTTACTCTCAGAGAGCCAATAAGCCTATTTCCCGAAATATCTCTGCAGTCAATGTCAGTTTGACCTGAGTTCTCTTTCCATTAAACTCTATATGTATATGTGCTGTGAGGCAAGGTGATATTACATCTACCTTCACATACAGAACTTTCTTTCATGATTTTCCACTTTTGTAAGAAGTATAAATAAAGTATAAATTTAAAGAAGATTTAAAGAAGACATACTTTATAGGTCTAGGTGTTATATCAACCCTGTCTTCTAGAAATTATGTCTATATGTCACAAAATTATTTTTCCCAATTACGTTGTTGGGATATGATGAATGATATAATCATAAAACAGTTTAAATAAAGTTGCATCACTACAAGATCAGAATTTTTTGAAATACATTTTTCCAATTTTATTAATTCTATTAATATTTCCTGATTATGTCAATAGAAAACATATTTGCTGTTGCAAATTATTGTTGTTGTATGCAAACATAATTTCTGTATGACAGGGTTGGCTATATCTGGTTAAATTGTTTTAAATATGTAGATTCTGCATCATTAACATTCAGGATAAAGCTTTAAGCTACTAAACACAGATTTGTTAAAAAACAAAATCTTCCAGTCTTTCAACTCAATTATCTTTTTTTCATGATTTGAAATGGAGTTTGTGCAGTAGATAGTTTGTAGCTTGAATTGTGTCACCTAATGTTTAAAAACATTATTTATCTACTTTATCTCTCTATTTATCATATGCTATCTTTCTGTTTATTTATTTTTTACTTTTCACCACAACACGAATGTATATCACTGACTGACTGGGTGATGGAGTTGAGTGATCAGTTACACCATTGGTGAGCCGAATGCCACGTGACTTAGTCATATAGTTACATCACTGTAACTGCCGGCTTACTGTTCTGTTGCTTTTTCAAAATGAATTGGCACAAACAGTTTCTATTTAATGCCTGCAGTGTTGCCGACTTTGCGCATTTGTTGCTAGATTTAGAGTTTGTTTTTGTTTTTTTTGCAAAAAAGTACCTAGTGACAAATCTAGTGACTTTTTGGACAAACCTTAGCTACTTTCTATAGAAGAGAGGCACAAGTACACACACCTCTCTGCGTCTGCGTGTCAGGGCAGCACTTTGTTACCCAGACGGAGGCTTTGTGCTGTGAAAGAGACAAAAAAAGAAGAGATGTTCTGTCACTTCTAACTTTCTCTCTGAGTGATCATTTTACAAGTGAATGTTGCCAAAATCACAGACACAGTCTTTATCTTTAACTTACGTGTTTAATGATTTTGTCAGACGACGTTGTGGTTATGAAATCGTCTTGGAAATGGCTGCTGGTTAACATGCATGTGGTTACACTGGGCAGAACGCCAATATGCCACAATGATGATGTCAGTTGTTTACAGCAGTTCCACAAAGCTTTTAACTACGTCCTCAATTTCACACATTGACCAAATGCAGTCCATCCATATACTAGATTTTGACCCGACAAAATGTAATGTTTATTTAAAGTGTCCTCTGACATCAAAGTAAGCTATTACCACCGATAGATATGCTTTTTTTTTTTTTAAGGGATTTATCCACCTCAAAATCATGTAATTACGTAACTGCAAGTGACTTGAGCCACCAAACAGAGCAGAGTATGTGTATGACATAAGGGAAACATTTATGGATTCGATTTTGCAGCTCCTAATTTGTAATAAAGCCACTTCATTCAAAATCTAGATGATGGCTTGTTATCTACATTTAAAAGATATTACCATGTTACCAAGTATGTTACTCCCATATTATGTACTGAAACTGTTAAATATAACAAATTCCTGAACGTCCATTTCACTTGGAGGTTAAAGGGATTACCACTCTGCATATGATAATATTAGATAACAGCGGGTCCTGCAGACAGACTGCTTGACAACTACTGATGCAGTCTAGGAAACACACTCAGCCAACGATCACACACATGCTGTACATTCAGGAGGATAAGAGGCACTTTGCACCGACAACACGATACAAAAAGCTGTCACTTTGACCTACACTTCGCATGATCCTACCCACATACTGTACTGTACATCTGGTGGAGGTTTGGAGAGTCATAACATGATGTAGTGCTTGTGTATGCAGACAAAGTTCTGAGTACTACAACATGGCGAGGGAGTAGTTTGTTTGATGTCGTGACTGATCTGAAAGTGGACTAAGTGTTTTGTCTGCTGGAGTGCTTTTCAACACTGCTTTTAAGGGATATCTGCCCCACCAACAACAATGTGTGTTTCTTTTGTGTGTGTGTGTGTGTGTGTGTGTGTGTGTGTGTGTGTGTGTGTGTGTGTGTGTGTGTGTGTGTGTGTGTGTGTGTGTGTGTGTGTGTGTGTGTGTGTGTGTGTGTGTGTGTGATTCTGCTGCTATTGTGTTTGCAAAAAAAAAATAGGTCTTTTCCCTGCAGTAAACGCAAAGTACAAGAGGCACAAACAGGGGAAGATGGAAAAAGAAACAGAAGAAAGTAGCAACAAGGACAATGAAGCGAGAAGGATAATGTGAGGTGAGAGGAAATTGGTGTAAAAAAAAACCTTGAGTGTTCTATAGTTCAGCAAAGCAGTTTCAATTAGTACATATGGAAGAATGGTCCTTTTGCTCTGCTTTAAAATGTCACTTCTGTGTGATTGTGCACTTGGACACTTTGAAGCGTTATACGGCTCGCTAATAAAATAACCGAAATAATTATGGACAAAAGTGACATCAAAGAACAGTTACAAAAGGACACAGAGAACTGCTTCACAGTGTTTTATCGCTGTACCTGTCTATTATTTTTACAACATTTTCTAACATAAGCTTCCTAGCCGTTATGCAGGATGAGTCCACGCTTGTGAAACTGCCTTATAAAAAAAGGTCTTCACCAAGCTGGACTTGTGCAGTGCCTCCAGTCTTTGGAGACTTCAACGCACTACAAAACAAAAACACAATCTATTTGGAGGGCTGACCTATAATTTTTTTTTATAAATCTTGCCCTTAGTTCACTGAATTGGTCAGTTAGGAGTACAGATCTGTGATAGAAAGGTAATGGAGGGAGCTTCATGAATAAAAGCAGTGTTTGTGTATAGTTTCACCTTTAGATCTGCTGTTGATATCAAGCATATTTGTCCGTCACCCTGTGAAAACCACCTGGGACTTGATGAGCCCCTGTTTCCATTGTTGGATAATGTTATTACCGATTCACTGTATATATTTACCCTTTAGTTCCCCTAATCCTCTCTGCTGGGCCTGCACTGACTGTCAAGTAGGGATGCTGTGATGATACTACCGATTCCATTTCTCAATGCAAAACATAATACATTTCTAACAATTACTGACCTTGTTCGCAAATAGATGAAAATGAATAAAATAGGACACATTTTTTCTATCAGTAACCTAAATGCTCTTAAACAAACATATACTGAAGAAATACTGTTAATTAATTTTTTTTTTTTTTTACCTTAACAATGAATCAAAAACTATGAGTATGCTCCTAAAATGAAATACCTGGGTTAAAGTCACCAAAAAACAAAATCTTAGTCTCAGCCTTAAAAACGAAGAAACTTCGAAAACTTGAGGAATCTAATAAAAAATGTTTCGCCTTCATATGTTTTGGTTCCTGGAATCCCTTATACTCTTGTATAATCTAAAAAACATGTTGGTGCCACCGAAATCACTATTATTAAAATAATCATTACCTTCTTTTCTCAAGTAATTGGATTTTTTTTTCTCTTTTTTCTTTTTACAATTTCATTGTTTATTTTTCACTTGGTGCTGCCAAATGTGTGTGAAATCAGCTCAGACCCTGAGAGTAAAGATTTTGATTAATTTCAGATAAGCTCAGCATAAACACGTCTGCCTTCTGTAACTTGCGAGCTCCTACCTGTGCTTCAAATTAAATGATTTTGGCTGCCCACAAAGACAACGTGTTTCCTATTATCACCCAACAGAAGGTAAACCAACCTCTCAGTACACATCATCCTCCAAAAGCTGAAGGACTGCGTGAGTGAGTGAGTGAGTGAGTGAGTGAGTGAGTGAGTGAGTGAGTGAATGAGTGAATGTCCAGACAAATTGTACTGCATGAGTTGCCTATAATAGAAATATATGTCCATGTACATGTATTTGTTCTACATAAGATGTCTATGTCCACATCTGTGCAGGTGTGTGTATGTGTGTACGTGTATGTATGTGTGTGTGTGTATGTGTGCGCTTTACAAACATGTGAGCCATTCACGGAGCAATATCTCTTCAATTTAACGCAGCAAGTACAGGCTGAAATCGGAACTGACACTGTGACATTCATTTGAAACCGAGGCTCGGTCTAAATGATAGCTATAATATTCAGGCTACCTGTGCCCTCCCTATGCTTAAATGCTGCACTAAATGGAATTTAATGCAGACATTAGAGATGCTGAGTTTGAAAGACAGCGCCGACTTGAATACAGACACAACTTGACAAGACATTTACCAGAGCGCTGAGGTTGTTAAATAATCTTTTTTATTTTTTTATTTTTATTTTTTTTAAAGTTCCTTGTTTACTAATCCAGTGTGAGCCTCTGTGCGTGCTCATGCTTCACACAGCCTCCTATTAATAATGCAAAAAAAGAGTTTACAAAGAACATGTTGAATTTTCCTTTAATGCATCCACACTATGAGGTATCATTGAAGTCAAGGAGCATGTGTGCATTTACAGATGTTGACTTGTGGAAGCAGGTATGTGGTATGCAGCGGTGTAAGAAGCATTCACTGTTGTAGCCGGTTCAGTTTAAGCTAGTTTAAGTCCAGTTTAGTCTTGTCAAAGGGTCACATGATAAATCTGAGGGGCCGGGTTAAGAGGGGGAATGTCTCCTTTTTATCAGCTGCTAACAACTCATGGATATTTGACAAGGGGCCCCCAACTATACACTGCTTTGGTGTTAGAGATCACAAACGTAAACTGTTCAGAAACTGTGGTTTAGTGTTTAATAATGTGTTGTATGTGTAAAATCTTAAACTATATAGTGGGGTAAAAAGTACAGTATTTCGGTTTGCTGTTCTACTCCACTAAAATTCAAAGTAGCATAAGATGCATCTACTCATGAAGGGTACAAGTACTTAAGTAACCTACTTAAATACAGTACTTGAGTAAATGCATTTAGTTAATTTCCACCACTGGTGATCTGTAACATTTGTAGCTGAGAGCAATAGTTATTGCAAACTGACAAGACCGTGTCCAGACACAGTTTAACATCACTTTTGCATTGTAATCACACAGGGGATTAATTCTGTACGGTGAACAACACTGTTTTATCGAGTACCAGCAGCTGCCAGCATAACAAGCAGAGCTTTAAAGACACTATACAAGAATCTCTGTCTCTCACTCACGTTTCCCCTTCGTGACACTCGGCGTTTTTGTTTCTCTCCATTGACCCGGCTTCCTTTGTCTCTGTCCACTTTCGTCTCTCATGTAAAACCTACTGCAGGTGTCTCAGTTTATGTGTGTGTATGTGTCGACGTGGATGTGTGTAGGTGTGCAGTGATTCTCTCTGTGTCTGTTTTTCTGAGTTGAATACTGCAGCACCAAAGCAAGCATGCCCTAGGCTACACTTATCCCAGCTTCCTGGCCACTCTGATAGGATGCAGCCTGGTCTTTATCCCTAAACAGGGAGTAACCTTTTTTTTTTATGTTTTAGGAGGGTTTTTTTTTTTTTTTTTTTTTTTTAACACTCTCCCTCAAACCTTCCTCCTGCCAGCTGTGGAGCTTTGGACCATGAACAAGGATAGGTAGACTGTGGGTTGCCTGAAAATAGGGGTTCAAAGAGAGGACAGACTGAAAAAATTAAGGAAAATAAATGAAAGTAGAACACAGCTATTGTTCAGAGTTCAAAAATGGTGCCAGGGGAGGGAAGTTACTGAGCAGAAATTCCCTTTTGTTAAAAATTCCTGGAAGTTATTACACAGTGTAGCAGCTCCACCTTCTCAGTTAGGGTGACTTGATGCTAAATTATTGCACATTACTGATCACGAGGTGTGTCCCGGAGGAATGTAATGAATCCAGTCAGTTATGGACAGTCGGTACGCCTGCCCTGACATTTCGCTCATTCCAGATTCCTCACATGCTCCAGACTAAAAGTTAACTATGTTTCATTCGCTGTAAAGCAGCAGAATGTGGTCACACAGATGACTCATTTAATCTGAAGTGTTTCTCACTTTTTCCCAGCAACTCTCCTCCTGCACGTTCTGCATACTGAGTTGCCATTTTCAATTAGTTTCCCCCTCAGCACCCTTAATAAACCAAAATATGGTCAGACTGGAAGACGTCACTGCCTTCTGCTGTGGTATTACTTTACTCTGCCATTTTAGTGAACACACGATGCAGCCTGCACTTAATGTTGGGAAGTTATAAAATCAGTTACAAAACAGTTTTAGTTTAGACAAGGGGATAATACAGTTAGCGATGTGCCAATAGAAGAGAAACCATGCAATAGTTTGTTTTTTCAACCTTAAATTTCAGTTGGAGAAACTGTATTATTTCTAAATATGCTGTACAAAATCATACTGTGCAGTCATCCTTAAAAGGTATGTCTGTATTTTTGCTTGTGAAGAGTATATAGCTTCAGATTGGTATTTGATTGTGTAATACAATCAATCGTAAACAGTTAAAAATGTCAACGTGACAATGTAAAGGTGGAGAAATTGCAGTTTTCTGTTTGTTGCAAAGGTGTTAAAGACAAGCTGAGGTATAAACAATACCATTTTGCCAGTTTGCACTCACACCTCCTTTCATATGTTATGGAAATGAGAGTTAAGTCACAGCTGTCACAGCTGCATCCCGCAGGTTCCAGATTCCCTGGATTCAGCTACAGAAGCCCTGTTGTCAGTATCCAGCACGAAATCCCCTCCCCGTCATTGAGGAGCCAACTGCACAAAACACCGGCCTTGACCGGTGAAGCCACATCACTCCACACAACAATATTTTAAAAATGAGCAATGTCGGAAATGACATTGTGTGACCTTAGATCATTTGAAGTGAATTCACATCCGTAAAAAGAGGAATGTAGTTCTCCAGTTTCCCTGCTGGAAGAAAAAAAAAATGGGAAGGGATAATAAAAGCACAAGGACATGCGGGAATATTCTTTCTGCCTTAAATATGTATGTGGTCTGTGCTTTTCCTTGACCCCCTTCAGGTTCCTATGTTCCTCCAATCCTGAACAACTAAGCCATCTGTCTCTGTCTCTGGCACATGCACGCACATGCACGTACCTAAACACAGAAAAGAGGAGATATACACAAACACCAAGTTAACTAAAACAGACAAACCACTATTGGCCTGAGGAAGACAGAGTATTGTGTAGTGGTGATCTACAAGAGCAATTCTCCATTTGGAGCAACGCATTAAACACGCTTTTAAAGAGCCGGTGATAAAACGTGGAGCTTGGGGATTGGAGAGATGGATCCTTCTCGACAGATTTCTCCCTGGCCTCCCTTGCTCTAAATTACTGAGTTTGGAGTCAGCCAAGGGAAGACGGAAGAGATCGAAAAGTAAATTTATTTCCCTGTGATGTGGAAGACTTAAGGAAAAAAAAAAAAAAAAAAGCTAATTACAAAGACAAGGGAATAACAGGAGGAAAATCGAACAGGGAGACAATCAGAGAATCAGACAAATGTGTTTGCAAATGTGACGAATCAAATAGTCGTTTAGGTCATTTTAAGAGAAAAACTGCTCACCTGCAGAGAGACTAATCCTCTCGAGTTATGCAGCACTCAGAGAAAGTTGTGGAGATACTTGTAAAAGCTGTTTCCCCCAAGAGCAACAGCCACAGGATACAAAACTAATTTCATAAGAATTATTTCTTATTACCTGGAATAGTTTTGCACTTACCACATTGTATTTGGTTAACACATAATAGATAATGAAATCTTTTGGACATTTATTGCATTTACTCCTCCTTACACCTGGAAGCAAGAAATAAACCTTGTAAAATTTTGTTCGATTTGCATGGTACGGCGCTGCACACAGGTTAGATTATGATGATGAGTCAGAAAGTGTGTATCTAAAAATAAGCCCCTGATAGTTTGTGGATGCGCAGGAAGCTAGACAAAAACTTTTTCCTTTTCATTTATTTTCTTTCTGTTTGGTTCTTTTCTTCTTGTTCTTGCTTTCATCATCAACTTTTGGCTTCACCGTTTTTCCAGACCCCTCCAGTGGAAACTATAATTGGCCGCCCCCCTGGCTCCGCCACTGTCAGTAGGCGTTTGCTTGGACTAAGGTTATTGTCATTAACACCGAGCAAAATTTCTTTGCACCCAGGCAGAACTGCAAACCTATGATGGAGTATTAGAGTCATATTATTTCGAATAATAAAAAAAAAAGGGAGTAATATTTTGAGAGTAAAGTCGTAGATTAATAGTATTTATAGCAGATGCAACCAGTTTCTTCGAGAGATTATAGCTGATTCAGTCCATACTGTATCCTACAGTCACTATTTTCACTTGCAAAAGACACAGCGTCACTTTTTATCAGTTGCTTAATGGTGAAACTTGTAGCTTCAGCTCATCAGCATCCCTCATCGGACATGTAAAAACAGAAATTACGACAGAGAATTGAACTTTTTTCTCAAAATATTATGACTCTTTTTTTCTTGTCCAATCTTACCACACCTCCAGCTCATAAAACACTTAAGAAAAGTCACTTAGATCGACGTGATTACAAGAGGAAATTAGCTTATTGCTGCAAAACAGAGTACTGAATGAGATGACGCTTCCACCTCTGATGATGAGTTGGGTTTGCTGTGAATAATACAGTAACACTTAGTGTCTAAAGGGAAATACATTTGCAGAGTGGTGCAATAAAGTCTATGTCATAATCATACACAACAGTGAGCAGTAAAACAAGTTAAAATGCAAAGCAAGTTACCAGCATTCAAAGTTTAACGATTTGCCAACAGAATCCATATTGTGCTGCAATTCAATTGTTATGGTGAGAGCAACAATGGAACTCAGAGCCACAGAACCTTCTCCTCTCGAGCAATGAATGGAGGCCTCCAATTCAATCAAACACACTTAACCTAACAGGTTCTCCATTATGAACACGACTATAACACGTGTACATCACTGATTAGCCCGTTCTGTGCTTCTCCTGCCTGCACGCCACTTCTGTGTTCCCCCCACCTACTCTAAGAGGTGTTGAAATGGCTATTCTACTCTGTATTTATAGGCTTTCCTTTATTCCCTTTAGGACTAATCAAGAATTAATTCATCTGAGGGGAATATGCCCAACAGTTTGCACATTCACATACTTCATACTCCAACCATGTGGTGTGGCACGGCCCTAGCTGCTTGAAATTATTATTATTATTATAAAAAATATATATATATCTATATATAAATATATATATATACACTTATATTTTGGCTTAAAAATCAACACAGAATGGAAAAAACCACAACAGCGCCTTTTTCTGAACACATTTCCACCTCTGATAACAATAGAGGGTTTGCTGTTCCCCTCTGTGCTGCCTTTTTTCCCTTCCTCCAGCCCCTTCTTGTTGCATTCATCTGAGCTACACAACGCCCCAGATGGACACTGAATGGTCACTGAATAAGAGGAAAGTATATTTTTGCTTTCTAAAGAAGAGTTATTAAATATGAAAAGAACACATTTCTTTTCATTTTTAGCTGTACACACTTGGTCTATATTTTCTTTCCTAATCGGTCAGTGACAGTAATCAATTTGGTGCGGCTAATATTACCTATATACATTTATAAAAGCGACTTATTCAAGTTTTAAGGCTGTGCTACAATATTATATTATTATATCAGTATACAGAAAATATGTACATGCATGTATGCATTGCTTTATAATATGCATTGTTTATGCCCGCGGTTTATGAAACTGAACACACACATTTCAATTTCAAATTTCAGTATGTGTTATGGTGTCCAGTGGTGTGTATCAGCACCACGCAGGCCTGTAGAATGGCCTTAAGGGTCAAAATGCATATGAGGGCAAAGAAGGGGAGCCTGTAAGGTAGCATGGCTTTAAAAGGTCACAGAGAAAGAAGGCAAGTGTAAAAATTGTAAATGCAGAGAGGAGTTTGTGCACACGTACTGTATACATAGAAATACATTTCCACTCTTAGCTTAGTAGAAAATGATCATATTTTTTCCATTTTATAACATGAGCTAAATAATGTATAATCCAAAAAGAATTCAAATTGTTGCTTTGAAAAAAAAAATTAAGAATTGTCAATGGTTTCAAAATTAACATATTATAAATACCCCCATGTTGAGTTACCCCCTGTGACTAATATTCAATACATCTCTATCCCTCCATTTATGTCGATTTATAAGAGGTGAAATCAATATTGAATCATAGCTGTTACCTGAGCTCCTGCAGCACTTAACTAACCATTTGATACAGTTTCTATCTCATTTATTTCTTCATGTCCCGACGTAAAATAGCAGTGACAATGAAGTAAAACGTAAATGGGGCTGAGAATTCCGACGTGGGCTCACTTCATGTAGAACCACCAGCTGTCGACTTGGCTAGCTGTTGTCTCGCAGTCAGCCAGGGCACATCACACACTCCAATAAGTAAGACCTTCATTACAGTATTGCATGTAGAAATGTAGTTAACACTATTCATTTGGGGTCACGCACAAAAATTGCAACTGCAAACTTGTGCACTTTATTCATTCAAAAATATCCCCTTGAAACCCTTTGAAATTCTGTGGCTTGGTTCAAAAACAAAGTGTCTGTTCATCAAACTAAGAATGTCTAATTACACGTGCTATCATTAAATTGCATTATGGGTTTTGTAGGATCCAGTGTTTTTGGAGCTTGACCCTTACTAGGCAGGCCATTTTGGGAATTCTTTTTGTTTTTCGTCCGTCTCTTTAAAATCACCATTAATTATTCATCATAAAAATATTCAATGACTTATAATCACTAGGAAAAGTCAGTTCAGTTCAATTTGCTACTGTTTTCTTATGCCCTGGAGGAATTTACACACAGAGTACTGGCTTACATGTTAAAGTAATAGACTGTTGTTTCCTTTTTATTTGTTCTAATGCCACTTCAACCCACATTGTTATTCCTATTTCCTTCCCATGTCTTCCCCTTTCTTCCCTCCATTTCCTCCTCTCCCTTTTTCTTCTTCCTTTCTTCCCCCATGAGGCTGAGACAATATGAGTAGCCTCTGCACTAAACGTAGTGAAGGAGACTAAACAGTGGGCTGCACTAAGCTGACACACTACCCACACATACACACACACACACACACACACACACACACACACACACACACATGCACACACACACACACACACACACAGAGAGAGAGAGAGACAGACACTTAACCACCCACATTCTGCAGCCTTTGACTCTATAAGGACTACAAAAGAAACTGATTCACAGGGCCACTGCTTTGTCAGCCTCCACAATAGACCTGATGAGATTGAGACCACACAAACACACACCTACACACACTGACACACACACACACACACACACACACACACACACACACACACAAACCTGGACAATAGCCCTGATGAGTTGTGAAAAATGCTAATTGACCTCCAGGTAGAGTAGAGCTGCCACTGGCATGTGTAGCGAAATGGAGAGTCATTGAGAGCACTGTAATGTAGTGAGCGAAATAGTCCAAGGGTGAGAAGTTGTGTGAGAGAGAGAGAGAGGCAGAGAGAGGATGGAGAAAGAGTGGGAGAAAGAGAGAGAAAATACTTTTTTCATGTGTGTGTGTGTGTGTGTGTGTGTGTGGGAGAGGAAGGGTGGAAAGCTGTTGTTCTCCGACACAACAGGAGGTCGTTTATTCGTGTCAGACTCATTCTCACCTACTGGGAATACTCTGTTCGGTTTAGGCGAGGGGTGGCGCCTGGGCGGAGTGTGCAGGAGATGACGCAAAAAGTACACTGCGGGAATCACCGTGTCGACTTCCAGATACTTCTTCTTCACCCTTGGATGATTGTCAGTCACGTGATAGAAACAAGATCAACGCACCCACTGGCTTGCTGTGAATTCTCCTTTTTCACACACGTGTACTGTCCGATTGAGCCCCAAGTAATGTCTAGATATGTTCAGAGTTGTGAGAAAGAGTGTGTGTGTGTGAGGTGGTCTGACACACACACGGGCGACACAGGATCAACAGAACCAGAGAGTGAGAGACACCAAAAAGGAAGAAAAAAAAAACATTAGAACAATTAGAAAAAACGAGTACATGGCAGCGAGAGAAAGAGAGAGCGAGGGAGATGGAGACGAGGGAGGAGAAGAGGGTACAAGACAGCTTTTATTACACAACATGTGCTGTAGACAGATGGTGGTGAATTATGTATTAAGGCTTTTACACTGCTCCTGTACTTCTGCACTGGAGTAGAAAATGAGCCCGCATGTGGAACAAAATGTTTAGCTAAGTTTTCACATCTTAACCCAGGGGGCTTATTTTAAACATTAATACAACAGGACAGACAGGTGAAAATACACACAACTGAAACACACACTGAGGTCTTATAGGATTTTTTTTTTTTTTTATGTAGGAAAAAAAATTGTTCAGTTAATCTATGTGCATACTTTATGGTATAATTTAAAAGTAAACAAAAATTCAGACTGTGAAAATTGTACAGTTAACATTGTTTTGCAGTTGGATTTAAAGTAAACGGCTGGTGTTATTGTATGTTTTACTTATTACCAACAAATCTCATGAAAAGACCAAAAGCAATATGTTAGTTCATCACTGTACTCTCTGATTTCCCTGTTTCCCCATCAGTGGCAGACAACTCCAAGCTAAATCAGATGGGCACTCTAGTTTTAAGCAAATGTTAACTCAAACAGGAGTAAATAGTGCATAGGAACTATATTCAGTGGCGGTTAAATACACATTTAATCCTGAACAGTCGAGATCTATGGCCCATAAGAAAGACTTAGATCAGACTTTGGTTTTTCTCTTTTTGTTGAATTTGTTGAAAATGGAAAAAAAAAAAAGAATAATCCAGAATGTTGCGGTTTTGTCAGTACAAATTACTGCAAAAAAAAAAAAAAAAGAAGCCAAATTCTCTGTCTGGTTCTTTCCAAAAGCCATACAACCTCTGAATGGATTTATGTGTGCGGCAGTAAACCTTGTGTTCCTCTCAGTTCAGACCAAAATAACTTCCAGGTTAGACACTGATGCACACATGCCAAACCTTTAAAATCTTGGCAGTATTAGCATGACCACCAGAAACAAATACAGTTGAATTCCAATGTGCTGTGAATTATTTTTAAAGCCTAAAAGTTAAAAGAGGCAAATGCTAAATTAATGCTCAACTGCTGTGATTCTTTGTTTCAAAATCCATGTCAATCAGTGTGACACAGTATTTATCATCTGACTGTAACTTCTCCAAATCAAGCCCTGATAGGTTACTGTTCAGTATTGGAATCCAGGTCTTTATGCAGCTATAGCCAACGCTTTCAACTCACACAGCCCCGAAAAAAAGACAGACACTGGTCCACAGTGCAGGCCATTTGGAAGAAATACGGATGGAGGGAGGAATGAAAAGAGCCGGGATGACATTTGCTTCACACCCAAGTGAGTTTGTAGTCATGCAGTCGATTCTTTTCGGACCCCCCCCCCCCCCCCACCCCCACTCCCTTCCCGGTGATGGACTTGGAGCAGCCCACCCAGTCCGCTGCCAGTCATATTGGCCTTCCAGACACGACGGCCCGTCAGAGGTCCTGCCAAGGCTGGGAACGCGCTAGTCCTCAGGCCAAGGGGACGCATGCTAGTAAGGGAATTTGGCAGTAATAGAGTGTAAAGAGAAAGACAGAGAAAAATGGCAGTGAGACGGGGAGGAGAGGAAAGAGGAAGGAGAAGAATACTGAAAGCAACAGAGGAAGACAGGAAGGGGGGGGGGGGAATTCAGAGGGCCCACAGACAAGACACATTTCGTAAAAGCGAGAACCTAAAATTGCTGTCAGTATAATAAAATGAAATGATTGGAACTCATCCTTTGTCTCTTTCCAGCTCATAACTCTCCCCAACTCTTGTCTGTAAACAACACTGTTAATGAGACACAACCGTTCACTCTATCTTACACACACACACACAGCAGTGACTCATTCACACGATATATTGTACACACACATGTAATGAGAGTTTGCTGTTTACACTGTGAAGACTGATGGCTGTTATTAAGCCAGAATGTGTCTTGCTCTGTGTGATAAGTTTATTTGGGGCTCTGCTTGCATGGCAGGAATTTGATTGTGACATACACTGCACTGTACATCTCACAGGCAGAAAATCACAAGTGCACAATCACAAAAACAAATGCTGATAGCAATAAACAGTCATATGAGTTATGCAAGTGGGCACCAACCGTACAAGGGTTTTACACAAGCAATTCAGAGCAGCTGCTGTTTTCTGAAATTTCTAAAATGCAAATTTGTATCTTTGATCAAATTCGTTACGATTGAAAGTGTGGAATGGACTTTGATCAGGTTCTGCGTCGGCCGACTACCGACCAAATGAAACACCTATAGAACAATTAATGTTCATGCTCTGCATTTTCACCGATTTAAAGGCAAGCTTTGAACCCAGTCTCACATATTTACTTTCTTTCTATGAATATACTTTCATTTTTCCCTTCATTATGCCACATTATAACTTGATTTTTCTGTTCTATCCTTTATTCTTCCCTTTCCCCTCCTGATTGTAATCATTTCGAATATCTCATTGAAAACTAAAATATCAAATCAAAAAAAAGGACTCTTGTGAACTGAGGGAAACCGTGTGAGAAGCTCTGCTGTCTGTCTCCACAGCAGATACAGTTGATCAGATAGGATGTAATGTGGCTGAATGGTGTATTGGCTTTCATCATACACACAATCAAACTGTCAGATTAGATGCATGTGTACACTGTGAGGATGTGTATAAATAGGACGGGACAGCTCGGGCTTGTAGTTTTGACATTTCTGTTTATAAAACCATTTAAGAAATCAGATAATCAGCAGACTAGGTACACACTACGACACCACACTCAATCACACATTGTCACACGTACTCCGCGGATGCAACACACTGACACATACAGTTGGCAGACAAAAAAACAACAACATGCAGAACAGAAACATATGAGGAAGGATGAGAACATGCACACACATCAAACATATGATTACTGTCTCGTCTCACACACACCTGGGCTCAGGCTCACTTGAGTTAACAACACACATTTGCGCAGAGCTACAATAAACTGTGGTATTTTGCTGCTGTCATGATGCAAACTGCAGCTTTACTCTAATGTAAAACACTGGTTTATCTCTTCCATTTGCATAATGTAGGATAGACTACATTTTTCAGTATAGAGTGGTGTCGCAGCCTGCACTGCTGTGTGTGTTCATCCATCTGTGTGTATGATGAGAGTGGTAGATACAGTATATGCACATAATGTTTTACTGCTTGGCTCAGGCTCAGGCTCTGTATTTATAGAATGTGATCCACAGTGCAGACAGTATGTTTTGTTTTTTGTCTTCATATCCTGGGAAGCTATTCAGCAGCTGTTGACAATATTCAAATCTCTGTTCTTGTATTCATCCCTTAAAAATATATATTCCATTACTGAGCTGAGTGTTTGCCTGGTGGTGAGTATTTTTGTGTGAATGAGTTTTTGTATCAAATCTCCTGAAAAGGTCTGAAAGATTAAGAGAAAGGAAACATTTTGCCACACGTTTTTTTTTTTTCAGCTACAGTGGAGAGCGACAGGAAAGGCAAGGGAGCGAGGGGATGCAGTAAGGCCTCAGCTTTGCTAAATGGTGAGCTACCGGTACCAGCACCTGAACCATTCCACCTTCTTCCATCGGATGCAACCCCCCCACCCCCACCCCCCCACTGTAAACAGTTTGACATATGAAGTCTTCTCCCGAGTTGCTGAGGTTGCTTTTAGTTTGGCTGCTGAAGACACAGTCAGAAGCTTCATGAGAGAGGAAGGGAAGGATTGGCAATAATCAACCTCAGGACGATTTCACCATCATCAAATTCATCTTGGAAAAACAAAGCGGGTCTTAATTAATTCTGAATGAGTAATTGATGAACAATGCGGCAGAATGTGTTTAGGGGAAGCTTGTTTGATTCTGTTGATTAGGGATGGCAGGCTTTAACACACACACACACACACACACACACACACACACACACACACACACATACACACACACAGACACACACTAACACACACACACACAAACAAACTCACAAAACAATACTTTAATGCCCAGTTGTATGTGTGTTTGTCTTGTTTTTGTGTGTGTACCTGTGTTCGTGGATAATTGAACAAGGGAATAATTAGTAGTTACTATTGGCATACATTCCTGTTTCTTTTGACTCAAAGTTGTTGTACTGCAGGTGTTAATGTGACTTTGAGAATATTCTGGGGAGTCTAAACAAGTTGGAAGTAAAGCAAAATGCTTTTAAGGGATTAAGCACAAAAGTCTAGACTTGGTCTGCTAAGGCTGCTGTGTGTACAGCTGGAGAATGTGGATGATTTATTGATCTGTAATACCAAATCCTCTGAAGTTGAAGTGAAGAAGTGACGAGGTTTGGCTTTCAGTAGGTGTTGCAGTTCATCCCAAAGGTATTGGATGGGGTTGAAGTCAAGGCTCTGTTCAGACCAGTCCAATATAGTCACCATGGAGCTCAAATAATGACAGAGAAACTCCAATCTATGCTCAGTAGTCATGTCAGCAACACATTGGATGCGTGGCATGTGCATTGCAGCTGCGTAGCATCTTGTTTTTCATTTTGGCGCCCATGTTTATGGGTTACATCAGACACACTGCCTGCGTGACACGTGCGTCTCATGCGACTGCATCACGTGATCTAAAGATCTCGCCTTTTTTTCACAGGTCTCAGCAAAAACATCATACCAGCAACATTACACTGGAGCCTTTCAACTATAGTTGTCTCTGTAGAGGCTGAATCTGAATATGACACAGAGGTGAAAACAATTTAAACTTTTTTTTTAACCATTTCAGCAGCTCCATAAAAATAAAAAATCAGTCATTCATTTATAATGAAATCCCACATTCCAGTAACCCCTACAAATTTTATGTACAGAGATAGAGCTGGCAGGAGCAGCGACGCAGCAGAGACACAGCCGGTGTGAACGCACATGCGTGCCAGCTGCAGCAGTTATTGATGCAGGCAGTATGTTCCCAGGTAAACCTGGCCAAAAGTTAGACAATCCACAACTAAATTCTGTGTTGAAACTCTTTTAGAGTGGCGTTTGTTAGGTCACTGTGTTAGACTGTCAGGTGTTTCTATTATGTTGTCCACCCCATTTATACCAACAAAGATGATACTAAATAACAGAGACATGCAATATAGTTCAACAGCAGCACAAAATCTTTATAATCATAAAGCTGAATCTAAACCTCTGTCAAACAGCAGCGGTAGCTCCTGTATCTTTCTTCTACTTTTCTTTTTTCAGAAATACTTCCATGGTTAATAGCTGCACCCCTCTGATCACAAGTGGACTTCTCCAGCCTGTAGACTACTGCTAAATTGTGTTATATTTGAGGTCATTTGTAGACATAACTCTACAAATCTAAGCCAGTCTGTTGTTTTGCTTCCACCCTAACACTTGAGTTTTCCATTTACTATATGCATGTCCATAATTTCAGTTCCCTTGATGTCTTCCTTCCTCATGTGCTTATGATCTAGAAAATGAGAGCAGTTGAGGTGGTGAAGGTAAAGCTTTGAAACAGACCTTTTACATATAAATTCGGTTTGAACACGCTCCAGCAAAATTTGCAATTTAAATACCAAATAGGTTTGACAGCGCCAAGGCGGCTGAAGCCCACCATCTGATCACATTTGACTGGGCTTTAAACACTCCTCCCAGGTCACTTATCATAGTCAGAAAGCCAACACCATAATTACATTTGATATCTGCAAAAACCCAGAGATAGTGCAAACTAAACTACCTCAGGTAAGGTCCCATTATTGCCAGTTCAGCTGTAATGGCTCAGTACTGTTAATGCCAACAGACCCACAGATCCTGCTCAGAACTGAATATATTCATCAGAATCCTGATTTAAATAATAGAATGGGGTAAAAAAGTGGCTTAATATTTCTTAAAAGTGCAAAATAAAACAAAAAAGTTCAATCAAAATATGAATATGAGGGTGAAATAGGTGGAATGTTTCAGGTTATCATTACTGTGATTGTTACATTTTTCATGTTTTTAGTACATTAAAATTTCACAGCAGTGTTGTACATATTCCTTATCTCATTTTTTTTTCAATTTGCAGGATTATTTGAAGGAGAAAATAGTTTGACAGAAAGAAACGAACCAATGGTGGAGGATCGGCAGAAAGAGGAAGAAAAGAGGAAGATGGGAAGGAAGATAATCATAGAGGTATAGATTTGACAGAGATACTACAAGAACAAGGAGGGAGGTGGAAATCAAAGAAATACTACCTCCTTTGCCTCTGCCAGGTCATGACACAGAGAGAAAGATGGAGCGGTGCCAGTGCCAAAATACTGCCAGCAGGTAATGAGAGGAGCATAGATGGAGAAATGTCTCTCCTCCTCGTCTTCCATCCTGCCATCCATGTCTGCCAAGGCTGGGTGGTAAAAGCCTTTTTATCTCAAAGTATGTCATTATCACGTGTCACTCTGTTGCTAATGTTCCTCCACTCCCTGCTCCACAGCCAGGTAGGAAGAGGGGGAAAGAGGCACAGAAATGGGTGAAAGGACAAAAGGAAGTGTAAGAGCAGTGTACACCAGGACAGATATTGCAACAGGGAGTGAGAGAAATTGTGCGTGTTTATGTGTGTGGCGGAACAGATGCCCGCTTGAGCGTGTGCATTTTACACCTTGCGCATGACTGGAACTGAATCCATTTAGAGGGGAGAGAGGTCCTCAGTCTGACTGACAGCTCTTTCCAAATAGTTAAGAATCACAAGCAAACAGTCCGTGTGGGAAAGTGAAGTTATAACTCTGCGATGCTGAGGGGGAGATAGAGGAAGCAGAAAACCGAGTGGATTTCACACACGATCACGCAAACATCACTGACTCAGACCCCTCATTCCCTCTTCAGTGAACACTGCACCACATGAGCTTATAGTGATATTATATTGCATGCTCTAGTGGAACATCGAGCATACATGCAGGCACACAGGTATGTCAAGAGGACATCCCTCTATGTTAACAGTTTCTTTTTCTCTTTTTGAGTCCTGTCTGTCCTTTTTTTATTTTCCTAAACTCCGTTGACCTTGAGTCTGAGACCTTCAAAGAAAAAGTTTTACTTTTAGTCCCGCTCAAAACAAGAAATTTAACCGTCTTCACAGGTAGTCTTCCATTCCAGTGCACTTTCCCAAAACAAACGTTCTTCAGTTTAAAAAGACAAGGTTCATGCATCAACGCACAATGAAATTTCACATCAGCAAAACAAGCTTGATGCTCGTAGACTGCGAGGGAAGGATGAATGGGTAAGTAAAATGTAGCATTTCCACATCAACACGCTCCTGTCAAAACAAGGATGCAAAGTAATTCCAAGAGCGTCAGCTAAAGTGTCTGAGATATAGAAGATTCTAAACATAATTCCATCTCCCCTCTTTTTCAATATATTGTTTAGTTTACTGGAAACGTACCCGTTTTTGCTTGTACAAAGAAACTATGTCATCAGCTTTTACTTGCTTTAACTACTTTGGGGGTTTAGTTTCGAATGTATCCTCACAGGCTGTGTTGACATTTTGTAAGAGGGATTTGGAACACAATTCACCAGAATCACATTACAAGTTGCAGTCAACAGAAATGAGGAGAAAGAAATCCATGCCTCTTGATATCCCCACTGATACTTTTTTTCACCCCTTTTGTTTGTGTTACACATAAAATGTTGTACTTATGGTTTTTACATTGTAATAAACCAATAAGGTTACAAAATATATATTTTATTTCAATGGCCTGATCCTGCAGCCTGTACAGCAGAACTAACAAAGCACCAGGCTTAATGTCAAAGATAACTCTGCATTGATTCTAACAGGGAAGGGAACCACACCTTAATCAATACAACCTTCTCTGTATTGGCAAAGCCTCATATGATTCTCTGTCAGTTTTATTTTCAATTGTCATGTTATCGTCTCTGTGCTCTGCAGTGGTATGTGCCCTTTTAGCAATAATATCACATAACGGATCACAAAACTTAATTCTATTTGAGACTCATATGGAAGCTGTTCGTCCTGAAAAATGCGACGGGATACGACCTTGGCAAGAGGTGTGAAATATTCTGAACTATAGCTAATGGAACCAGGTGAACCAAAGACAACAAGGAGTCTCTTTTTTCTCCCACACCAACAGCTGTGCACGATCAAATTCAATTACTGAAGCTGTTGCATTATAAACATTAGCAGAAATTCATTATTGAGAAACAATTGCCTTAATTAGGTAACCAGAGTTATTTTATTTGGGTTGTGTTGTTATCACATTTTAAGATTAAACTCCATATTATCTTAGTTACATCATTTCCATTTCATTCTATACAAAACAAGATAAATGTGACAATGCATTAGTTCAGTAAGGTAAATGGGACTGTTTGTGTCAACACACACTTCTTTGTTCTGGTGCTTAGTTTAAAGCAACACTTTTAAACTCTCCCTTTAAAACGTCTATTACATCAGGAAAAGTACAAGGTGTTGAGCCTTGGTTCTTCAACAGGTACAAAGGAATAAAACACACACAGGTATTACACTGAATATATGGTTTTGAAAGGCCAGATATAGTCCAAATGTGACTATATCTTTATACCACACTGGTGGTCCGCATACACAGATATACCCACACACAGCCTGATTTAAAATAATATCAATAGTACACGGGGAATTATGAAAAGCCATCTTTAAGGCAAAAAATACATATAAAATCAATGAATGAAGTCAATAAATTATGATATTGATATAATGTGCACAAAATTAAAAAAAAAAAATCTACCTTAGTGTTGAACAACTATTGATTAGGTGCAGCCTTTTGGTGTCAGAGGGAAAGATACATGTACCTGAACAACAGTAATGATGAGATGCAGATGAAGGGAAGGAGGTAGGAGTTAGATGATAAGCTATGTCATGTTTGAGTTTTACTTCAGTGTCTTTTCACCCTCCCTGTGAGGCACAGCAGTGGCCACCGTGTAAACAAATAATGTCTTCTTTCCTTACACTGTCGTAAATGTGCTAAATTTTCATAAGTGTTCTTATATGAATATGAGGCACGCTGGTGAAAAAGGCAGCAAATCCTTCCCTGCATGAATAAAACTCTGGAAAAATGGAACAAACTGCCTCGGTGGAATACCATTAGGTTGAAATCAGTGGAAGCTGTGTTCCTCAGGGTACTGTATAATAATACCGTATGTCAGGTTTTGATAAGCAGGAGGCAATAGGCACACTCATTAAAAGTAATTGACAGGTGGGATAACAAGTGCTGGGGAATGTCAGTCTCTCTCTCAGTCACATACACAGTATATACACAAAGGAAAAACTATTTTTTATGTATGTATTTTCTTCTTTTTATTTCTCTTTTTCCTCTGTGTACGTTACATTCAAATTAGAGCAGTACTCTTAAAGTTCTCTAACTCCAAATACTCCTCCCTCCTTGAGCGAAACCTTTCTCTCTAGCTATCATCATTTTTGCTTGGGCCCCAAGAGTACTGAACAATAAGTCTCACGCAGCAAGCGGAAATTCACTTAGTGGGTTCAAATTCAGCAAAGTGAAGGTTGCTGGAGTTTAATTAATTTCCATGGTTATAAAGAAGGAAGCAAAATGGTGTAAAAGTTATAAATGTCACACAGTGCATTCATTAAACATAGAAAGAGGAGCGACAAATTACTGAATTCTGCCAAGCATTCATTTATCAGTTCATTTTATTCCTTGAAGGATCATACGGAGGCTGGAGTCTATCCCAGCATACACTAGGTGAAAAACAAGAAAATTCCCTGTAGAGACTGCCAATCTACTGTAGGGATAACACATAAACACATTCAACATTCAGAAATGAGACAATTTAGAGTTTCAACTTCATGTGAGCTGCATGCCTTTGGAGTATGGTATGACCAGACCTTAGACTACGACCTATGACCTTTCTTGGCCTGATCTGCATTGCTGTGGAAATGGATTAAAAAAAAAAAAAAAATTACTTTATTGATATTAACTGATATTTTTTGGTCACTTGATTGAATACACAATCTCTGACATATTGTCACTTTAAAAAGTTGATATGGTGAACATGCTAGAAATGAGTGGCTATTGGACATCTAGCAGACACAGAGTGACATTAGCATTAACTTGGAGTCGTGTTTCTTGCCACGTGCTGAAACAGTCAAACACTGACTTTCCTTTTAGCTCTGTTTTGTTCTCCACCAGCTCTTGAGGGAGCATCTGGCTCTTTGACTGCTTAATGCTCCACAGTGTTCAATGGCTAACTTTATGTGCCTGCTGTTCTGTGCTGGGCAGGTAGTGTACAGAGCTTTTTTTGCTGACGCCAGCTGCCTGCTGTGTCTAGAAAGTGTGACTAAACCAAAACAGTAGTTAAAGGCTGTAAAACTAAAATGAGCTGAAAGTAGCTGAAAAGCTCTGTAGGGCCAAGATGTAATTCTCTATGGACTTGTCAATACGTGCAGACCTATAAAAGTCCCCCATCCACCAACAGCAGCCACTGTTTCTTTTTGGTAGTTTTGCATCTCTGTAGTAATTTTGCACTTCACTGTTTTATGATTCTTTGTAGTCATTTTCCATCTCTGTGTAGTTTTGTGACTCTTTAATCATTTTCCACCTCTTTTTAGTTCTTTTGTGAGTCTTTGTAGTTGTTGTGTGACTCCTGTAGTCATGTGTGTCATGTTTTTTCATCAGAAAATGTGTTTTTATTGGTTTCCAATATGGCAGTGGGACAGCTTGGATGCCCTGTCTGCTTGCTTTGGGAGGAACCAGCAATTACATGAAACAGTGAACAGTGAAAACTAAAATTGCGTTTCCAGGATCCATCATCCCAAATGGGCCTGAAATTGGTTTAATGTCCTGAACCACCAGGTGGCACCACTGAACACTGATTTTAATGGGTTTAACAGGAGCTTTCCGCTCCTTCTATCACATGTATGCTACCACTCACAAAACCTCTATCCCATAGGGCCTGATCCAAAATAAATTGCTGCACATGTCCTGCGTGGACTGAAGCCCATTTTGGTTTCTGTCTCCTGATAGATAAAAGAAGAACACTCCCTCATCTCCATCCCACCTATGGCTCTGCTTCTTCTTCTCACCTACCCTCTTTTCACTCCACTCCTTTCAGTTTTATGCTGGGTTTGTATTTTGCGAGTACAGAGCACAGTGTTTCTGTCACTGGGGAGTGTCAGCCTGTCTCTTCACTTGATATGCATTAGATTTTCCACACTTTCTGGCAGTTATCTGATTCCAACTCAATACGCTGCCGAGGGAAATTGAGTCCTAAGGCCAGCAGAGAGAGAGAGAAGTTTTTGGCGGCTTTTTAAATTCATTACAGTATTCTGCTGTGGTCTCGATGGAGCTCGCCTGGCAGCACGAGGCCACAGAGGTGTGTATTATAGCAATAGAGAGAGAGAGAGAGTGAGTGGGGAAAGCTTAGCAAACCATGCTGCCACCGCAATACAGGGGCTGTTCTCTTCGCCACACTTTAATACAACCTGCTTACTTGTAGAAACTGTGCAAGGGAGTGGAAATACAATGAAAATATTAATGTCCCACCCTCATATTGTAGGAGGAATTCACAGTCATGACAGGTGGAAACTCCAGTTTTTATTTTTTGTTTTACATGAAAAACTGACATGAGCCACTACGGTTTGAATTGTACATTTCTACAATGTAAAAATCATACTCACTGACTCGTGGTGGAACTTATGATTGATGAGGGTGGGGGGCGGACGACAATCAATCAGCTTATATTCTGATCGGTGCATAACCATTAAAATTGATGAGCACATTCATGCTTCAAAGATGAAAACACTTTTTGATTTTAATGACCCACATGTCCTTCGCTCTCACACTACCATCGGATATCAACTCTGCATTAGCCTCACTAGTAGTGAGGCTTTGAAGGAGTATTCCATCCATTTGCAAAAACTTATAAAGTTGGGGGACTCGTAATGGGTGAAAATAATCATCAAAATCATCATCAGTACAGCAGAGGCAGAGATAAAAGGACTTTATATATTCCTAGTACATGCCAAGCTCCATGACACTAGCTAGAATGTTTAGGCCCCCTTTTGTCTTGTAAATATGAATTGTGACAGCTGACATCTGTTGTATCAATGTATCGATTTTCTGCTGTGGATCAAATTTAGTATAGAGAGTAATGGAATTTCTTTACTATTGGTACTGACTACGAAATTTGTGGTATCATGACATCCTTACTAGAGTTTGCTGATCAACTTCACAAGTAAATATAGTAAAACAAATTAAAGGAACACTTTGACATTTGAGGGCTAGATGTTATCTTATCTTCCGCTAGCTTGGCGCCTTGAAGCAAAATTCTTATACTAGCGCCTCCAAAGCACACTTATTAAGATTTTATATCTAATTTGTTTAATCAATAAACAAAATTGTTACCTTTGGACAGATCCAAAGGTGTAGCTGTTTCCATCTGTTTCCAGTGTATGCTAAGCTAACTGGCTGCTGGTGGTAGCTTCACATTTAGTGCGGTATTGATCCTCTCATCTCTTCTCTTGGCAAGAAAACAAATACATTTTTCAAACTGTCAAACCTTTTTCTTTTTTTTTACTTAAGAGCATTTCACTTCTAGTGTGTGCTGTAGTTGACTGCTTCTGTGTTCAGCTCAGTTTCGATTGCTAAACTTTACTTCCCCAAAAGACCTCATCTGACATGTTAAGTGCCATATTATGTCAGTTTGAGTTAGCTTCACTGTACATGTTTAATATGCTCTGTGTTAACCTGCCAATATTGGCACAAATATGCTGTAGCTCCTTTATTACATGTCCAATTCCCAGTTGTGGTGAAAAATGGTTTCAATCTAGATGTCTTGGTTGTAGCATATCCAAAGGAGCAGCGACTAAAGTAATTTGACAGGTGATAAAAGAGGGCTGTGCTAATCAACTGCTTGTAGAAGACTACTTTATACTCGCTAGCAATATCATTTCCAGTGTTTTTCTGTATGTTTATTTTGCCCCTGTGTAATTTTCATTTTTCAATAAATGTGTACACTCCTCATACAGACAGTTACTGTATGTTGGTACTGGCAGCCATAGCATGAATATCTACAATGAAAACCAAAGGGTCTCAATACAGTTTCATTATCTCACTTATGTAAATCAGTGTCTCTTTTTCTGTTTTCTAAAAAACCTATTTCAGCATCCAGTCACCAGTCAGAGATGAGAAATGGCTTCAATCTGGGTTTCATTACTAAAGCGAACCCCAAGCAGCAGCATGAACATGAACTTCCCAGAGTAACATGACAGGTGATCTAACAGGGCACTGCTTAATCAACACACTGACAAACTACTAGTGGATGACTACTAAGCGCTACACTTTGAAGGTATATCCTCTCCTTGAGCTTTCAATTCTCCAGTGAGCTGACTGTTTCTGTTTGTTCTTGTCTCAAATGGTATTGGTTATCGTTTTTTGTTTTAACTCAAATGTAATTTTCATGTTTTGTATTCCATTCAGTAATGAAGGCAGTATTTTTTTTCCAGCTGTATTATTTCCATACCGTCCCTCTGTCATTGTTCAGCCAGGGTTTCTCTTTCCTGTTTTCTACCTCTTCTGTTATCGTGTTAGCTTTTCCCTCCCTTCCTTCCCCCTCCCTCCTCTTCATTTTCATACTCTCTCTATCTTTGTCATTTTACCCGTTCTCCCCAGTTCTTCTATCTCTCTCTGTCTCTCTTGCCTTTGAAGACCGGTTAGCTGACAGATGTGTGTAGAGAATAGCTTCTGACAATTCGGGCATTCCTCTCATCTGTCATCCTGACCGCCTGGTATCAGTGCTTCAGAGAGGGAGAGACAGAGAAGTCACAGGAGGACCAAAGTGAACGTACCAGGGGAAACAATTACTTTGAAGGAAAGGATTTTGCATTTTGTGTGTAACTGGTTCTCTTGTCATTAGGAATTATCCATTTATTCAGCCATTCTTTGTTTATTTATCTGAGTTGACAGGTGGTCAGAAGTGACTGGCTCCAGAAGGGGCACAAGCTAATACAGTTGATACGTTTATTACTCATTGCAGAATTTTAATAGTATTTATTCCCCTAGGCTCCTTAACATAGACAAATCGTGTTTTTTTTTTGTTTTTTTTAACAATTATGATAGAAAATACATAAACCTTCTCACATGTTACCATATGCACTATAAGGCTTTGACCATACAGTATAACTATTCATGTATAATATCATTATACATATTTAAGAGATTTCATTATTTAAGTGATTAATTTAATGTGCAATGTAACTCTCAGACTAAAGACAGAGCTAAAAAACGGAATAATCTAAACACTACTAATACTAATGTTGTTGTGTGCCTGCTGGATGTGTAAATAGGCAACTGTTCCCTACCATGTTCATCTTGTGGTAGGTAGATTAATTGCAAGTGAGAATCCATTTTGCCAGGCTTCACTACTTGTGGCCAAACCACAGTGGTTCAGACCAATCAGCATCCTATGAGGAAGGAGCTATGGGTAGCTATGAAGCAGCTGTTTCGTACATTTTTATATACAACTATGTACAAACATACAAATTTTCCTTACAAAAACAAAAATCATGCATGCTTACTAGCTTTCAAAGTTCCTCAGACTGCAGCTTGTTGTGTTGTGTTTCCTCTCTGGCTCTTTCTGGCCACCGGACATCCTACTACATCATATGATGACAGATGGTTCATCCAATCACCTGTCAAGTATTATTTTTCAGAGCGCCTGGTCTGTCCCAAACTGTTTCCAATGAAGCCTTCCAAGATGGTTCTGTGTAACAAACCTGGCGCGTCAGGTTAGAAAGGTTAGAAAGGTGAAATGAAGTGGAATTCGTGATTAATAGAGCATGTGGCATGTGGTGCAGTGGTTGGCAGTGTCCTGGGAGAAGAACAGCTAGGGCTTTTGTGTGTGCAGTATGCATGTTTTCATGTGGATTGCTTGGTTGTGGAGACATGCAGGGTAGGTTAATCGGTGACTCTAACGCCCATAGGTGTAAATAATGGCAGCTGGGAAGTCTCCAGCTCCCTGTAAACCTATAAAGGAACATAGGCAGATGTGGCTACAGTTAATGGATGGAAGGATTGTGTGAAATACTACAAATAGGACAAAGATGATTACAAACAACTGGGAAATGTATGTTATGCATTTGCAATGTACGATAAAGGTAGTCTGAAGGTTTCTCTCCAAAATGCAGTGTCCTTAAATTCTTATACTGAATGCAACTCCCTCCCACTCACACACATGCAATGCTATTCTTTTAAAGTATTTTGAAACATCCATTATTCACATTAGTTAGCAGTTTCCTCTTTTGTTCTTCTTCTTCCCCACATTTGACTGGTGCATTGCTGTTTCTTGGTGTTTTACCGCCACCGACTGTTGATTATTGCAATAGTGTTTAACTGACAGCAGGGATGTATATTGTATTGTATCTCCCACAGGCATCTGTGCATGTTAGTAGCTCAAGATACAAACAAAGCGGAGACTTGCTCATCCAAGCATTGCTCAATTACACCACTGGTGCCCAATACCTCCACAAGGTAGCTTTATGTTAATCCATTTTACACAACTCACTTGTTATATTAACAATTAGACTTAAAATAGACATTTTTGCAAGTGTAATGCTTTGTGTGATTTAGGGATAATTGCAGTGCTGTATGTTCTGCATAGTTTGACCTATGTCCATAATAATCAGTCTTCTCCTAGTTGTAATGAGCAAAATAATAATCAAGTGTTAAGTACTCTTCTGCTGGTTGGCAGAATCCTGGTATGACTTACAGGGCCTTTGGGACTTCCTGACCTCATTTTGAAACCTTTGTGCCAGTCGTGCTTCATGTTGTGAGAAGTTAACAGTCCAGGGAGTGAAGGTCCACTGGTTCAGTCAGGCTCTCATTATTCTGTAAAGGGCCAGAGGAACTGACTGGATGAACTGCATCTTCTCTCCGCTGGATAAAAGGGTCAACTATTCTTCCACAGGCCTGTAATCAAAACCCATTTTCTACTCCCACTAAATTAGGCTGCGTTGCTCTGCCAACCAGTTTGATGCTATTTTGCATGCAAGGAGAAGAATCTGGGTGTGTGTATGTGTGTTCAAGCATTCATACATTTCGGTAAGTACAAGTGAGGACTTGTGCTCAGTCCTTTAGTAAGCATGTAGATTTGTTTGTTTCCCTGATTTCCAGAATCCAATCTCGAAGACTCGACTCTCATCCTGCTCTCATCAGCTTTGAATCCTGACATGAATATAGATGCAGCTTTGCTTCACATTACAGAGAATGTCAACCACCATCTCCTCAATCTAAAATTGAAATATTTTCAATTGTTTCCAAATGTGCTCTCCTGCTAGTTTAATCACAGGGTACAAAAGACTAAATTTAAATGGAATCAAATCTACACAGTCTGTTGGCTGACACCGAGTTCATGATAAAGACCTTGCCTCTGCACCGCAAAGAACGGTTTTGCTCAACCCTTCAGCAGCACGCTTTTACCATTTCAACCCCGGACATTAATATTCGTGAAACCAGTTTGAAACTGAAAGTGATCAAAGTAAAGAGACTTTACATTCCACACTGGTTCTCAATATCAGCATCACATCACAGCAAATGTTTACGGTGCAGCGCTTTAGATAAAAAAGTTACTTTTAATTAAAAACAAGTGAAATGACCAAACAAAGATAAGGTCCTTTTAGCAGTGTGATTACATCGATTGCTCAGGGTCCCCCCCCCCCCCAAGGAATCCGGCTAGTGGCTGGTCATTACCAGACTAATTTCAACCTGGTGTTTGAATTCCTCTGCTTGTGCGGTGATCTCCACCTGATTGTGACTAATTCGGCCATTTGTCTCTACTTGTCCCAACCTGTTTTCTTCTTGTTTTTCCTCAGCATTGTGATATGTTACTTTGATTAATTACCAAAGCAAATGTATGATGTGATTGATTAAGCGCTGTCACCTGTGGAGCTGATCCTGTCACATCTCTGTTGTGATCAATTTAGCGATTAAAGGGGTACTTCAGTCATTTAGCATTGCACGCTCGTAAAATTACAGGAACACAAACTAGACAAATTTTTTTTAAAAAAGAAGAAAAAAGGTCAAAATCAAAGCAGAAGAGGTTGACATAACCTCACTTTTAGTCCCTAGGATAGGTAAAGGTGGATCCCTCGTTTCCCATAATGCCATTCTTCCTTCCTTTTATTGCCTTTTTTTAAGGCTTACTGTAAAATTTAAAGCCTCAAGCCCGGGCAAAGATAGCCATGATGACACAGACTTAAGACAATCTTCCTCCACAGCAACAGAAGATGTTGTAAGTCTGTTTTCATTGGCTGAATAGTACACTTTGTTTCATGTAAAGTGAACTCCATGTGTAAAATTGGTGGATTGTCCCTTTCAATGGCAGTGTAGCCTCACTCATCAAATGTGTGGTCTTGCCTGTGTTATATAGCACCTCTGCTCTTTTTTCTCTGAAGGCTCATATTGTACTTTATAAAAGTTTAATAATTTATTCTCACATCATAGCAGATGTGGTCTGTATTTCAGCCAAGCGGCTTTCCTCTTCTATAATATGCTGCAGGGATGCTGTAACTGGTTAATTATGTGAGAAAATACACTTTCTTCTCAGATTTTAAGTGTGATTAAGGTTTTAAGGGACAAGAATTTAAGTTCTTTGAAAGACTTTCAACAATGTAAAAAGTGTGATTTTGTATTTGCTCTCTCTATTCAGACTGTTACTTTTAATGGCAGTGCCCTTTTTCATGGCATTAAATCATATTCAATGAATTAAGATTATTTGTCCTTAATAACAGTATTATGTTGTTATTTCCTAATTAAAGTGCAAAAAAATTGCATAGTCCCTCACAGGGAGAGAGAGAAGCCTGATTACTTTATTTAGTCTGTTTATTCATTAATAAGCAATATTGAATTTATTTTCATTAGCACCAGCTAATTAGAACACCCTGCTGTGTGTGTGCTGGTGCCTCTTTGTTTGTGTGTATGTGTGTGTGTGTGTGTGCCCGCGCAAACAGGTGTTTGTGCCCAGTATATGTGTATGAGAACAAGTAAACGTGTTAGTTCATGTGCACGCACATTTGTCTTTTTTGGAGTCTTTTTTGTTTGCGTGTGTTATCGAACACATACATACTCGTGGCTTTGACCAAACATATTCAGGCATATTCTTTTATGTGTATATGGTTATCTCACATCCTGTAATTTGCAGTAAACAGTGTCCTTGGAGATACTGAGCAAATATTGAATACATTATTCATTCCAATCATCATTAAAGTCTCGCTGATGGTGAACAATGGGAATTCACACAGGAGTATAGAACGTCTGTGTGATGGTGCTCTCAGGCCCTGTAAATGTAAATGAATTAAAAAAATGTACTGAACTGAATGTGCCGATACAAAAACAGTTACATCAAGCAGTAATTAGTCCAAACAGCTGTGAGCACATCAACAGACAAATTGAATCCTCACTACTGTTAAGTCATTACTTATTAATAATGGGATTTCTGACATGTGAGGTGACATGTAGATAAATAAAGTTGGCCTGTGTTAATGGTTAACTTTTTCATCACCAGAGCACTCCTTTCAGCTTTGCACTATTTCCCCACAGTGTTTACAGCACATTTGAATTGACGGGTCCTTGCTAGCATGAGTGACATTGACTCTGACAGGAGGGTGTACTGCAGCTTTGAAATATGAGTCAGTTGTGTAACTTATGAGAGATGCAAAGAAGATGTCGTAAGTTCACCTTGTCTTATCTTACCTTACTTAAATTACTTTGTGAGAAATGGTCAACAAAGTAAACTTCATCTGCGTGCCTGCAGTGGAAGATCACTGTTTTTTTTTTTTACTCTTTGAAATCTTACTTTTTAATCCAGGAACAACTTTTTTTTGCCACCTGAGCAGCTGTGTTACAAAAAGAAAAACATCCACCCAACTTTCTTACAAACTTTCTTTTTTACCACCTGTTTTTGGTGCTTCTTTCTCACCCTCTTCTTCCTGACTCAGGAGTTTTAGCACTGGGCCCATACGGAGTTAGTAATAGCAACAGACTATATTATTTAGAATGGGCTCCAGTCAAGCACTTTGTAGAGCTGAGTGGTCCAGGAGGTATACCTCACACATTAGCCCATCGTCCCCCTGCCATTTGTTACTGCTGACAGGGCCCTATGTCAATGTATTATGGCTAATACACCTGAGCTGTGCTCTCATTTGAATAGCAGCTGCTAAAAAGGTTTTCAGTCTATTAAGCTCATTGAGGATTAAAGTGTCTCTGCTTAAATGGTGTTCAGCACCTGTGGCTGTAGTTTGTGTACCCAGCATTCACTCCAATAAAGCACATGACGTAAAAACAAAAAATGCCTCAGGACTTAAGGTTGCTTTCTATATGTAGCTTGTATCTACATATAGACTACTATATGTTTGTATGGAGATTAGGTGATGATGTCTGAGGCCATTGCCCAACACAGTCATTGTGTGCACTTGGTACAGGCAAAAATTCTCCGTTATAGGCTTCATGCATTGAAGTGGATTTCTTTTGAGGATTTTAAGAGTACTTGTTAGTAGTGAAGTCATTCATGCACAAAAGGGACCTAAAACACAAAAGGAATCTTCATGTCCTGTCATAACTGATGGCAGTTTGGCCTTATAAAGTGATACTGTTAGCAGTGAAGGGAGCTTTTGCTCTGAGTGTACTTCACCTTGTGTTTTGAGTGGTTCTCCAAATCCTTCTACCAATAGTACCACATCTGAATACCCCCAATACCAGTCATGAAATCTACTGGGTATCTTATAGCTATTACTTCTGGTATTTTATTTGTCTTTGATTTATGAGAGAATACAAATACCATTTCAATGCCGTTCCTATCAGTTTCTGTTGTACTTTGTGTTTAGTGCTAATTAGCTAATGATAGCACACTAGATAGTGAATATCGACACCCTCTTAAAATAATGGCCTAAGTCATTTTTTCAGGTTTTTCAGGAAACACAAAAAACTCAACAAAAGAGTCACACTTTTGACATAGGCCATTATACAACAGGGGTAGAATTGCATGTTCCCCTCAACTGAGGATTCAGGCGATTTTACCAGAGGTGGCCAGCATCATGAGGGGGTGATTTAGGCAAAAAAAACATTTTTGTCAAAAAATGACTTAGGCCATTATTTTAGGAAGGTGACGATATGGTAAACATTATACCTACTATACATCAGCATGTCAGCATTGTCATCGTGAGCATGTTAGCATGCCGATGTTAGCAGTTAGCTCAAAACACCACAGAGCCTGTGCTCTTAAGGCTACACTGAAATTACACGCACAACTTGAAAAGTAAGTTAAGTAAGTAAGTAAGTTTCACAAGTTCAAAAATCTTTGTGCAAAGTAATGAAAATATTAATTACAAATTGATGTAAAATACAGGCCCGAAACATAACATGCATTCTAAATACTGAAGCAGTAAAACCCATTGTAGTCACTGCAGTAATAGAAAATATACATTCTCCCTCTGTTATACAGTTTTGCTCCCAATTGTTTTAGGAATTAAACTGGATTCAAATATGCAACACTGCATTGCTTTTCAATCAGTGTATTTATTCTAATCTAAGACAGCATGCATCTGTGCCTCAATTAAAATGTTCATTTTCCACAGCCAAGTAAATGGGAATATACCACTGGGGGAAACCACTGATTACATAA
Organism: Seriola aureovittata; assembly: GCF_021018895.1. Taxonomy (NCBI): domain Eukaryota; kingdom Metazoa; phylum Chordata; class Actinopteri; order Carangiformes; family Carangidae; genus Seriola; species Seriola aureovittata. The sequence continues at coordinate 11,031,664 of NC_079385.1, read as the reverse complement.
GTGAATACAACACAGCATGAATTACTCTGGTAGAGCTGGTAACTCTATTGTAAAATCTACAGTGATGATGTGTGACCGGTCACTTTGTTTGTGTTCCTGAAGGGAGGTGAATTGCTAGTGTGTTTATCCCCAAGGGAGGCTATGCTACGATTCCCAGGAGACAGACAAAGAGAGAGAGAGAGAGACGAAGAGAAGCAGACAGTGAAAATCTGCCAGAGGTGGTGGCAAACAGATAATGAAAGTCAAGAGAGAGAGAGAACAAGAGAACAAGAAAGAGAGACTATAACAATGACGAAAACAAGAAGAAGAAAAGAATAACAGAAAACACATTCATACTGAATAATCCTCCAGTGATCTGCCTCTTTTTCCTTGTAACTAGGACAGATTAAATACATCTATGAAGGATAATGGCTTTTACCTGGATTCACTGTTCATCAGCGCTGAATGGCCCTAATCTTCACTGTATGTACTGTAAAGCCTCCAGAGAAAATGAGATTCAGACGATCTGACAGAGAGAAAGAGAATCACTGAGTGAAGTGGAACACAAGAGAATATGTGACAGGCAGAGTTAGGCGATGATACAAGAGTCATTCCCACAGGAAATTCCTAGCTCTATTTCACTGCTGATGCCTTGTCATTCCAAAACCACCGTCTGCTACCTACTAAACACTGAACACTGCAAGTCTGAGGGAACTGCCATGATTATATAGCATTTGAATATGATGTTATTATAGTGAGTGCTTTATCTGCTCTTTAACCGCATACTTGTCTACTGCCCCTTACAGATGAATATACACATGTTGTACCTTAAGCATTAAAAAAATGAGGCGAGAAAGCAAGTGAAAATGCTCTTCAGCTGTCTCAGAAGTTATATGCGTTAAGCTTAGACTTGTGCTTGTGCTATCAGTGAACACTGTGCCATCAGAAGTAGCACAGGGTCAGGTGGGCGGGTGAGCCTGCAAACTCACTTTACGGTGTTTTCATCGATAAGGTCCTCCACAATCAGGGATGAGCTGTATCATGAACCCATCTGAACTCAATTTATTCATCCTTTGAAGCTATCTTATAAATGTTTGTGATATACAGCCGTATGTGATATGGTTATAGGGTTTTGAAGGCTAATTTTCTAGACTTATTCATATAGCTTGACCACATTTCAGATCAGAAACAAAAGGATTTAGTTTTTCCACAGTTTTATTGGCAAGGTGAGGAAAGCTTTGAAATCTGTACTGTCATCTGTATATGAATAAACATCTGTGGAAAATGTAATAATAAAATGAACAAATCCTATTAAAAACTATTTATTATACATATTTTTAGGAGGGGAACCTCTATTAAATCAGAGTGAGTGCTGAAATAGCATCTCAGGATATATTATGAATGAAAACATTAGTTTTGTCAGATTCTTTAGTGTATTTACTCTATTTGAAAGAAAAATGTTGAAAGTAATCTTTTTATGTGTTTTGTGTGTGTGTGTGTGTGTGTGTGTGTGTGTGTGTGTGTGTCTGAAAATCATCAGCTACTATGAAGCATTCACAAGCTTACTAGTTGGTCATTTACATAGAGAACCTTTTCTCATAAAAGCTACAATTGCATGTGTACAGGTGGCTGATGTAAAGTACTGGCACCTTTTTATTCCAATCCAGTCACTGGTTATAGCAAATGGAGCTGTGGTATTACAGTGCAGGGTGCAAGTGAAGGAATGAGATTAATCTAACAAGTCAATTGTCAAATGAAATTCTATCACTTGGTTCCAGCCAGCACCCATGGCCTCCAGTGAATCCTATCTTTCTCTTTCTCTATCTCTTCTTGTTTCCCCCTTCTGTAAGGGTTGAACAGCAGGACTGGAGGAATGAACAACTGGCAGGGAACTAAAACTCCCCGAGGACCCGATATGTCAGCCAGATAGAACCAAGATGGAGTAAGCCTTTGTTCTTCACAACAGGCTCCACTTCATCACATACCAAAGCTCTGATTGCCCTCCGGGCCATTAGACAGTGGAAAACAGGGCAGGTAGGACAAAGAGGAAGCCCTCACCTTGAATGAATTCACCCTACGTATTGAGTTAACAAGGATTTGATCCAGCTTGGTGCCTTTACATTTGAAAAACACTGGATCTACCAGGTCAGTCCTTTGTAGATAAGGAGCTTCATCCACTTACACCTTTTACTCATGAAAGAAAATCCTCTATGGATAAGAAACATATTTACCATATAAAATGTATCATGCCAAAGAAATGTGTCATTTTATCAAATAACAAGAAAACTGCAGTAACTGCACTCTGGCTAGTTAGCTAGCTGGTCAGATAACCTGAGCCAAAGCTAATTTGCTGTTCCTGTTTTCCTGTCATTTTCCTGTTTCCTGTCATTAAAAAATCTCTTACGATGCACCATCACATTAGTAACTGAGTTAGTTATATCACATACAGCAAATAAAGTGAGAGTTAAATAAATTAATGGAGAAACAATGTAACACCAGATTAACTATTGAAAGATAAGTAGCCTAGCTTAGTACAGAGTAGCACTAACTGCTGTCTTTGAGGTCTTTGACTCATACTTGAATATATTAAATCAAAAATTAATTCCTTAATATACCTGAAAAGGCATAAAATGAAGATTTTATAATTTATAAATAAGTTACAGAGTCGGGGTAAAAACCCTCAAACCCTTTTTTCTCAACAATGTTACTGTACTTACTGCTCTTTGCCTTTGTAATGCCTTGTAAGCCTGTGGATCATCTATTACAGGAGATATACTGTACATTAGAAGTGTGGTGCCCTTTAATAAATTAAGCATAAAAATATAGCTGTATGAAACAATCACTTGAATAATAGTCCCATACTGGTTTTACACATCGCAATGCTGGAGTAACCACAATCATCATAGTAATGAATGCCCTTGTCGGTGTTATCACAATGTGAAACAGTTTATCTGGGGTATTTGTCTGGGTAAACTTGGTGTCTTGTAACAAGTATGAGAGGTGTTATACTAAGTGATCCACAAAATGTGGAGCAGCAGTATCTTATGATATCATCATACCTCCACTGCTTGTTGTTTAAAGATCATTTGTTTCAGCCTCATTGTGTGTTCGAAAAAGCAAACAATTACCTGAAGAATGAGTTCCAAATGAACGTATTTCTTTCTGGCACCTAACCTGGTGCCCTTGTCCTTAAACTATCTGATACAAGTTGAAACAAATGCTAAGATGACAAGATGACAGATATAGGGTGAAAGATAAACAATGGAGTCGTTCCCACTGGAGGGTCTCTTACACATGTCGATGCTGACCTTCTCAAAATAATCTGATGTGATAATAAATCCACAGGAAGAAACATACATGAAACGACGCAGCCTCAGGGAACATTTCACGATTTTAATGTGGAAAAAACAAAACTGAGATGCAATTGATTGATGTTTGCTGTGCAGCTACAAACAGAGAAGGCATGGATTAAAGTCTTTCATTGAATCCCTTTGTTGTTGACATTCAGCAAATTAAATTGCCATGTAACAGATCAGAATTATTCTTTTGAAGTGACAAAAAAAGATATTTCATGATCAGAGGGAGATTAATTGACTGCTGCCATCTTGGGGAGCCTCTGCGATATTAATTTGTGCGGTAGTGCTCCATTAAATTCTCAGTTTTATGCCGTCCATCATTGTGTAAAGTGTTTTGCCCACATCCCTGAGAATAATACTCCATCAATGGCATTTTCTAATCTCACCTTTGTTGTGTAATATGCAAAGCTATTGTTCGAGGGATGAAAGCTCGATCACTCAATAAATTTGTAGACCTATTGAACTCTGTCAGACAACTTGATTAACGTGATTAATAAGGCTTTTGTTTACTCTGATAAACAGCAATGACTCACTGCCAAAGCCTGTAACTATAATACATTAAATTTGGGGAACAGGGGTGGCTCTGTAAAAGTGCATGGATAGCTCTTGGTTTTAACACCACCAGGGTCAAGGTGAATGGTAATGTTGAACTTGCTATCAAAATGGTGATGTAACCATGTAACCATGTTAGCTAGTGTTAACTAGCAAACTAACCCTGGATTCTGTTTGTGTCTGTAGGCTAGCAGTCAGGCTAGAATGGTGGATATATCAAAGTATGAGTTGAATTTCTGTTGAGAAATCCCATGAAAATGTCACTATGAATAACTTTTTTTTATACCTTAATATACTCTGACATTTTTATCCCTTTCTATACTAGGACTTTTTTTATGCCTTTCTATGGCCTGTTCTATGGTGTTTTCATGCATTATTATACTATGACATTTATTGACATTTTTATGCCTTGAGATATTATGACATTTTATGCCTTACTATACAATGACGTTTTTATGCCTCTACTATACTACGACATTTTTATGACATTTTTATGCCTTAATATACTATGACGTTTAAATGACGTTTTTATGCCTCTACTATACTACGACATTTTTATGACATTTTTATGCCTTAATATACTATGACGTTTAAATGACATTTTTAGCCTCACTATACTATGACATTTTTATGCCCTAACATACTGTGACATTTTAACGACATTTTATGCCTTATTATAGTATGACGTATTTTGACGTTTTCATACCTTACTTTACCATTACGCTTTTTGACGTTTTTATGCCTTACTGTACTATGACGTTTCATGCCTTATTATACTATGATGTTTTTTGAGGTTTTTATGCTTCACTATACTATGGCGATGTTTGACGTTTGTATGCCTTATTATATTATAATGTTTTTATGACATTTTTATTCCTTACTATACTATGATGTTTTTATGCCATAATATATAATGGCTCTTCTATGCTTTACTATAGTATGACTTTTTATTCCTTACCATACAAAGATTTTTTATGCCTTACTTGCTTGACTCCACCTGCAGGTGGATCACCAACATCCTGTGGGACCAGATGCAGCACATGCAGCTGGGGAAACTCTGACTCCCGGAACCATCAGCACCGGATCCCCCCATGGCTGTGTCCTTTCTCCTCTGCTTTTCTCCCTTTACACCAACACCTGCACCTCCAATTATCAGTCATTAAAGTTCCTAAAGTTTGCGGACGACACCATCCTCATTGGAGACTTATCTCTGATGGGGAGCTGAACATCAGCTTCCTAATGAAGGAAGCGCAGAAGAGGTTGTACTTCCTGCTGCAGTTGAAGAAGTTCAACTTGCAAAGGACAATGATGGTGAACTTCTACACTGCCATCATCGAATCCATCCTCACCTCCTCCATCACCACCTGATACGCTGCTGCCACTGCCAAGGAAAAGAGCAGACTGCAGTTTATCATTCACTCTGCTATGACGTGTTTTGACATTTTTATGCCTAACTATACTAAGATGTTTTTTGACATTTTTATGTCCAACTATACTATGACATATTTTGACATTTTTATGACTTACTATACTTTTGACATTTTTTGATGTTTGTAGACCTAACCATACTATGATGTTTTTTTGGTCATTTTATACCTTAGTATACTACGATGTTTTTTGAAATTTGTATGCCTTACAATATATGACCTCTTTTGATGTTTGTATGCATTACTATACTATGTCATTTTTTGAGGTTTTTATGCTTTATTATACTTTGATATTTTTTTGCTAATTCATGCCCTACTATACTTTGACCTTTTCGACATTTGTCTATAATGTTTATATGCCTTACTATAGCATGTTTTTTGACATTTTTATGCCTTATTATATATGTTTTTTGATGTTTTTATGCCTTACTATATTATGATGTTATTATGCATTGTTATAGCATGTCGTTTTTTGACATTTTTATGCATTACTATACAAGGACATTTTTTTCACACCCCACTGAACTATTGCACATTCCCCCAGTGATTTTGCAGTGTACATATTTTTCTTGTTTATGTTTATAGTTTCCTATGTTCTCTTTTATATCATTTTTCTTCATATTTTATTGTAAATATTTTATGTTGTTGTTAAAATTTTCTTTGTATATCTAAGATGTCTGTTCTGCAGAACTTGCTTGTTTCATCTTTGTTTATATTTCTTTTCTTCTTGCAATGTCTATTTATATGCACCAAAGAAACACAGCAAGTTCCTTGTATGTTGAAAACTTATTTTGCAGTAAACCACATTCTGATTCTGAATCTGATTCTATGACTTTTTAATGCCTTACTATACTATGACATTTATAAGCCTTAATATACTATGATGTTTTTTTACGTTTTTATGCCTTACTGTACTATGACGTTTTTGTCGTTTTTATACCTTACTATACTATGTTGTTTTATGCCTTACCATACTATGATGTTTTAATGACATTTTAATGTTTTTTTTTAGATAGATAGATAGATAGATAGATAGATAGATAGATAGATAGATAGATAGATAGATAGATAGATAGATAGATAGATAGATACTTTATTTATCCCCTAAAGGAAATTCATGTGTCCATTAGCTCATTGTTGATAATAATAAAAATAATAATAATAATAAATGAACAATAATAATTAGATTAGTCCACTTCCTTTGGCTGAGGTGTTGGATAGCCTGATGACAGTGGGAACAAAGGATCTCCTGAATCTCTCTGTTCTGCAGCGCAGTGAGATGAGACGTTTGCTTCTGTAGATGCTTCTCTGTCTTGCCAGAATGTTGTGGAGAGGGTGGTTGGTATTGTCCAAATTGCCTCCATCTTAAATTGCATGTGTCTTTCCACAACAGTCTTGAGTGAGTCCAGACTCCTGCCAAGCACACACCCAGCCTTTTTTACCAGCTTGTCCAGTCTCTTTGTGTTCATGTCGAACATGCTGCTGCCCCAGCAGACTGCAGCATACAAAACTACACTGGCGACCACTGACTGATAAAACATGTGCAGCATTTCACTGCAGACAATAGGTGTGTCATCCGAGTATTTGTGGTTGTGGCAGGACTCAGAGTTGTATTTAAAGTCTGCCATGTACAGGGTGAACAGGAACGGAGCCAGAACAGTCCCCTGTGGAACCGCAGTGATGCTCATCACTGTCCCTGGGACACAGTTACCCATCCTGATTTACTGTGGTTGTCTTGTCAGGTAATTCACAATCCAGGATATGAAGCAGGGATCCACCGCCATCCCTTCCAGCTTGTCTTTAAGGGATACGTTTTTTGGCTTTTTTATACCTTACTATACTATCTAGTTTGATGCCTGACCATGCTATGACGTTTGTATTACCTTTTATACCTTAATATGCTATGTTGTATTTATGACGTTTTTTGCCATACTATACTATGACGTTTTTTGGTATTTTTCTGCCATACTATTTTTTGCCGATTCTTGGCATTTTATGCCTTACTATACTATCTTGTTTGATGCCTGACCATACTATGACGTTTTTATGACCTTTTATGACTTAATATGCTATGTTGTATTTTTGACGTTTTTTGGTATTTTCTGTCATAAAATATTTTGCTGTTTCTTGGCATTTTATGCATAATGATATTATTTCATCTCATGCCTAGCCAAAATATGACGTTTTTATGACCTTTTATGACTTAATATGCTATGTTGTATTTTTGACGTTTTTTGGTATTTTCTGTCAAAAAAATATTTTGCTGTTTCTTGGCATTTTATGCCTTACTATACTATCTAGTTTAATGCCTGACCATACTATGACGTTTGTATGACCTTTTATGCCTTAATATGCTATGTTGTATTTTTGACGTTTTTTGCCATACTATACTATGACGTTTTTTGGTATTTTTCTGCCATACTATTTTTTGCCGATTCTTGGCGTTTTATGCCTTACTATACTATCTTGTTTGATGCCTGACCATACTATGACCTTTTTATGACCTTTTATGCCTTAATATGCTATGTTGTATTTTTTACGTTTTTTGCCATACTATACTATGACGTTTTTTGGTATTTTTCTACCATAGTATACGTTGACCTTTTTTTAGCACTTTTGTGTCTCACTATACTATGTCGAGTTATGTTTTACTATACCATGACATCTTTAATCGTTGGATTACTACTTGTTGAAGTATAGCAGCTTGTGCTACAATGGTTAGAGCAGCTACCTCTTACTCAGAAGTTTGTTGGTTCAATTCCAAGTAAGATGATAAACAGTCATGTGCCTTTTTTTAAAAGAATTTTAACACCATACTATACTATGTGGTTTTTTGGCATTTTTCTTCCATAAAACCTTTTCCCATTTTTTGGCATTTTATGCCTTACTATACTATCTAGTTTGATGCCTGACCATACTATGACCTTTTTATGACCTTTTATGCCTTAATATGCTATGTTGTATTTTTGACATTTTTTGCCATGTCGTTTTTTGGTAATTTCTGTCAAAAAAATATTTTGCTGTTTCTTGGCATTTTATGCCTTACTATACTATCTAGTTTAATGCCTGACCATACTATGACGTTTGTATGAACTTTTATGCCTTAATATGCTATGTTGTATTTTTGACATTTTTTGCCATGACATTTTTTGGTATTTTTCTGCCATACTATTTTTTGCCCATTCTTGGCATTTTATGCCTTACTATACTATCTTGTTTGATGCCTGACCATACTATGACCTTTTTATGACCTTTTATGCCTTAATATGCTATGTTGTATTTTTGACGTTTTTTGCCATACTATACTATGTCGTTTTTTGGCATTTTTTGTCATAAAATTCATTGCTGTTTCTTCGCATTTTATGCCTTACTATACTAAATCCTTTGATGCCTGACCAAAATATGACGTTTTTATGACCTTTTATGTCTTAATATGCTATGTTGTATTTTTGACGTTTTTTGCCTTAATATGCTATGTTGTATTTTTGGTATTTTTCTGCCATACTATTTTTTGCTGATTCTTGGCATTTTATGCCTTACTATACTATGTAGTTTGATACCTTACTATACTATGACGTTTGTATAAGCTTTTATGCCTTAATATGCTATGTTGTATTTTTGACGTTTCTTGCCATACTATACTATGACGTTTTTTGGTATTTTGTGTCATAAAATATTTTGCTGTTTCTTGGCATTTTATGCCTTACTATACTATCTTGTTTGATGCTTGACCATAATATGACGTTTTTATGACCTTTTATGGCTTAATATACCACGTTGTATTGTTGACCTTTTTTGCCATACTATACTATGACGTTTTTTGGTATTTTTCTACCATAGTGTACGTTGACCTTTTTTTAGCACTTTTGTGTCTCACTATACTACGTCGAGTTATGTTTTACTATACCATGACTACTACCACTACTTGTTGAAGTATAGCAGCTTGTGGTACAATGGTTAGAGCAGCTACCTCTTACTCAGAAGGTTGTTGGTTCAATTCCCAATAAGATGCTAAACGGTCATGTGCCTTTTTTTAAAAAGAATTTTAACACCATACTATACTATGTGGTTTTTTTGGCATTTTTCTTCCATAAAACCTTTTCCCATTTTTTGGCATTTTATGCCTTACTATACTATGTAGTTTGATGCCTGACCATACTATGACCTTTTTATGACCTTTTATGCCTTAATATGCTATGTTGTATTTTTGACATTTTATGCCATACTATACTATGAGGTTTTTTTTGCATTTTTATGCATAATTATATTATTTAATCTCATGCCTAGCCAAAATATGACGTTTTTATGACCTTTTATGACTTAATATGCTATGTTTTATTTTTGACGTTTTTTGCCATACTATACTATGACGTTTTTTGGTATTTTTCTGCCATAAAATATTTTGCTGTTTCTTGGCATTTTATGCCTTACTATACTATCTAGTTTGATGCCTGACCATACTATGACGTTTGTATAACCTTTTATGCCTTAATATACCACGTTGTATTTTTGACCTTTTTTGCCATACTATACTATGACGTTTTTTGGTATTTTCTGTCATAAAATATTTTGCTGTTTCTTGGCATTTTATGCATAATTACATTATTTCATCTCATGCCTAGCCATAACATGACGTTTTTATGACCTTTTATGCCTTAATATACCACGTTGTATTTTTGACCTTTTTTGCCATACTATACTATGACGTTTTTTGGTATTTTCTGTCATAAAATATTTTGCTGTTTCTTGGCATTTTATGCCTTACTATACTATGTAGTTTGATGCCTGACCATACTATGACGTTTGTATAACCTTTTATGCCTTAATATACCACGTTGTATTTTTGACCTTTTTTGCCATACTATACTATGACGTTTTTTGGTATTTTCTGTCATAAAATATTTTGCTGTTTCTTGGCATTTTATGCATAATTACATTATTTCATCTCATGCCTAGCCATAACATGACGTTTTTATGACCTTTTATGCCTTAATATGCTATGTTGTATTTTTGACGTTTTTTGCCATACCATACTATGAGGTTTTTTTGCATTTTTATGCATAATGATATTATTTCATCTCATGCCTAGCCAAAATATGACGTTTTTATGACCTTTTATGACTTAATATGCTATGCTGTATTTTTGACGTTTTTTGCCATACTATACTATGACGTTTTTTGGTATTTTTCTGCCATAAAATATTTTGCTGTTTCTTGGCATTTTATGCCTTACTATACTATGTAGTTTGATGCCTGACCATACTATGACGTTTGTATAACCTTTTATGCCTTAATATACCACGTTGTATTTTTGACCTTTTTTGCCATACTATACTATGACGTTTTTTGGTATTTTCTGTCATAAAATATTTTGCTGTTTCTTGGCATTTTATGCATAATTACATTATTTCATCTCATGCCTAGCCATAACATGACGTTTTTATGACCTTTTATGCCTTAATATGCTATGTTGTATTTTTGACGTTTTTTGCCATACCATACTATGAGGTTTTTTTGCATTTTTATGCATAATGATATTATTTCATCTCATGCCTAGCCAAAATATGACGTTTTTATGACCTTTTATGACTTAATATGCTATGTTTTATTTTTGACGTTTTTTGCCATACTATACTATGACGTTTTTTGGTATTTTTCTGCCATAAAATATTTTGCTGTTTCTTGGCATTTTATGCCTTACTATACTATGTAGTTTGATGCCTGACCATACTATGACGTTTGTATAACCTTTTATGCCTTAATATACCACGTTGTATTTTTGACTTTTTTTGCCATACTATACTATGACGTTTTTTGGTATTTTCTGTCATAAAATATTTTGCTGTTTCTTGGCATTTTATGCATAATTACATTATTTCATCTCATGCCTAGCCATAACATGACGTTTTTATGACCTTTTATGCCTTAATATGCTATGTTGTATTTTTGACGTTTTTTGACATACCATACTTGAGGTTTTTTTGCATTTTTATGCATAATGATATTATTTCATCTCATGCCTAGCCAAAATATGACGTTTTTATGACCTTTTATGACTTAATATGCTATGCTGTATTTTTGACGTTTTTTGCCATGTCGTTTTTTGGTATTTTTCTGCCATAAAATATTTTGTTTTTTCTTGGCATTTTATGCCTTACTATACTATGTAGTTTGATGCCTGACCATACTATGACGTTTGTATAACCTTTTATGCCTTAATATACCATGTTGTATTTTTGACCTTTTTTGCCATACTATACTATGACGTTTTTTGTTATTTTCTGTCATAAAATATTTAGCTGTTTCTTGGCATTTTATGCATAATTACATTATTTCATCTCATGCCTAGCCATAACATGACGTTTTTATGACCTTTTATGCCTTAATATGCTATGTTGTATTTTTGACGTTTTTTGCCATACTATACTATGACGTTTTTTGGTATTTTTCTGCCATAAAATATTTTGCTGTTTCTTGGCATTTTATGCCTTACTATACTATGTAGTTTGATGCCTGACCATACTATGACGTTTGTATAACCTTTTATGCCTTAATATACCACGTTGTATTTTTGACCTTTTTTGCCATACTATACTATGACGTTTTTTGGTATTTTCTGTCATAAAATATTTTGCTGTTTCTTGGCATTTTATGCATAATTACATTATTTCATCTCATGCCTAGCCATAACATGACGTTTTTATGACCTTTTATGCCTTAATATGCTATGTTGTATTTTTGACGTTTTTTGCCATACCATACTTGAGGTTTTTTTGCATTTTTATGCATAATGATATTATTTCATCTCATGCCTAGCCAAAATATGACGTTTTTATGACCTTTTATGACTTAATATGCTATGCTGTATTTTTGACGTTTTTTGCCATGTCGTTTTTTGGTATTTTTCTGCCATAAAATATTTTTTTGTTTCTTGGCATTTTATGCCTTACTATACTATGTAGTTTGATGCCTGACCATACTATGACGTTTGTATAACCTTTTATGCCTTAATATACCATGTTGTATTTTTGACCTTTTTTGCCATACTATACTATGACGTTTTTTGTTATTTTCTGTCATAAAATATTTAGCTGTTTCTTGGCATTTTATGCATAATTACATTATTTCATCTCATGCCTAGCCATAACATGACGTTTTTATGACCTTTTATGCCTTAATATGCTATGTTGTATTTTTGACGTTTTTTGCCATACTATACTATGACGTTTTTTGGTATTTTTCTGCCATAAAATATTTTGCTGTTTCTTGGCATTTTATGCCTTACTATACTATGTAGTTTGATGCCTGACCATACTATGACGTTTGTATAACCTTTTATGCCTTAATATACCACGTTGTATTTTTGACCTTTTTTGCCATACTATACTATGACGTTTTTTGGTATTTTCTGTCATAAAATATTTTGCTGTTTCTTGGCATTTTATGCATAATTACATTATTTCATCTCATGCCTAGCCATAACATGACGTTTTTATGACCTTTTATGCCTTAATATGCTATGTTGTATTTTTGACGTTTTTTGCCATACCATACTATGAGGTTTTTTTGCATTTTTATGCATAATGATATTATTTCATCTCATGCCTAGCCAAAATATGACGTTTTTATGACCTTTTATGACTTAATATGCTATGTTTTATTTTTGACGTTTTTTGCCATACTATACTATGACGTTTTTTGGTATTTTTCTGCCATAAAATATTTTGCTGTTTCTTGGCATTTTATGCCTTACTATACTATGTAGTTTGATGCCTGACCATACTATGACGTTTGTATAACCTTTTATGCCTTAATATACCACGTTGTATTTTTGACCTTTTTTGCCATACTATACTATGACGTTTTTTGGTATTTTCTGTCATAAAATATTTTGCTGTTTCTTGGCATTTTATGCATAATTACATTATTTCATCTCATGCCTAGCCATAACATGACGTTTTTATGACCTTTTATGCCTTAATATGCTATGTTGTATTTTTGACGTTTTTTGCCATACCATACTATGAGGTTTTTTTGCATTTTTATGCATAATGATATTATTTCATCTCATGCCTAGCCAAAATATGACGTTTTTATGACCTTTTATGACTTAATATGCTATGTTTTATTTTTCACATTTTTTGCCATACTATACTATGACGTTTTTTGGTATTTTTCTGCCATAAAATATTTTGCTGTTTCTTGGCATATTATGCCTTACTATACTATGTAGTTTGATGCCTGACCATACTATGACCTTTTTATGACCTTTTATGCCTTAATATACTATGTTGTATTTTTTGACATTTTATGCCATATTCTAATATTTTGTTTTTTTTGCATTTTTATGCCTAATTATATTATTTCATCTCATGCCTAGCCATACTATGACCTTTTTATGACCTTTTATACCTTAATATGCTATGTTGTATTTCTGTCGCTTTTTGGCATTTTTTGTCATAAAATTCATTGCTGTTTTTTTCGCATTTTATGCCTTACTATACTATCTCCTTTGATGCCTGACCATACCATGACGTTTTTATGACCTTTTATGCCTTAATATGCTATGTTGTATTTGTGGTATTTTTCTGCCATACTATTTTTTGCTGATTCTTGGCATTTTATGCCTTACTATACTATGTAGTTTGATGCCTGACCATACTATGACGTTTGTATAACCTTTTATGCCTTAATATACCACGTTGTATTTTTGACCTTTTTTGCCATACTATACTATGACGTTTTTTGGTATTTTCTGTCATAAAATATTTTGCTGTTTCTTGGCATTTTATGCCTTACTATACTATCTTGTTTGATGCCTGACCATACTATGACGTTTGTATAACCTTTTATGCCTTAATATACCACGTTGTATTTTTGACCTTTTTTGCCATACTATACTATGACGTTTTTTGGTATTTTTCTACCATAGTATACATTGACCTTTTTTTAGCACTTTTGTGTCTCACTATACTATGTCGAGTTATGGTTTACTATACCATGACATCTTTAATCGTTGGATTACTATTTGTTGAAATATAGCAGCTTGTGGTACAATGGTTAGAGCAGCTACCTCTTACTCAGAAGGTTGTTGGTTCAATTCCCAGTAAGATGCTAAACGGTCATGTGCCTTTTTTTAAAAAGAATTTTAACACCATACTATACTATGAGGTTTTTTTGCATTTTTATGCATAATTATATTATTTCATCTCATGCCTAGCCATAACATGACGTTTTTATGACCTTTTATGACTTAATATGCTATGCTGTATTTTTGACGTTTTTTGGTATTTTTCTGCCATAAAATACTTTGCTGTTTCTTGGCATTTTATGCCTTATTATACTATGTAGTTTGATGCCTGACCATACTATGACCTTTTTATGACCTTTTATGCCTTAATATACTATGTTGTATTTTTTGACATTTTATGCCATACTATAATATTTTTTTTTTTGCATTTTTATGCCTAATTATATTATTTCATCTCATGCCTAGCCATACTATGACCTTTTTATGACCTTTTATACCTTAATATGCTATGTTTTATTTTTGACGTTTTTTGCCATACTATACTATGTCGTTTTTTGGTATTTTCTGTCAAAAAAATATTTTGCTGTTTCTTGGCATTTTATGCCTTACTATACTATGTAGTTTGATGCCTGACCATACTATGACGTTTGTATAACCTTTTATGCCTTAATATACCACGTTGTATTTTTGACGTTTTTTGCCATACTATACTATGACGTTTTTTGGTATTTTCTGTCATAAAATATTTTGCTGTTTCTTGGCATTTTATGCCTTACTATACTATCTAGTTTAATGCCTGACCATACTATGACGTTTGTATAACCTTTTATGCCTTAATATGCTATGTTGTATTTTTGACATTTTTTGCCATGACGTTTTTTTGGCATTTTATGCCTTACTATACTATGACGTTTTTTGCCATACCATACTATGACCTTTTATGACCTTTTATGCCTTACTATACTATCTTGTTTGATGCCTGACCATACTATGACCTTTTATGACCTTTTATGTCTTAATATGCTATGTTGTATTTTTGACGTTTTTTGCCATACTATACTATGTCGTTTTTTGGCATTTTTTGTCATAAAATTCATTGCTGTTTCTTGGCATTTTATGCCTTACTATACTAAATCCTTTGATGCCTGACCAAAATATGACGTTTTTATGACCTTTTATGTCTTAATATGCTATGTTGTATTTTTGACGTTTTTTGCCATACTATACTATGATGTTTTTTGGTATTTTCTGTCAAAAAAATATTTTGCTGTTTCTTGGCATTTTATGCCTTACTATACTATGTAGTTTGATGCCTAACCATACTATGACGTGTGTATAACCTTTTATGCCTTAATATACCACGTTGTATTTTTGACGTTTTTTGCCATACTATACTATGACGTTTTTTTGGCATTTTTCTTCCATAAAACTTTTTCCCATTTTTTGGCATTTTATGCCTTACTATACTATCTAGTTTGATGCCTGACCATACTATGACCTTTTTATGACCTTTTATGCCTTAATATGCTATGTTGTATTTTTGACATTTTATGCCATACTATACTATGACGTTTTTTGGTATTTTCTGTCAAAAAAATATTTTGCTGTTTCTTGGCATTTTATGCCTTACTATACTATCTAGTTTAATGCCTGACCATACTATGACGTTTGTATGAACTTTTATGCCTTAATATGCTATGTTGTATTTTTGACATTTTTTGCCATGACGTTTTTGGTATTTTTCTGCCATACTATTTTTTGCCCATTCTTGGCATTTTATGCCTTACTATACTATCTTGTTTGATGCCTGACCATACTATGACCTTTTTATGACCTTTTATGCCTTAATATGCTATGTTGTATTTTTGACGTTTTTTGCTATACCATACTATGAGGTTTTTTTGCATTTTTATGCATAATGATATTGTTTCATCTCATGCCTAGCCAAAATATGACGTTTTTATGACCTTTTATGACTTAATATGCTATGTTATATTTTTGACGTTTTTTGGTATTTTCTGTCATAAAATATTTTGCTGTTTCTTGGCATTTTATGCCTTACTATACTATGTAGTTTGATGCCTGACCATACTATGACGTTTGTATAACCTTTTATGCCTTAATATACCACGTTGTATTTTTGACCTTTTTTGCCATACTATACTATGACGTTTTTTGGTATTTTCTGTCATAAAATATTTTGCTGTTTCTTGGCATTTTATGCCTTACTATACTATGTAGTTTGATGCCTGACCATACTATGACGTTTGTATAACCTTTTATGCCTTAATATACCACGTTGTATTTTTGACCTTTTTTGCCATACTATACTATGACGTTTTTTGGTATTTTTCTACCATAGTATACGTTGACCTTTTTTTAAACTTTTGTGTCTCACTATACTATGTCGAGTTATGTTTTAGTATACCATGACATCTTTAATCGTTGGATTACTACTTGTTGAAATATAGCAGCTTGTGGTACAATGGTTAGAGCAGCTACCTCTTACTCAGAAGGTTGTTGGTTTAATTCCCAGTAAGATGCTAAATGGTCATGTGCCTTTTTTTAAAAAGAATTTTAACACCATACTATACTATGTGGTTTTTTTGGCATTTTTCTTCCATAAAACCTTTTCCCATTTTTTGGCATTTTATGCCTTACTATACTATCTAGTTTGATGCCTGACCATACTATGACCTTTTTATGACCTTTTATGCCTTAATACGCTATGTTGTATTTTTGACGTTTTTTGCCATACCATACTTGAGGTTTTTTTGCATTTTTATGCATAATGATATTATTTCATCTCATGCCTAGCCAAAATATGACGTTTTTATGACCTTTTATGACTTAATATGCTATGCTGTATTTTTGACGTTTTTTGCCATGTCGTTTTTTGGTATTTTCTGTCAAAAAAATATTTAGCTGATTCTTGGCATTTTATGCCTTACTATACTATCTTGTTTGATGCCTGACCATACTATGACCTTTTTATGACCTTTTATGCCTTAATATACTATGTTGTATTTTTTAACATTTTATGCCATACTATAATATTTTGTTTTTTTGTCATTTTTATGCCTAATTATATTATTTCATCTCATGCCTAGCCATACTATGACCTTTTATGACCTTTTATACCTTAATATGCTATGTTGTATTTTTGTCGTTTTTTGGCATTTTTTGTCATAAAATTCATTGCTGTTTTTTTCGCATTTTATGCCTTACTATTCTATCTCTTTTGATGCCTGACCATACCATGACGTTTTTATGACCTTTTATGCCTTAATATGCTATGTTGTATTTGTGGTATTTTTCTGCCATACTATTTTTTGCTGATTCTTGGCATTTTATGCCTTACTATACTATGTAGTTTGATACCTTACTATACTATGACGTTTGTATAAGCTTTTATGCCTTAATATGCTATGTTGTATTTTTGACGTTTCTTGCCATACTATGCTATGACGTTTTTTGGTATTTTGTGTCATAAAATATTTTGCTGTTTCTTGGCATTTTATGCCTTACTATACTATCTTGTTTGATGCTTGACCATAATATGACGTTTTTATGACCTTTTATGGCTTAATATACCACGTTGTATTTTTGACCTTTTTTGCCATACTATACTATGACGTTTTTTGGTATTTTTCTACCATAGTGTACGTTGACCTTTTTTTAGCACTTTTGTGTCTCACTATACTATGTCGAGTTATGTTTTACTATACCATGACTACTACCACTACTTGTTGAAGTATAGCAGCTTGTGGTACAATGGTTAGAGCAGCTACCTCTTACTCAGAAGGTTGTTGGTTCAATTCCCAGTAAGATGCTAAACAGTCATGTGCCTCTTTTTAAATAGAATTTTAACACCATACTATACTATGTGGTTTTTTTGGCATTTTTCTTCCATAAAACCTTTTCCCATTTTTTGGCATTTTATGCCTTAATATGCTATGTTGTATTTTTGACATTTTATGCCATACTATACTATGAGTTTTTTTTTTGCATTTTTATGCATAATTATATTATTTCATCTCATGCCTAGCCAAAATATGACGTTTTTATGACCTTTTATGACTTAATATGCTATGTTGTATTTTTGACGTTTTTTGCCATACTATACTATGACGTTTTTTGGTATTTTCTGTCATAAAATATTTTGCTGTTTCTTGGCATTTTATGCCTTACTATACTATCTAGTTTAATGCCTGACCATACTATGACGTTTGTATGAACTTTTATGCCTTAATATACCATGTTGTATTTTTGACCTTTTTTGCCATACTATACGGTGACGTTTTTTGGTATTTTCTGTCATAAAATATTTTGCTGTTTCTTGGCATTTTATGCATAATTACATTATTTCATCTCATGCCTAGCCATAACATGACGTTTTTATGACCTTTTATGACTTAATATGCTATGCTGTATTTTTGACGTTTTTTGCCATACTATACTATGACGTTTTTTGGTATTTTTCTGCCATAAAATATTTTGCTGTTTCTTGGCATTTTATGCCTTACTATACTAAGTAGTTTGATGCCTGACCATACTATGACCTTTTTATGACCTTTTATGCCTTAATATACTATGTTGTATTTTTTGACATTTTATGCCATACTATAATATTTTTTTTTTTTGCATTTTTATGCCTAATTATATTATTTCATCTCATGCCTAGCCATACTATGACCTTTTTATGACCTTTTATACCTTAATATGCTATGTTTTATTTTTGACGTTTTTTGCCATACTATACTATGTCGTTTTTTGGTATTTTCTGTCATAAAATATTTTGCTGTTTCTTGGCATTTTATGCCTTACTATACTATGTAGTTTGATGCCTAACCATACTATGACGTTTGTATAACCTTTTATGCCTTAATATACCACGTTGTATTTTTGACGTTTTTTGCCATACTATACTATGACGTTTTTTGGTATTTTCTGTCATAAAATATTTTGCTGTTTCTTGGCATTTTATGCCTTACTATACTATCTAGTTTAATGCCTGACCATACTATGACGTTTGTATGAACTTTTATGCCTTAATATACCATGTTGTATTTTTGACATTTTTTGCCATGACGTTTTTTGGTATTTCTCTGCCATACTATTTTTTGCCCATTCTTGGCATTTTATGCCTTACTATACTATCTTGTTTGATGCCTGACCATACTATGACCTTTTTATGACCTTTTATGCCTTAATATGCTATGTTGTATTTTTGACGTTTTTTGCCATACTATACTATGTCGTTTTTTGGCATTTTTGTCATAAAATTCATTGCTGTTTCTTGGCATTTTATGCCTTACTATACTAAATCCTTTGATGCCTGACCAAAATATGACGTTTTTATGACCTTTTATGTCTTAATATGCTATGTTGTATTTTTGACGTTTTTTGCCATACTATACTATGATGTTTTTTGGTATTTTTCTGCCATACTATTTTTTGCTGTTTCTTCGCATTTTATGCCTTACTATACTATGTAGTTTGATGCCTGACCATACTATGACCTTTTTATGACCTTTTATGCCTTAATATACTATGTTGTATTTTTTGGTATTTTCTGTCATAAAATATTTTGCTGTTTCTTGGCATTTTATGCATAATTACATTATTTCATCTCATGCCTAGCCATAACATGACGTTTTTATGACCTTTTATGCCTTAATATGCTATGTCGTATTTTTGACGTTTTTTGCCATACTATACTATGACGTTTTTTGGTATTTTTCTGCCATAAAATATTTTGCTGTTTCTTGGCATTTTATGCCTTACTATACTATGTAGTTTGATGCCTGACCATACTATGACGTTTGTATAACCTTTTATGCCTTAATATACTATGTTGTATTTTTTTGACATTTTATGCCATACTATAATATTTTGTTTTTTTTGCATTTTTATGCCTAATTATATTATTTCATCTCATGCCTAGCCATACTATGACCTTTTTATGACCTTTTATACCTTAATATGCTATGTTTTATTTTTGACGTTTTTTGCCATACTATACTATGTCGTTTTTTGGCATTTTCTGTCAAAAAAATATTTTGCTGTTTCTTGGCATTTTATGCCTTACTATACTATGTAGTTTGATGCCTAACCATACTATGACGTGTGTATAACCTTTTATGCCTTAATATATCACGTTGTATTTTTGACGTTTTTTGCCATACTATACTATGACGTTTTTTGGTATTTTCTGTCAAAAAAATATTTTGCTGTTTCTTGGCATTTTATGCCTTACTATACTATCTAGTTTAATGCCTGACCATACTATGACGTTTGTATGAACTTTTATGCCTTAATATACCATGTTGTATTTTTGACATTTTTTGCCATGACGTTTTTTGGTATTTCTCTGCCATACTATTTTTTGCCCATTCTTGGCATTTTATGCCTTACTATACTATCTTGTTTGATGCCTGACCATACTATGACCTTTTTATGACCTTTTATGCCTTAATATGCTATGTTGTATTTTTGACGTTTTTTGCCATACTATACTATGTCGTTTTTTGGCATTTTTTGTCATAAAATTCATTGCTGTTTCTTGGCATTTTATGCCTTACTATACTAAATCCTTTGATGCCTGACCAAAATATGACGTTTTTATGACCTTTTATGTCTTAATATGCTATGTTGTATTTTTGACGTTTTTTGCCATACTATACTATGATGTTTTTTGGTATTTTTCTGCCATACTATTTTTTGCTGTTTCTTCACATTTTATGCCTTACTATACTATGTAGTTTGATGCCTGACCATACTATGACCTTTTTATGACCTTTTATGCCTTAATATACTATGTTGTATTTTTTGGTATTTTCTGTCATAAAATATTTTGCTGTTTCTTGGCATTTTATGCATAATTACATTATTTCATCTCATGCCTAGCCATAACATGACGTTTTTATGACCTTTTATGCCTTAATATGCTATGTCGTATTTTTGACGTTTTTTGCCATACTATACTATAACGTTTTTTGGTATTTTTCTGCCATAAAATATTTTGCTGTTTCTTGGCATTTTATGCCTTACTATACTATGTAGTTTGATGCCTGACCATACTATGACGTTTGTATAACCTTTTATGCCTTAATATACTATGTTGTATTTTTTGACATTTTATGCCATACTATAATATTTTGTTTTTTTTGCATTTTTATGCCTAATTATATTATTTCATCTCATGCCTAGCCATACTATGACCTTTTTATGACCTTTTATACCTTAATATGCTATGTTTTATTTTTGACGTTTTTTGCCATACTATACTATGTCGTTTTTTGGTATTTTCTGTCAAAAAAATATTTTGCTGTTTCTTGGCATTTTATGCCTTACTATACTATGTAGTTTGATGCCTGACCATACTATGACGTGTGTATAACCTTTTATGCCTTAATATACCACGTTGTATTTTTGACCTTTTTTGCCATACTATATACTATGACGTTTTTTGGTATTTTCTGTCATAAAATATTTTGCTGTTTCTTGGCATTTTATGCATAATTACATTATTTCATCTCATGCCTAACCATAACATGACGTTTTTATGACCTTTTTATGACCTTTTATGCCTTAATACGCTATGTTGTATTTTTGACGTTTTTTGCCATACCATACTTGAGGTTTTTTTGCATTTTTATGCATAATGATATTATTTCATCTCATGCCTAGCCAAAATATGACGTTTTTATGACCTTTTATGACTTAATATGCTATGCTGTATTTTTGACGTTTTTTGCCATGTCGTTTTTTGGTATTTTCTGTCAAAAAAATATTTAGCTGATTCTTGGCATTTTATGCCTTACTATACTATCTTGTTTGATGCCTGACCATACTATGACCTTTTTATGACCTTTTATGCCTTAATATACTATGTTGTATTTTTTAACATTTTATGCCATACTATAATATTTTGTTTTTTTGTCATTTTTATGCCTAATTATATTATTTCATCTCATGCCTAGCCATACTATGACCTTTTTATGACCTTTTATACCTTAATATGCTATGTTGTATTTTTGTCGTTTTTTGGCATTTTTTGTCATAAAATTCATTGCTGTTTTTTTCGCATTTTATGCCTTACTATTCTATCTCTTTTGATGCCTGACCATACCATGACGTTTTTATGACCTTTTATGCCTTAATATGCTATGTTGTATTTGTGGTATTTTTCTGCCATACTATTTTTTGCTGATTCTTGGCATTTTATGCCTTACTATACTATGTAGTTTGATACCTTACTATACTATGACGTTTGTATAAGCTTTTATGCCTTAATATGCTATGTTGTATTTTTGACGTTTCTTGCCATACTATGCTATGACGTTTTTTGGTATTTTGTGTCATAAAATATTTTGCTGTTTCTTGGCATTTTATGCCTTACTATACTATCTTGTTTGATGCTTGACCATAATATGACGTTTTTATGACCTTTTATGGCTTAATATACCACGTTGTATTTTTGACCTTTTTTGCCATACTATACTATGATGTTTTTTGGTATTTTTCTACCATAGTGTACGTTGACCTTTTTTTAGCACTTTTGTGTCTCACTATACTATGTCGAGTTATGTTTTACTATACCATGACTACTACCACTACTTGTTGAAGTATAGCAGCTTGTGGTACAATGGTTAGAGCAGCTACCTCTTACTCAGAAGGTTGTTGGTTCAATTCCCAGTAAGATGCTAAACAGTCATGTGCCTCTTTTTAAATAGAATTTTAACACCATACTATACTATGTGGTTTTTTTGGCATTTTTCTTCCATAAAACCTTTTCCCATTTTTTGGCATTTTATGCCTTACTATACTATCTAGTTTGATGCCTGACCATACTATGACCTTTTTATGACCTTTTATGCCTTAATATGCTATGTTGTATTTTTGACATTTTATGCCATACTATACTATGAGTTTTTTTTTTGCATTTTTATGCATAATTATATTATTTCATCTCATGCCTAGCCAAAATATGACGTTTTTATGACCTTTTATGACTTAATATGCTATGTTGTATTTTTGACGTTTTTTGCCATACTATGCTATGACGTTTTTTGGTATTTTCTGTCATAAAATATTTTGCTGTTTCTTGGCATTTTATGCCTTACTATACTATGTAGTTTAATGCCTGACATCAGCACCGGATCCCCCAATGGCTGCATCCTCTCTCCTTTGATCTTCTCCCTGTACAAAAACACCTTTACCTCCAGTTATCAGTCATTCAAGCTCCTAAAGTTTGTGGACGACACCATTCTCATTGGAGACTTATCTCTGATGGGGGGTAAGCTCTGCAGAGGTTGTACTTCTTGGGCATTTGAAGAGGTTCAACTTGCAAAGGATAATGATGGTGAAATTCTACACTGCCGTCATCGAGTCCATCCTCACATCCTCCATCACCACCTGATATGCTGCTGCCACTGCCAA
Source organism: Seriola aureovittata (assembly GCF_021018895.1). Taxonomy (NCBI): domain Eukaryota; kingdom Metazoa; phylum Chordata; class Actinopteri; order Carangiformes; family Carangidae; genus Seriola; species Seriola aureovittata. The sequence continues at coordinate 11,007,875 of NC_079385.1, read as the reverse complement.
GGATAAGAGCAGACTGCAGCGTATCATTCACTCTGCTAGGAAGGTGATGGGCTGCAATCTGCCAACCCTCCAGGACCATGAGGCGAGTAGTGAAGATTGTTGCCGACCCCTCCCACCCTGGACACAAACTGTCACTCCCCTCTTGCAGGAAGCTGTAGTCCATCAGGACCAAAACCTCTCGCCACAAGATTAGCTTCTTCGCTACTGCAGTTGGCCTCATTAACAAGGCTAAAGACCCTCACTCTAACTGACCCCCCTTGAACTATTGCACAACCCCCATTCATTTTGCAGTGTACATATTTTTTCTTGTATATATTCATATTTTTCTATGTACTTTTTTCTATAATATTTCTTCACATTTTATTGTAAATATTTTATCTTTTTGTTAAATGTTCTATTTATATCTAAAATGTCTGTTCTCCAGTACTTGCTTGTTTCATATTTGTTAATATTTCTTTCCTTCTTACTATGTCTATTTATATGCACCAAAACACCACAGCAAATGCCTTGTGGAAAACTTACTTCACAATAAACCAGATTCTGATTCTGTGACTTTTTTATGCCTTACTATGTCATGACGTTTTTATGACATTTAATGCCTTATTATACTATCCATTTTTATGCCCTACTCTACTATCACTGTTATGATTAGGTATTAAATTCTGTTTAGACCCCAGAGCAGATTCAGACACAGACAGAAACGGATGGATGTACTAAAAGTTCTTTATTGGCACAAGCCAAACTCAGAAAGTGCACATGGAGAATATTAGTGAGAAGTGCAGGGGGGAAAGGGATCCAGGTGGAGACTGGTGGCGTCCGGAGGTGAGAAGCTGGCCAAGCAGTTGAGTATCCGGCGTAAAGACGGCAGGTAATGGCGGAGGATCTTCAGCAGGAAAAGGCACAGCACTGGTTCTGGCAGAAGTGAGGAGAGACACTGGTGAGTTCCCCCCCAAAAAACAGTACAGGAGATCAAGTAGGGTTTCTTTCACAACAGCCCACGTTGGCCTGGAGCATTACCACATTGCGCGCTAAACAATCTGGCAACAAGTGAGTGAAGAGCCGGGGTTCTTATACAGGGCTTGATGATTGATGAGTAACAGGTGTGCCAGGTAGTCAGCGCTGCACCACGCACCTGCTAAGAAGCACACACACACTCACACAAAGAGGAGGAGACACAGGCAAAGACAGACAGGGAAAACAAACACAGGAAAAACTGGGGAAATCTAGCAGTCACAGAGGGGCTGTGACAATGACATTTTTATTATTATTTATTTATTTATAAATATTCTTTATATATTTATATTTATTTATTATTCATTATTATTTTCTGCCTTACTATACTTTGACGCTTTCATGACATATTTACATTTTATGCCTTACTATACTATGACATTTTTAATGACCTTTTATGCCTTACAATACTCTTATTTTTTATGCCTCACCATTAAAATTCTATGTTTCTATATTATTAATTATAATATATTAATAGTTTCTTATTAAATTTAACCATACATGTCTATATTTTGTATTTACATATATAATGAAAATATACTGACAGGCTTTTGGATATATATATATTTATGTAACATATCTATTGTATCTATTGTATAAACGTATAATATAAAAAGACATACTAAAACAGACATATATGTCAATATATGATATTGTTCCAATTTCTAACAGGTTTGATATGTAATTTTTACATAACTAGCCTATATTGTACATGTATACATGATTTTACTTCATATGTACGTATATTTCATATATTGAAATTCAGCACATGCACATGTTTTAAATTTGCATATGGGTATTTCTGAATGTAAATTCAGATCTTATATTTTAATAAACCCTTTGGTTGACGGCATCAAAAAGTCAATCTATTTTTTTGTATAGGTGGTGGGGTTGTTGCAGCCACACCAATGTTGAGACTAAACCTTCACCCTTGTCTTACTCTTTGCAAGAGGCTGAAGAAGGTTCAAAATGTTGAACTATTCTTCTATGGAGAGATCTCCAACTTTCAGATTATTAAATGGCTTCTAGGTGTTAATTCTTTGTTTTACCACCCACAGCTCCTTTTTGTTGTTTCTCTTTTGCTATTGTTATATCTGTTCTCTTGCTTTTGTCACAGTTTCTTTTATAGTTTTACTATGAAAGTACCCATTTAATTTTCACTCCCACCTTATGCAAAAATATATGTGAATACTTGGTAGATATTGTAGTTGTAAAGGCAGAAAACAATTTTGTGTGCCCCACCCCGATCTCATCTCATCTCATCTCTCCTCTCCAAAGGGCAACTACTTCAGGGCAAACTCAAAACGCTCCTCTTTCTCTCCTGCATGCAAGTAATCAATTCAATTTGCTTGACCTTGGTTCAAAGACAAAGTACGTTTTTTCTCTCAGAAACAAAAGGGAAAGAGAAAATGAGGCACAACAGAGAAGTAAGATCCCTTCTTTATACAACTAACCTCCAGGCAGTGCTGAATGTATAATGTATTTAAGTTAATACATTCTATAAAGAATTTTTGTTGAGCTATTTTCTTGGTTAGAGTGGAAAGGATTCAATATTAGGTCACGTGGACTTAGTTTTTATGTGGAATCCATTAGAATACCTATATGTATGCGGAAATATGTGAATTAAAGGAAAAGAATAGAATGAACCACTCATCTTGGCTTTAGCATTGGTGTGTTCATCCAACTTTATGAAGCCATTCGATGTTGTGCGTTGATGCACATCCATTTTGATATGCCAACATTAATTACAGACTTACAGAATTCATTAATATTCATCTCTGCTTCTAGTCGCCCCAATGGTAACTAAGGCCCACCTGTTTCTGTGATAAAGATTGGATTAGGGTTGAGGATGGCACTCAGTGAAGACGCGGGTGTTTTTCTTTTGGCAACGGTGTGAAACAGAACAGACTGTGTTAACGTCCAACCTCATTCAAATGGTCATTTATCACATCAGTCTCTTGTTTGTGTAAGTGGAAAGGACTAAGCATCATATGAATCATACATGAGACGGACTCATTGTTTCTTTGTGGATGTCTGAAACTCTTTTTATGAATATGTGTATACGTAAAGAAAGAGTAGTGATTTAGTAGATACGTGCTTGTGTGCTCCCCTGCTCCTTTAACTCAGAATTAAGCCAATTTAACTAGAGACACATAGGAGAGTAAAGACTCATGGCAAAAGCTCTGCAGGTAAGTGGCTTAGCAGAAAAGCAGCATAATTTGCCTGTTAATGAAAAGGTCGCCAACTGTAAGATTATGCAGGAAGGCTGCCTGCTACAGTGGTAATTTGTGCAAACATATCAGAGTTAATCAGGAGAAAGAGCCTGCAGAGCAGCAACAAAAGAGAAAGCAGGAGGATGAAGTCCCAGAGTATCAATGGAATTTCAGTGATGGGTAATTTTTAGAAAAGTCCTTTCAGGTTGGCTGCATATAGATTTGCTGAATTTGTAATGTCAGTTGACTCCTAAATTGTACTGTGAACATATAAAAATGAATATGGTAAACATAGTCCCATAAAACCTTAACCAAATGTATTTGAAGATACCAGAGCTGCCCAAAATGGCCGTATGTTGCAACACAGGTCACCTACACACACACTACCTTGATGCAGTTGCTAAGGAAGTGGATGGGAGTGAGCCTGAGGGGAATTTCCCTCCCTGTTCATTTCCCCTTATGCCTGGTTAAACATGATGTATTCACCCTGTCATGTCTACCTGTCCCCATGGAATCAATGGGCCATGGACTCATAAATGTACAGTAGTAGCCATCTTGCATCCAGCCCATATATTATACATGAGTACATGACAGAACCACTGTAGGAGTGTCTTTTGAACACTACAACATTATACAACACTTGCATAAATATGCTCATTAAATAACTTCTGTTCAGACTCTTCCCTACTATAATGTATTTTTCATCACGAAATATCAATTCTTCAGAGACAAGTGCACAGAAAAGCACAAAAACAAGTGAACACAATGATGCATGTAAATGTATTCCTGTAGGATTTGGCCGTAAAACCAACAACCAGCAAGAAATATAAGGATATCCGGTATAAGGCGTCACAAAAAAATGCCTCCCTACCATATAGCAGAATCAGTGCCTCTCAACAAAATTGAACAGTATAAGCTCCACAAAGGTAACATTTATAACAAAGACATGACATTGAATTGCGTTATATTTTAGAGGTATTCACTGAGAACATTTAGTTCAGCAAACACGTCAGGCAGAGAATCAAAGTGGTTTTGTGTGCTGTAACGAGTTGCACCTCAGAGGAGACAGGTTGCTCTTAATACAGGTGGACTACAGTGCTCATTCTCAGAGGAGGCACCCTCTGTAATTTGCTTACATTTTTTTTTTTTTAGCAACAAAGTCATGTTGCTACTTATTATCATAGTGTGTGAATGCCGTAGGCGTCTGCGTGCACACATGCCTGAGTGTACATATGCTTATAATTCAGGCTTGTGTGAGAGTGTAGCTCCGTAGATATGATGGGATCTCTGGGGGTTTCATTCAACCCCGCTTCCGTCCTTTTCTCCCTCTCACTCTGTCTCAGTATCTGTGATCACAATGAGGCTGTGTTTTGTCTCAGCTCATGTTCCTGATAACAGCTAATGAGGAATCACAGTCACAGTCTCCCTGCTTGCCCCTCAGAACTGATCCAATGAATTAATAATGAAATTCTGACACAATGAATGTGAGCGTGGGGGAGTGGACCTCACCTAGGATAATGAGAAACCCATCTCTGTTACTGTTTGTCTGTTGTGCAAGTGCATCTCAGTGTGTGTGAGAGACCTGTGTTCACACATAGACTCTCATGTGTATTTCACTGTGTGTACTGGTGTATAAAGTGTGTATTACCATATTGGATCCTCCGCATCTCTGCATAATGCTTCTACCTGCTTTGACCTAATATTGACACGTCGAACCATGACTCAAGGGCTCGAATTAATTTCAACTGAAATTATGACAGAACACCACTCGTGCCTCAACAATCTCATTTTCTTCCCTTTTCCGTCATGAAACAGTTTATCGTTTGAATTTGTCAGCGACGAACACCTGGGCACTTCATAACCAGTGGTGATTGGGGACCATTTGCTGCAAGGGTTCAATTAAGCATTATCAGCGGTTGGCATGCCGGTGTTGGCTATGTGCAGAGCTGAAACGCTTGGGAGTTATGTAAGATCAAGTTTGACTGTGTCCAGATGGTGGCTGCCATGATCTGCACAAAAATAAGACAAGTGCGAGAGGGAATATCTCTTTCTGATTCCTTGGCAATGGATGCTGTGTTATGTCTTAAAGGAGCAGTTCACCGTTTCGGGCAATCCGCATTCACTTATTGCTGTGTTAGATGGGAAGATCATTACCACTCTCATATCTGAAATACGAAGCCACAGCCGGAGGTGGACAAGGAGAATCTAGCGGTTATCCTTGCTGCCAGTCTTTATGCTAAGCTAACTGTCATATGTAAGAGACAGATATGACTGAAACTGAAACTGCGCCCTTTAAGTTTTCTTTCTGGTATTCCTTCATAATTTTGACACTTTAGAGTGATGGAGTGAAGATACTGAGGGCATCTATGAAAAGTCTTGCCCTATAATTTCATGGACACATGGTATGATTTAGCCCACTGACTCACTGATATCTGAGGTGATTGAAATGGAGCGTGCAGTGAGCCAAGCTCCCACAGGTTCGGCAGATTGGTCCAAGCTGAAAGATCAGATAGCCATATGGTGGACCTGATGCTATATTGCTCTTTCTCCGTCTCTCCCCCTCCAACACAGAGCGAACTGTCCAACGATGAGACAGGCCTCTGTGAACAGTCAGTCATCCTCTCACATGGGAGGGACATCAAAGGAAACTGCAGACTTCTTCACACTGAATATTCTCTATATGCAAACACACAGCTGACCAAAACAAAGCAGGTTAGTGCGGCCTGTATTTCAAAGGCATTTGCAATTCAAATCACAGTCTCAAGTTTTCACTCAATCTGATGAAGCCCATATTGGTTGGAGCAGTTTAGTTTGTGAACTGTTGAGTGAGCTGTTTCAGAAGCCTCACTATATATACTAATAGTACAACTTGGCCTATGAACTGCAGGGTCAGCTATTGCTTAAGAATATGATTGCTGATATACTTCCATCTCTGAACTGCTGACAGGGCAAGATGGATCACCCAGTGCAACCGGTGCTGAGTAAAGTTGCAATCTAGGCCATGGTGGTATACATATATATATATATATATATATCCATTCACTATCCATTGAGTGTAATTGTTGTTATTGTATGCGTTTGTATAGTTATTTTAACAGACTCTCTCTTCAGTTTTCATAGAACTGTAGATGTTTAAACTTTTAGGGCTTCTCATATATGTTCATTTATCATTCAAAACTTGATCTGAACAGTTTATTCATGACCTTAGAGACAGTTCGACCATGCTCACTCCCATGAAAACTGAGCAAACCCCTTCTGCTGACCTTGCGATACAATCAGAAACTCAAGGACCAGCAAGTAAGTAAACTTTGACCTTGACCTTTACCTAAACTGGCAATTGTAAACATCCATCATCATCCATCTGTTTATAGACTCCCTCGTGTTTTCCGCCCCTTTGGACTTCATTGTAGCGATGCTGGCGTGTTCCCAGATCGCAACACTTATTTTTGTTATTACAATGCTATCATGACCAATAGGAACCATGGCCAAAACCATAAAAATAACACCCAAGTTGTAATAAGCTGGAATTATCCTATCACATTCAGCTGTTTTCCTGTAATATTAAAGACAGTTTCTGCGTTGTTAGTTACTGAAAACACCATCGGGAATTGCTACATTGGATTCTGTGATAGTAAATGACTAATGAAAAGATGGGTTGATGCTGGAAACCCCACATGTACCCAGATGGCCTTTTTGTATCTGTGGGCTATTTCAGTGGCTGCAACTATAAACAATTTTATGCCATCTGCTAAGTGATGGATTTGAGTCCATCTGTCTAATTAAGCATCTCTAGAATCTTGTTCCTGGTCTGCATGAATGTGAGAGATGATAAACAGTCAGCAGCAAGAACTTCATACATATGGAAATTTGAATATGTTCTGTGCATATTGTGTGGACTTAAACGCTGGCCCAACAAGAGCCACATCCTCTCCTTCATATGGATTGCTTTATTCAGCCGTGGTAGGCCACACTGTGCTTATTTATTATTTATACACTGCAGGAGAGGGCATATTCCCTTATTGTAGAGCGCTACACCATGGCATATTAGATTTAATGTAAACTATTTTGCTCTCTCCTCATATGGGAGCCAGGGGACAGGTTGTAAAGGTTTTAGAGTACACATGCTGGTGGTCCAACATTTAGAAAAATACACAAATCCACACCAAGGTAAACAGGTATAACCGATTTCTAGCTTTAGTCTTATTTTCCGTGTTGGAGCAGAGGAGTGGTGTCCTGGATTTCTAACTGAACTCAGTCTTAAAGGGGAATCCCACTATTCTGTACTGGAAAATCAAAGGTAGTGCTACTCAGCCATTTGCGGCTCTGTAAGTCTCTCAAGTTTGAGATGTTTACCAAAGAGGAAGGGCCAAACCATCAGTGGCACAGTCTCTCTTGGTAAATGCCAAATTTAAGAAGTTAGGTTATCAGGTATTGATTCCAAAAATGTGAGAAATGAATCCCATATTTAATGAAAAATATGACTTTTTTGTTTGATCGTATATGTAAGCCTTTCAAGCCTTTGAAGAAAGTTCAAGTGCAATATTAATTAGATTTAGTACTCTGTTCCCCATGATATAATTACGTTAAATTCATTCAAAAAACATTTTAAACACTAACAAAAATGTTGCTTTAGCTCATTTTAAGAAGTGTAATGTTTTCATAACTGTGAGTGATGTATGGCTCTGATCACTCTGATCACTTGTGACACTGTTATGAACACAGCAAAAGGAGCCGGTGCTTCAACAATTCAGTTTGAGGTTTTCCCCTGGTGGCTGTAGTCTTTTCATGATTTTTTTTTTTTTTTTTTTAAATGTATCTTCTCACCTGATTTTATCCCTCTGAAATATGCCTGTTTGCTCCTCTCCGCCTGTACCACAGCTACTCCATTCACAACACCATCGTGGCATCTTGCACACGCATACTGTACATGTTAGGGACTAGATGACCACACAGTTATATCCAACATATGTGCATGCACACACACCACGCACACACGCACACACACACGCACGCACCTCACACACACACACACACACACACACACACACACACACACACACACACACACACACACACACACACACACACACAACACACACACACACAGGTGGCTGAGTAACAAGACAGTTTGACATGTACGAGCAGGTTTAGCTGACCAGTGGGAGTTTCTAACTGACGTTAGGAGAAATCCCACAGTCATTTAACTCTTTGCCTGGCTGTTTTCACACCCGCTCTCTGTAGACTGCTTAACACAAGCTGGGCTGTCAAGGGCTGTCAGAAGGGAGAGAGAGAGAAAGAGAGAGAGTGAAGATATCTCTGCATATATCTGTGCACGTGCATACTGTATGTCTGCATCTAGCTAATTTGTACTGTATGTGTACAGTGCTGTCTGTCTATCTCTGTGTATGTATGTGTGTGTGTGTGTGTGTGTAAGGAGGAGGAGTGTGCCTCTAATGAGCTCTGTAGCCAAGGGGAAAAAGGAGCCTAAAGCGTTGAAAATCCCTCATGAGACACACTGAGGTGTGTTTCTGTGTGTGTGCATGTTTGTGAGGGAAGGATTCAGGGGGTTGGTGAAAGAGAAACAGATTGAAAAGAGGCATTGATGAAGAAAGAATATATATATATATGAATATATTTATTCAATCGACCTGTGTTATTAATCAACCAGGAGGAGACGCATATTACAATGTTGGACTCATTAAGATTCAGGCGTTATGATAAATATGGTCTCATGGCGTTTAAGAATTCATATCATTTGCCATGTGATCAATTAAATAGTTAAATAGGCTGCACTTATATAGTCTTTGAAACTATTCAAAGCGCTTCACAATTTGCCTCATTCACTCACACATACATCACACCCATACAGCCATGTATGAGTGTTTCACAACAGCCATCAGAGGCAATTTTGAGACTGGAGGAGCCAGGGATCAAACCACCGATCTTCTGATTAGTGGACGGGCCGCTCTACCTCCAGAGCAACAGTTGCTTTAAGACTATTTTAAACATGTTTGATGTAGTCATGTCACGTAGTGGGAGAATGAAGTAAACGAAGTAAAAGGAGGAGATATTTTGACATGTGACTATTTTCTCAGTGGCTCTGGCTTATGGCTTGTACATGTGCTTCTCTATCTGCATAATGGCTGGTGTGTGCATTTTAGTGAGTGTGTGTCAAATGTCCTTTTGGTGTATCCTGGTCGCCTTGATTGCCAGGGCTACGTGCCAATGTGTCTGGGTACATTACACAGCACCCAAACAATCTTGACCAGAAAAAGCCAAGGGGATAAGGCCTACTCTGTGTGTGTGAGCATGTGTGTGTGTGTGTGTGTGTGTGTGTGTGTGTGTGTGTGTGTGTGTGTGTGTGTGTGTGTGTGTGTGTGTGTGTGTGTGTGTGTGTGTGTGTTTGTGTGTGTCTGTGACTGCATGTGTGAATGATCACAGAAAGATCACTGAGAGGTTGACAATTTTCTGAGAAAAGAACCAAGCTCAGCCGTCTAGCAATTCTAATTGACACACTGCCAAGAAATCTGTCACTGCACCGTGTCAACTAAGTTGCTGAGAGAAAAGTGGAAGGCTAAAGAAGTGATATATTAGATTCACGGTCATTCAGGGCAGTTTCATTACAAAGAAAGAAAGACATGAGGACAGAAAGAGAGGGTAAGTCAAATAAGGGTGTACAAAGAGGAAAGACTGATAGTGAGAAAATATAGCCTACAGGGCTCATAAAAAACAGCAAGATTGGTACAAGAACACACAAAGAAGAAGAATGGTCTGCAGTAAGGGATAGCAGTGCAAAAGGGGGAGAAAAGCAAAAACTAGACAAAGAGGAACGGAGACAGATAAAGAGGGAACGCAAAGAAAGAAAGCATAAAAATGAAATCCTCTAGCAAAGCAACCTGCCAGTGGAGCGTTGTATCCAACAGTTGAGTACTTCAAAATTTGGTTTTAAAGAAACAAAACAGCAGGAGTGAGGCCAGATTAGTTTGAGAAATTCATGTCTTGCTCTTAATAAGATTTTGATATGCTTGTCTGCCTGTTGCTGTGAGAGCTTAGTGATGCACCAAACATATATCTGCTGTTGTCAGTGAGCTCGGTAATGCACCTCTCCTTACCCGGCTTTGTTACGCTGTAATGAGAAGTGTTTTTTGCGCGATATCGCTCCGTCTAATACTCCCGATTTCGGTCTCTGTCGGGGTGTTTCTGCATTGTGATTTTTTTTCTGATGGGAAATTAATGCAGCTGTGTGGAGGCTGAATGAAGGAATGGGGATGTAAAGAGAAAGGAGGGAAATGAAGAGAGACAGAACAGCAAGGGGAAGAGAGAGTAGTGGAAAAAAAAACCCAACAAGATTAGTCAGAGCTGTGAAAGAGCAAGTACAAAAGGGAGAAATTATGAAGGAAAAAGCAAAGAATAAAAATCAAAAATCACTAGTAGTCAGATTTGAGGAAATTGGAAAAGACAGATGCCCTTAGGGCCATTTGTCTCCCCTGAGGCAAGGTTACAGGGGGTAAGGCCTCTGCATTAAAAATCCCATGGCTTTGTGTAAGAGCTCAGCTTCCCCTCTCACCTCTTCCTAAGTTTGGTATTGCATATGCATCATAAACTAATCTCTACATTCCATCACTTTCTCTTCCCATTGTTCCCAAATCTTTTAGGTTAAATTGGGGAGAGATGGGAACTGTCATTTTATAAAAACGTGATTAATCCCTCATTCTTGTGTTTCACCACAGTGGTCAGAGGTCATGGGAGGTCAAACCTCTGACCTCCAGGTAAAAGATTTTTCTGCCAGGCCATACCATGAATAGTACCGAAAATTGCTAACATGGGTGTACATGCCATTGTTTGTTTGTTTTTTTAAATAAGAATGACTACTTTATGATTATACTGTATTTCAGTTTTGTTTCCATCTCAGTTAACTATTTTGAATTCTTTTGTACGTATAACAATGCACACACAAGTGGAGGAAGTAAAATCTTTAACTGAAGTTAAAGTAGCAACAATATAAAAAATGGCATTGGAAATGTCTCTTAGGCAGTTATGTATTATTAGCAACTTAAAGAACTTTATTTGATTAAAATCAATCAAAACTAAATGTAGTCATAATAAAGGATTACATGCTGTTTGTTAATTTAATCTATAACAATGCATCATATTTCATAAGATGAAGAAATGTTTTATATGGAACATTTTGTAAATACTTAGGTAAAGTACAGTCTGAAGGGCAGGCAGTATTTAAATAAATGTACTTAGTTACATTCCACCAGTGGCATACACTCTACTGACAAACAGCAAAAAACAAGAATTTAACTTCACAAATATTCTGCCACTACTAGAAAATAAAGAAAACCAGATACATGAACTTTCAGGAAAAGAGATACTTCAAAGACTGAGAGGCCATGTGATCTGATGTAGAGAAGACCTTGGGGCATAAACACACTGTGGCACCAAGAAAACAGTAAGAAATGAAAATCTCCAGGACTGTGTTGTCTAAACAAATAGTGTCAAGGCTGCTGGACACTGATAAATATTATCACTGCAGTACCTTCTGTGAAATATCCTGTTAAAGTATGCAAATAAAGCCTCTCTCCAGACATGGACTCATCTGGAAATGGTAGATTTTGGGTTCAGTTTATTTTACGATATTAAGAGAATCGAGATCTGTGGCGTATGATGATTAAAAACAGAGGAGGGCTAAATGGCAGTGGTGTGTGAAATGTATAAAATTGAAGTGTCGTACAGAAAGAAAGAAAGAAAGAAAGAAAGAAAGAAAGAAAGAAAGAAAGAAAGAAAGAAAGAAAGAAAGAAAGAAAGAAAGAAAGAACATTCATTCAACCCAAACAATCCAGTCATCACACTGTTGAGATGAACAACTCATCAAATTCGGAGAGCACTTGCCACACTCACACACACAGACTCACATATGCTCGTAAGTGGCCCAATCAACTGCAGACTGGAGAAACAATCCCAAGTAGCATTATTTGCCTCTTGACTCAGCATTTCTTTACTAACAGAAAGGCAGAGAGACGAATGCTCACAACAAAAGCCTGTTATTGATCCGATGCCTACTGAATCAAATGCATACAGCGGGCAGGGGAAGCCAATTTGCAGAACAAACAATGATTTTCCAGTTAGGCTGTCGAAAAAAAAAAAGAAAAATCTGATTGAAGTGAACATTTTATTGCAAATACTGATGCTGCTTTAACAATGTGTGCACATAGAGCTCGTTCTCGGATAATTAGGAATGCATTCACATTAGCGTCAGGGTGATCACTCGATAGATAGCTGCCGAGCATCACTTGATAAATCAGCTTGTAAGATAATGCTAAATACTTGTGACATCCAGTCACATCAGTAAGTAGCTGGGAGATCAATGACTGTTGGTTGTTGTGGGGGGGGGGGCTTAGGTGACTTTTTCCGCAGCATTTTGTGATGAACAATGAGGCAGCAGGACTGTAGAGGTTGTAATAATTAGCAGTTATTTACCCAGTAGCACACAGCTCTCACTCAATCATCAAGTTACATGAATGAAAAAGCAGACATGCAGTCAATCTACCAAAAGTATTCTGGTAGCCGTCCAGTTAGCCAACCAAATATTCGTTCATTCACTGAAGTAGGTGATGAGCCAGCTATAGTCAGTCACACAGCCTTACAGCAGGGCCAGCCAGCCTGTCAGCCAAAAAGCAGCCTACGTCATTTGGTGGTCAGCCAGGCTCGCAGTCAACCACCCAGCCAAAAAACCCAAAAAGTCACCCAAATATTTGGCGTGCCAGACATTCCCTCACCCGGTATGTCAGCCAACCGAATCAGCTTTTCCGCCAGCATTGCTATTGGATTCCAAAGGAAGAGAGCGAGCAGAAACATAGGAGGTTAGCAGGAGAGAAGGTGGGAGAAACAGAGACACAAATCAAGATAAACAGAGAGAGAGGGTGGGAAAAAAAATCGAAGCTTGACAGAATACTGCTCGGCAGTCAGCAGCGGATCCAGCAGATGGTATAGTCTTTCACTGCATTCATTCAATAATGGGCAGGCTGTGATAAATAAATATGTGAATGTGTGCGGAGGTGCAGGTGTGCGAAGGCATGTGGCGCACATACGCAAAATCACTGTAATGATGAATTTCATTTTGTCAGTTTATGAGACTGAGTGGGTGAGAAAAACAATGAGAAGTGATCATTCAGAAACATAATTAAAAAAAAAAAACCTAATAGAGAAATAAACTTAGTAGTAATATCTCATTTTAATAAAGGGACAGGATTAGCAGAAATGAGTGGCAATTATGGGGAGTGACAATAGATGACACAGAAGGACCTTTGATGGCCGTAGCTAGATGAGGCACGGTGCTGCCAAAAGCACTTCATCATTGTTACACAGTTTCTGTGCAGACACGCCATTACAAACTTCACACACAAACACACACAGATACAGAGCACGTGCATGCTTACCGCCAGGGAGGAGGCCTTTGTCTAATAATAAATTATGCCATAACTGTGTCTGTGTGTGTGTGTGTGTGTGTGTGTGTGTGTGTGTGTGTGTGTGTGTGTGTGTGTATGTGTATCTGTGTGTGTGTGTGTAATAATAGAAGAAAGAAACTGAATGACTCATGAAAACATTACAGTTTGATACGGCAGCCTGGGGACCAAGTATAGAGGTTAGATGGTATAGAATTGGCAGGAAATATAAACACAAAAATAACAGGCACAGAAAAAGACTCAGCAAAGTTGTGTTGATAATGAAACAGCCCACTGAGACATATACCCACATGCCTTTAACTAATTCATTTCTTAAAACACTTGTCATCACCTCTGTTTTTTTGCAGCCCTATTGCCCTCTGAAGAGATTTATACGCCAGCATTCTGCTTTACTGATTCATAGTAAGCATAATCCACTGGGAGTAGTGTGACACCAGCAGCCTGGGGTTGTCTCATCTCATAGTATGCCCTCTATCTCTAACCCTAAGTAGTTTTGCTTGTCTTCATTAGTGAATGTTAATAATAACCAACTGAAAATCTTGCAGACATGTTCTATATTAATAATCTGTTTCCCTAAAACATGTTTTACTGATCCACAATACTTGCATATGCATTACTCACATTCTGTGTGTTTTTTCTTTTTAAATATGTAATATGTAATATGTACTGCAAAAGTGACTCAAAGAACGCACAAACTTATTTCTGGGTTGACATGTTGTAGTCGTACTATACAGCATTAGCACTATGTAGCACATATTAGGCCAACAATGTCATTAGCATAAGCCTGCCATGCCACCACATAACCACTGCAGATTTTGACTCCTTTATTTACGATTATGTAAGATCCCCTTGAGGGAAGTTAATGAGCTAAAATATTGGGGAAATATGTTTGAGGGGGATAAGGAACTTAAAGGAACCACTTGCTCTCACAGGCTACATCGGGAATTTGATCCCTCACTGGAAACTTGATTCCTGCAACCGAGATGCCGCTGAGCTGAAAACCAGTTGCTGCCTCCACTAAGTGAATCCGACTGCTCAGTCAGACACCTTGCTTCCAGCTGCTGTTGTGCTGTACACGCTGAGCAGATCTGCCAGTCGAAGCTACTTCAACCTGGGCTCCCTCAGCTTAGTGTGAGCACCGCTGTTGACCTGCCTGACCTGCATGGATCTCACCTTCTGGAGCCAAGGGCTTGTCTGGAGCCATAGCAGAGCACCATGACTGGTCAATGACTTTTTCCTTAATTTTTGTTGATCAGTGGTAGAATTGCTGTGTGCCGGCTGAGACCTTGTTTTCCACTGGCGACTATTGAACCAAGCAGTCAGCACAAAGCTTTCACCACTTCTTTTATCCACTTTAGGCTACAAAGTTTTATTTACAAAAGTTTTCTTGTCGAGATATACTGAAGATTAAATGTGTTTGGACACACTACAAGCATCTTGTAGACAACTGCCAAACATTCCCCAAAGCATACCAAACTAATAAATATTTTTTCTCCAAGGCAGCCAGTAGTTTCCATTTTATTTCCAATGGCAAGAAAAAAGTTGGTGAACGCTCTGGAATGACCTGGTTTTATCTCCATGGAGTGGTCATAAATGTGACAAATACACAGTCCTCCATGATGGTGATGGTGAACTGTCCAGGCTCAGAGGCAGAGAAAGCCCCAAATCATGATGCTTCCTCCATCTATCATCGCTTTAGATTGTGTCTTACATACACAACACTCATATTTACACTGGTTTCTTACTTACTTCATTCCTTATTATTATTATCATTCTAGAGACATTCAATAAATTACGTGAAACCTTAGTCGCGCAACGGCTGTTAATTATACATGAGTGAAAAATTCATAGTTTTCTTTTAACTCTGAATCCACCAGAATGTCACTTCGAGACGAGCATCTACACATTATTGAGCTCAGTATTATGACAAAATGACTGAATCAGAAAATTTTGTCAGAGACGTTTTGTAAGGCATGAAAAAAACGCTCAATTATGTTACATAAGAAAAGCCACAGGTGCTTAGCCAAAACTGCTTCTATTGTCAGCTATGTCTTTGGAGTATTTTATCCGTCTCAGTGGTGACAAGCAGGCCTAGACAAACACAACAAACCAACATCTAAACGTCTCTTCACACTGCATATCGACATCTTCTTCTCTTATATTTATCAAAATAGTCAAATTAAAGACCGAGGAGTATTTTCAAAACATAAGCTTACAGTTCAAATCTGTGTCAGCCTCGCAGTCACCTTCTTTTTTTCAGCAGAACACATTAGAGAATTTGCCGATGGCTTTTGGCAAACTGTGCATTTTCATCATTTGCTTCATATCTTGTGCCAGTTCGGCATGGCCTTGAGGAGGTGTTGCTGGAGGGAATTAACAGAGCAGGCTGGCTGAATGCACGGCTGTGGGCTGCAACACTAGATACTGGGACCGCAGGCAGTGGAGACTGGCATTAGGTTTGGAGAAAGTCAGGTTTCGGATTAGAAAAGGAGGCCGTGTTTAGATGTTTACAGCGTTAATAGACACATTAATGATGAAAAGGCCACGATTGATTATAGCGGTAGAAAATATGAAGCCATCATGGTGACAGTATGCGGAGGAGCAGAGCAGCTTGAGCTTCTTATGAAAGGGTCACGGAGGAGAGAAAAAAAAAAAACAGCAAGAACTTAAAGGACCACAACAGCTGCTCCTCTCCTCATCTGCTCGTCTCTCTTTGCTGAGTATCCCTTTGCACACAACTCTTCCTCCAACACTCTTCCTCTCAAAAACATATAGTGATGTAATGGAAGTCAAATCAAGTGAAATTTATTCATAACATTTCATCACAGGAATGTTTCTCATCTCATGCCATACATTATTCTGCCATATGACACACATATTATCACGCCACATCATGTATGAATATATATATTCAATAATACTGCTTCACACATTGCATCACAGGAACAGAAAATTCTACTCTCTGATTGGCTGACAGGTGTATGTTGAAACTGTATAACATGAGAACTCAAACATAGCACTGGTCTTTACTTGAGCCATTCTTCAAGGTCTATTAACTTGCAGGTATCCATGGCAACAGTGCAGTCACTAATGCTATTGCTACTTGCTAATAGGTAAAGCTAACCTGGTGAAACAGAACTTAACAAATTGACTAGGAAGTCAAAATTTCCATCGCTGGTTTGAAAGAATGAGCTTTTGTGAGAACACAGTGAAGAATTCAGCACGTGTGTCAAGTTGTTTAAGGTTT
The DNA here is from genome assembly GCF_021018895.1 of Seriola aureovittata. Classification (NCBI taxonomy): domain Eukaryota; kingdom Metazoa; phylum Chordata; class Actinopteri; order Carangiformes; family Carangidae; genus Seriola; species Seriola aureovittata. The sequence continues at coordinate 10,990,935 of NC_079385.1, read as the reverse complement.
AATCCTGTTGTTGTTTTTTTTTTTTGTTTTTTTTTACTTAATACATTTAGGGTTTAGCAGAAAATAATCAAGCTGAAAACCTACAGTTGCAAGAAAAAAAATCCAGAAAATCCCATTAAGCATTTGTACAGGTCCTGGTTTCATGTAAATGCCACAGAAAAAGAGATTTAGAGTGTCAAAGATAGGTATTGTATGAAAGCCAAAGTCATGAGCATGTGGGAGTGAGTGTGTGCATGAGAACGAGAGCGAGAGAGAGAATTAATGAAAGCAACACAGATAATGTTATTAAGGTTTCCTTTTATTAATCCTCGTGTTTCTTTTTTTTCTGCAACCTTGACGTCTTGTCAGGGTCTCTGGTTCCTTGATAACTGTCCACTTTTCCCACAGGGCCGAGTCTCAAGGGCTTTTATTCAGCAGTAACACCATGCTCTTATCTACGAAGTACAGACGCTCACATGCACATTACACACACAAATATGCACCGACACCAACTCACGTATTTGTTGGTACTGCATTCTGCCTCCACACACATTGCTCACGTCTCACAGGCACGTGTTCACACAAACACATTAGCAGCAATGAAAACACTGACGTTCCTACGCATGTGGGTGCACATATAGTATAAGCTTATACATGATGACACACATACGTACACAACCACTGCATTGAATGAAATACACCTGATTATTTAGAATGTCTATAGCAACAATCACAATATGTAAAGCATCACTTGGATAAAAACTGTCTGGACACAGAGCTGTCACTCATGCTGTATTGTTGTTGTGTCTTTATACAAGGAAATGAAGCACAGATACAGGGTATGAACCTGTGTGGGTATTCATTACCATAAATGATGATAGATATCATTGATGCAAATTACAGGCTTTGTTCTTAATGAATATCTTAAAAATGCACCTCCACTGAGTTCACACATGAAGAATTTTCTTAAGAAATTAAAAATGTCATAAAAGAGAAAAAGAAAACTGGCTAGTAACGCTGATGCAAAACCACAAAGAACTTTTTTTTTCCTTTTTTCAACAAGTTTCCATGAGGATGTGACCAACTACGGCATGTTGAATCTTTAAAGGAACAGTTACAAGAACCATACAGGCATAAGAGTGGAATCGATCTTTTCATTCATGCAAAAAAAAAAGGAAAAAGAAATATAAGCGAATGAAACTAAAAATTAAAGTAATATTTCTTTTCTACTTTGTCAAATTAACTTTATGTACATATCCGGAAATGTATCCTTAACATCACAGATTAGTGGCATCAGAAAAAATACCATGTATATACATACATATATGTGTATATACACATATATGTATGTACACATAAATGTCTTATTAATTCATTACAAAATTTAAATTTAATTGGACTTTTTACATTCAAATAATTTGAGTCATTCACATTATATATACAAGACGGTTTATAACGATTGCAACACTTTCATAAACAAATGCCCTGTATCACAATCAGTCTCAATGACAGGCAAGTGGTAAAGACTCCAAGGGTCAAAGAAAACACTTGTATTCAGCTTGTGAAGAGCAAAAATTAAAGTATTGTACAGGCTTGTTGCTTTCATTACATGAGCATATATCAGCTAATTAGAATGGGCTGGTGGAGTGCTTTTTAAATGTTGAGTAGAAGCTAGTTGATTTGAGCTTTTCATAGGAACATCATTATTACACACTTGACCTCAGGGTTGAGAGAGAAACAGTGAGTGTGTGTGTGCGTGTGTGTGTGAGTGTGTGTGTGTGTGTGTGTCTAGGAGACAGTTACTATGAGACAGCATTTGTCAAATTAACAGTAATACAAAGAGAAAAAAAATGGAAGACTGTTTGAGTCTTCATTTTTTTTTTGCATCAGAGAGAAACCTCAGACTATTAGTGGTGCTTCATTGATCTCTACACATCTGAGTGTGCCTATTATGTGATTGTGTGTGCGTGTGTGTGTGTGTATGTGTGTGTGTGTGTGTGTGTGTGTGTGTGCATTGTTGCTTTCATGCCGATTTTTGCTCCTCTCCAGTGGTCTCCTCGCAGCAGTGGACTAACCCCACTAGTGCAGAGCTGTCAATCAAAAACAGTTACACGCACACACTGGCATACATTCCCCAGTCCACACACACAGCATGAAGAACCTGCAAAAAAACACTCAAGCTTGTACACATACACACACTGAATTGGTCACACAGGGAGGGGCAAAGAAGCACCAGCATGTATGCGCAAACACACACACACACACACACACACCACACACACACACACACACACACACACACACACACACACACTGCCAAAATCACCAGAAAACAGAGATTTCATTGAATTCCTGCCTGCTGCTGTGGACATGATACTGGGAGATGAACCGCAGTGAAATACGTCTTTTCAGTAGCAACTTCACTTGGAGTGACTGCGAACAACATGTTGGAGGTGTAAGCCCATACACAAGCCCCTCAGATCATCGACTACATGGAAAACATTGTGTTTCAATGAGTCTTATCACTCCAAATGTGTTTCACTACTGTGTCTTCCCAAACATACTCAAATACTGTTACATTTTTCCCTTTATTTCCTTAGTGATTCAAGACAAAGAGAAAAAGCAACAGACTCTGACTGTATAAAACAAAGGCTTCCTTTCTTTACTTTTACATAGTGTAAGTGAGACTGTCATCAAGGCCCTCATGGGTGAAGCACAGCCACAGCATCTGCTGTAACTCCACCTTAACCTAAACACTCCACTGTTTCATCTGCATATCTGCACATACAAATATCACAATGTGAAATGTAATGCAGCTTTCCATTTAGAGTAACTCACGCTCATTAGCATACAATGCTTAGGACAATTAACAGTGAACCAAAGGTTAAGAACCCACACCATGAGAGAGAATATAGCAGCAGAATGGGACCGGTGTTTGTACCATAAATGAGAGGAAAACCTAAAAGGAAAAACACATAGCAGCAGAACTGTCCCAACGACCCAAACCCATGCATAAAATCCCAGCCTCTTGTGTAAACAAATACACTGAATACAGCGAATACATTCTTCTTTACAAGCGGAAACCAAGAGAAAACATCTACAATGGGCCATTTTTTACAGGCATGTCTCAGTAGGAAAAGCACAGGTGTAAATACAATGAAGGCTGTATTCCATTCAACTGCTTCAGCTCAACACTGTCGCATGGAAATTATGTTTACATATTACTAAATCATTTTCCCGGTTATGGTGGTGACAAATGCAATCGTCTATCTGGATTATGTTCCGAGGCAATTTTTTTTTTTTTTTTTTCAATCCCCGCACAAATTTCACCACTGATGACGACTATTTAATAATAATCATATAACTCATACTTTTCTGGTTTTCCTCTCATCTCATTTGCAAATTCCCATCCCTACTTCAGACCATTTCATTCAACTCTTCTGCCTTTAAAGATTACCCTTTATCTTCAGTCTGAGACAATATAATTTCTACTTTTAATAGTATACAGCAATAGGATTGGGAGCATAAGTCGCCCTGATAACATTCTTCCAGGCCTCCAGAATTCAGCTGATGAAGCAGTGTCTCCTATAATTGCCTAAGCTATAAGAAAGATATGGGGGGTATTCTTGAATTACAGCAGTCTGTCAGCTTCTTTTTTGTTCAAAACCTAATTGAAGTAAATTCTGGAAGAGGAGAAAAAGCGCTGAGGTGCCTTAACAAAAGCACATGTTTTACTGTTGAAGAACATGGGTTCAAATACCGTACAGGTGACTGACTTAATTGTTCTAGCTTCTCTATGTGTTCTTAAACCAGAATTTAAAACTTTTTTGTGACTGCATCAGCTGTTATTTGGCATAACATTTGATTTACGGATTGTCAACACAGCAAAATGTCAGCGACAGAGTAATGATAAAGGTTTATTTTCGAGTTTGAGTGGAAGTGCATAGTTGTACCTTCAAGTTTGAAGTTTCTGAAGACTGTAAACATCAAACGCTCTCCAGGAGAGACTTTATTTATTCACCAGTGGTAGTTGTTCATTTGCATATTTAACCTCCTCTCTCCCTCTCTCTCTCTCCCTCTCTCTCTTTTTTTTTCTCCTCGGTCTATCATGTCATATCAAATCGGACTGAGAACAGCAAACAAGTCAGCATTCAATTTACTTAATGAGTGATGCTTGTGGCCCACTTCCATATTAATAAAAATCATATGCTAATTATTGTTTTGAGCCAGTTAATTAAAAATAAGTGTTTATTCACAGTACTCAACTGAGTCAGGGCGGGAGGCTCAACCTGCTCACAGGTCAAAAATATTCCATCCCTATTAGAAAAAGCTCTATCAAACTTTAATGTGGCTATATTGTTCAGTCACAACATAACAGGCAGGGTGATTACATTTTTATTTAATTTATAATATATATTTGATGTAATTATCCTTTTTTCAAAGTATATTTTATATGGATAAATGCTTTTGTTCTACCTAAAACGCTTGGTGGTTAAGTTTTGTTAAAGTTTATCTTTTCAGCTGCTCTAATGAGGCTTAAAAGAAGTTCAGATCAGATCTAGTTAGAGTTACGCAACTGAAACATTTGGTCGAGGTCAGGGAAAGATCATTGTTACAGTGAATGTGAATTTCTGGTGTGTGACAGGAGGTGCACTCCAGCCTCCTGCATGAAAGTCCGATGAGCTACACACCCATCCACAATCCCCATTTCAGCACCCTTATTTTGAGCCTCTCGGCATACATTTCACACTACTTCCTGCATTGGCACTGAATGTAAATTGTGAGGTTGCAGAAGAGTCCAATAAGATTGCTAGGCTGGAAAGAATACATATCAACACTCACTTAGTGTTTGTCAGGAGTCAATAAAAGTACAAAAGCAAACCTGAAGAAAGGTGGGGATCACTGTTAGTATTTAGCTGTTGACTTACTTGACTGTCTTTGAGGCCTCAGACATATCAGATACATGTGCAGTATAATTAACATCACAGGCAGCCTGGAAAGCGTTTCATGGCAAAATAGTGCACACAATGCATAAATGTGAAATATTGAGGCCAGTGCATTTTCAAATGTGATTATGGTAATCACCATTGTTATCCGTAATTGCAGCATAAAGGCCAAAGTATACAGAATTAGCAGCATGTTATTATAATAGTGATTATGGAAATTAACACAGAATTACAATCAGGCTCAGAAGGTTTACTGCGCGCTTTGATCTGCCCGGCAGAATGGGGAGCTGTGACATTCGTATGTAGACACAGCGAACCTGCCAGTCTATTGTTTGCGTTTCTGTGTGTTATGCTAAAAAATTGTCTTGATGTTTTGAAGCTTGCCATCCATTGTGTGTTTAGATTTGTTTGTCTGTTTAAATGAGCACAGAGAGAGAAAGATACATTGATGTAAGGAATACGCATACATTTTTTTGTTTTTCCATAAAACTAATGTGTGCAAGTTTCGGTAAGATTGCGCATATAGTGCGCATGCATGTGTGTTTGTGTGCTTGTATGAATTAGTGATACAGCTAACAGCAGTATTAGTGGCTAAACCGAGCACCCAAAAAACCAAAGGCCGCATTGGGAGAAATAAAAGCCTTCAGAGAACAATAATTATGAATCCAGCAATTAAAACACCAGTGCGTGCCAATCCTCAGTTCAGTTTGCTGCATTATTCATTCGCTGACAGCAAAACAAATATTAACATATCATATATTAACATAAATTCCCACAAGACAGTCATACCACTCCAGAACTAAAAAGGGCAATTTAACGCCACATTTGAAACTCAAGTTAAAGGAATGTATTCATGTCAGTACAGGAGAGGTGCTGAGTGTTTCAATGGGAAACAGAGAGATGGTTTAACACAACGTTGTTTGGTAAATTTGCCTAAAGATGCTAAATTTACCTTGAATTTGACTCAATTCAAACACATTCCCGGGATTTTCCAGTTATTTCTTAAATTATTTGAGTGAATAATTCTCAAAGTCAAGATTCAAGTCAATTGACATTTTTCCTGACAATGAATAGGATGATGACTTTGTCAGACACATTTTCTGACTCTCTGAAACTGCCACCATTAGCGTGGTAGAAACTCCACCTGCTGATAATTAGGTTCAGTGAATTACTGTATACCTTGTCATGTCATTTACGCTCAAAGACATTGACAGGAAAGTAGATGGTCATTTATGTGTTCGTTGAGAAATGAGATCAAACCTTTACATCCCTTTTGTGCAATTTCCAAACACTGAGGCATCAACTAACTGAGGTACAGGTCAGGCCTCTCGGCTCTTATTATATTCAGATACAATCACTAATTAAGCAAGACTCAATGCAAAACAAGCCGTTCTGTGATGGTAGATACGGAACACTGTCTTTCTTTCCTTTCATAGTATTACCCGAGCTCTACAGGGATTATTTTCTTTGTCTGCCTGTCTTTTGTTTCGTCCGTAATCATCAGGAGACATGAGTACAAAAAGAGGAAATGACCTTTTTTTACGGATTCCCACCACACTCAGAGGGAAATTCCATCTGCCTTCAACTTTCTGTCTCCTATTTCTTTCTACTATCTTTTATCTTTTCTCTTTATCTGTGCAGTCTTACAATCTTGATCCACAGCTGCACTGACTTGTACCTGATCGCAATTACACTCTGAAACATCTCACTTTTTTAGCCACACCAGCAGCACGGCTCTAGGAAAAGCAAGGTCGGTCGGTCAATTTGTCCAATACTTAAAATAAATTGCTAGATAAATTGCTGTACAGCTGTATTCTGTGTTTTTGTGGTAATTAGCAAATGTTAGCAGGCTAACATGATAACTAGAATCCTAACTCCTTTAAAAAAACAAAAAAACAAGCCGATAGTCAATAGTGGTAATTATCATGATAACTTGCACAAAGTGTATCTCTATCCCTGTGACATGATTGGCAGTTTGTGATTCATGTGTGTGCATGCTTTCGAAGTATGGAAATCAATCTTATCAAACATTTATTGACCATTTGTTTTTATTCTATAGAGGAAAATTATAGTGCGATAATGGTCATTATGGTTTTATCGCCCAGTCCTATCATTTGTGCAGGCGGCTCATTACGACTCATTATTACGTTTTATTGATAGGCAACCTCAAGCAGCTGCAGTAATTATGATGGAAGCAAAACAGGAAGTGAGGTGACGTATAGTATAAAGAGCGACATCGATGGAGGGGTCGACAAAACACATTCTTTCTCACAGGAGAAATGCCGTATGTCAAAACGATGTTTTGACATTACTTCTTTTTTCCATGACTGTTCAACAACCTTAACTGTGTTTATTTCTGTAACCATGACGACTACATAAAAGTAATTACTTTTACCAAACCATGATCTTTTCCTAAACCCAAGTAGTTTTTGTGCCTAAACCTAACCAAATCGTAACTGGTCCACAGGCTTAACCAGACATTTATTATTGTTACCATGACAACAAAGGTCCAGTATGATTCCTATGGGAGTAGGGACAAACGACCTATACGGCTGTTTAGGTTGGTGGACTTATTGACTTATACCTGCTTAACATCAGCATGTTAATCACTGTGAGTGGCACTGAAATAAATTAGAAATGAAAAACTAAAAACTAACAGTTGCATAAGCATATGTAAATTTTTACTTGTGAAAATGTATGGAAAGCATACTCAAACAGAACAAAATGTTCAATTTAAAAAGATGTTAAATACATAAGAGGAAGTAACGTTAAGTGGCACCGGTGTTTGGCAGGAGAAGTGAGACTGCAGTGTTTGTGGCGGAGCGTGGGGAAATATAATCCAGCTAAACCACCTCTGGATATGAACTGTTTTACAGTGATGCCAGGTGTAGAGAAAACCTGGTGAGTCTGCCTGTCAATCTGTCTCCTCTTCTGCCTTCTTGTCTGCTACCGTGTCTTTCCTCTCAGTCTGCCTACCTACATCTATCACCCAGACTTTCTCAGTCCGTCATTTTCCCATCTGCCTCGGTACCTCGGCTTCAGGGATCAAATCCTCAGGTTTAATTGTCTCCTGCCCCTCAGACTTACCCCAGCTCCCAAACTGGTGGGGCGTCTCTGGGATTTTAGAGATCCTTTACCCTTTTAAAACATTCATTCATAGGGGCAACGTTTAAGCCACGCAGTGACATCCCCCGGACATCCGCAATATAGCTGAGCTTAATACATTAGTTAATCCCTCCATTATGATAAGGATAACACAGAGAAGACAGAAACTGAGTGGCAGAGTAGTGGAAGGAGCGGGGATGGGGTGGGGTGGGGCGGTGGAAGTGAAAGCACGAACAGGAATGCTCGACCTGACATGTTACCAGCCGGTCTGACCCTCTTTGATAGCATCGGTGTAATGTTTGACCCCAGTGGGAGAAAGAAAGAAGGCAATATAAGGTCGGGTGTTGAGGAGGAGGGGTTGAGTGAGAGTGGGAGGACTAGTGTTTGACGTGAGTTTGACTCCTTTCAGAGAGTAATTGGCCGCTGCCTTTTCTTACACAGAGACACGAAGGTCGGAGAAATACAAACAATAGGCAGAAACAAAACAACAACGGAGCAAAAAGAAGTGAAGTAAAAGACAGTAAGAGAGATGTCTAAGTATGAAAGACAAGGAATGAGGAGATTTAAAAAAAAAAAAAATAAATCTGCAGATTATTATGCTATCACTCTAAACTTTCTTCTCTTTTTTACTGATTTTATTCTAATGGCCAGTTCAGACTGCCATGCTGCAGGAGATCCAGAAAATAAGCCAATACTGGCTCTACTCAGGCAGGAAGAAAGGGTTCTGAATAAAGACGAGTCTAAGTGTGTGTGTGGGGTGAGAGGCACGGGAGGACGGGAGGGCTGAGTGAGAGTGGGTGGACTAGTGTTTGACATGAGTTTGACCCCTTGCAGGGAGTAATTGGCTACAGCCTTTTCTTACACCGAGACATGAAGATTGGAGAATGGCAACGATGGCAACAGGCAGAAACAAAACACCAATTGAGCCAAAAAAAGTGAGGTGCTAAACAGAGGGAGAATACAAAGATAATAGCAGAGGAAATAGTCCTGCAGTCCAAAGCAAACATAATTGATGCTAAGCAACCGTGCTGGGGTCAACAGGAGTCTGGCCTGCATCCATTCAGTGGGGATATATTAGACAATACATAAATACCACACACGCGCACACACAATAATAAATATCACCATGGAAATACAGGAAAACTAAGAAAGGGAAGGAATAAAAGAAAGGGATACAACAAAGGTAGAGAGTAACGGAGGAAAAGATGGAAGGAGGATAGAAAGATGAGAATGAGAAGCAGTAAACAGGAAAGGAAGAAAGAAAGAGGCAACAGAGGAGAATGTAATTCAGTGTTTTAGATTCAGGTGGAGTTTTTCCTTGTCTTGGTTTCACTATCTCCCTCTCTCTCTCTCCAAGACACACACGCACGCACGCACGCACGCACGCACGCACGCACGCACGCACGCACGCACGCACACACACACACACACACACACACACACAGGGTGTGTATGGCACATATAATACCTCACACTTTACTGGATGAGGTCCATCGACTGACCTATTTTCAGGGATGTTCAGTCTCCTTTGTGTAGTTATTAAGATCATGTACATTTCTACATCGCTGTGGTCACACAGCTTACTAAGTGTGTGTATGTGTGTGTGTGTGTCGCATACAGACTGTTTTTTATCTTTAAGTTTTATTTATTTTCATTTTTCATTTTTTTTCACAAGGGTGTTTTGGTCTCAAGTAAACTGTAAAGACTCCACCTCTCCACAGTAGAGTCGTCGTGGTGTGGTGTCACTCTTCAGGAGCGGCAGTATTCACCGTTCACCCACTGACTCAGCAGCTGCACCTGTATGCGTCATGGTGCTTCTTCCTCATATGTGAATGCCCACCAGTGTAGAGCTGACTCATGCTCATGCAACTTCAACCATGCTGCCCTGTGCACACACACCGTGTTACTTTTGATGACGGCAACGAGACAATTTAAGATGGAAAAGAAAGAAAGGTAAAAAGAGAGAGGAGAGGAGAGCAGCAATTGAAAGGCAAAGAGAGATGAGACAGAGAGGAAGAAAGGCAGCGAGGTAGGAGGGAGATAGGCGAGGGGCGAAAGAGACAAAGCAAGAAAAAAAAAGAATGAGGAAATGAGACAGAAAAAGATACAGCAGAGAATAAGCAAGGTGGCAAGAAGAATGACAGAGATTGAGGGAGAGAGTGAGGAACAGGAGCGAGTGAGGACGGAGGAGGAGGAGGAGGAGTGTTGAGAGGCGAAGACGTTGGCAGTGTACAGATTTCTCCTCCATTACATTCTGAAAAGAGAGAAACAAGGGATGCAAGGCAGAGATAAGAGGAAGTTGATTAAAGAGGCACAGCCAAAGAAAAGAGGCCCCTGTATTTAGCATTCTCCTGGCACTGTGAAGGCTTATTTTCATGCCCTAGTTTGTCAAAATGAAGAGGGAGCCAGAGGGTAACGGCAGAGGAGACACAGGCAGCAAGCACACAGAGATAGTCATGTTATATGATTGAGACAGTGAGAGGGAACAAATGCAAAGCAGACTGAGCGAGAGATAGAGAGAATGAGGGAGCACTTCATCTAATTATCAAACCCTCAACATCATTTCTCTGCCACACGCCACACTTCAAGGGACAAAGTGTAAAATCACATTGTTACGCACAGATGTTGACAATTACATAAGAAAAGAGCCAAAAAAAAAAAAAAAGAGAGATGCTGCTTTTTTTTTTTTTTGACTTGGCAGCATCTCGTTTGTGATGACTATATTGAGTATGTTCAAACAGAGACACGTGATTGGCAGCGAGGTTCATCAGAATAAAAACGGCACAATGTGTGGTCGTCACCCTGGTTTTGATTAGACTTGGAGGCAGAGAGGTTTTTAGTGTGGGCTTCACATTAACCCCGTTACATCTACAGTCAGTACAAGTGCTGTGTTTCAAACCAAAAATCTTTTCCTTAAAAAAAAACAAAAAACCATCTGCCGGTCTTTTATATTTTCTTATTGTCAACACAACCTATGAAAATACCAAAACCAAGTTGCCAAAACCTGAAACAGCTTTTTCCCTCTGTGCCATTGACCTCCATTTTTGTCCAAGAGCTATCTCAAACGCATCGTTGAGCTACATCTTTTGCAAATGTTCTTTCATTATGATAAACAAGGGTGCCCCCCCTTCCATTGCAGCAGCTCCTCTCTCCTCCCCTGTCGCTCTCTCCCCTCCCTTGCTCTCCTCTCTTCCTCTCCTCCTGTCTGTGCAGCCTGTAGGTGGCATAGAGGCATGTAAATTGGCACAGAGTGCAGCAGAGTGATCTGAATACCCATTTCTGCTCTACAGCCGTCATTAAAGACTCTCGCTGTCGTATCCCCTCCGTTCCACCACACTCCTCTCAGCGTTCACTCTTTTTTGCTTTCCATCAGCCTCACTCGTCCTGTCCTCTCCTCACTCCAATTATCTATTTTCATTCTCTGCCTATCTCCTGTCCCCCTCCTTTTTTTCCCTTTATACCGTCTCCTCTCACACATTTACTTCCATTCTTCTGATCTGATACTCACTCTCTAGTCTCTCTTCTCTTTGTTACTCCTTCTTCATCATTTTGCTACCCTCCACTCTCCTGGCCTGTCCTCCTCTCTTGGTCCCAGTCATCCGATTATTCCACCGCCTCCCAGGCAGTGTGTATTAATAACACTGTGCCACTTGTACACATGGACAGAAGGAGAGGGGGAGAAAAAGAGCAAAATAGACGGGAAAGACAAGCAGGACAGAGAAGCTGCCAGGAGTTCTGTATATTCCATCACATGTAAACATGTATTGATGGCAACCAGACTGTTGATAGTGTAAGTTAAAGAATAATCATGAATAATTATGAATATGTATTTATTTTTTTAAATGCTCAATAATTTCCTTAAACATGTGGGTATTGTAGTTTTTACCAAACAACAGTCAAACAGGAGTAAAAAGTGAATTTGTTTGGGACTATTTTCAGCAGTGGACTAATACACATTTTATGTACAAATGAGTATCTACTGCTTATAACTTATTTGGTGTGGATCAAAATAACTTACCGTGCACATGTCCATTGCAATGAAGGAACAAATCACCCCGTGCAGCTCATTTATGTTGGTTTTTTTTTTTTAAAGCTATTTTTTTTTTTATTATTTTTGAGGAATACTCTGTGTAAAGCTTTGGCTACACAGGCAATACTTGTTAGAATGAAAAATATACTGTTAGTTTTGGTCTCTCCATTGGGTTTGTTGACAATAAAGAAACAGTAGAAAATTGTCAGCCTTATCATTTAACAAGATAATTACATGTTTGATTACATATACAGTAAAGTACATGACTATTGTTGCCATGTATTTGCAGGTTTCATAAAGTAAGTCTATAAAGAGAAGTTACAGAAGAAACAATCCATAAAGGTAATTTATTAAATTAATATTTTATGCAGAGGCATGTGTTTAAAGGCAGAAACGTTTGAGTGGGAGTTGCAATTTTTTTTTTTTTTTTAATGATTAGTTTAAAATATCATCAAGTAATCATGTTACAATATTGTTATTCATGTAGGGAAATATATGAAGGAAAAACAGAAGTAATTCATGTCAAGTGGAGCTGAGAGGAAGTCAGGTGGGTTAGAAAAACAACAGGCCTGGCACAGAGAGAAGAAGTCGGTTAAATTAGTTAACCTCTGGATGTCACTGCTGGAGCAGCTGTGTTTTAACTTAATGAAGAAAGTTGAAAACAATGAACCACCAGGTGACACAGCATGCAACCTTCCCACTCAGGTTTCTCCTGCATGCTCCCTCCCCCTTCTGATCTCCCCCATTTCTGCGTGATGCTGTCATCCACACCCCACATCCCCATCCCATCTTTTATCCCCCTCATCCGCACCCTGCCTCCCATACTTCCCACCTGTATTTTTCTCTCCTTCTTCATCTCTCCTTCCTTCCTCTCCTTCAACAGCAGCACTACCTTCATGTGTACTTTCCCCACCTTCTCTCCTCCATCGATTTTTTCTCTCATCTCTCCATCCCTACCTCCTCAGCACCCCCTTTCCTCTCTTCTCCCCCCCTCTCCTCCCTGTCCGCATGCCTGCCCGATCATTCGTTCACTCTCCTGCCACCTAATGGGGTGCTGTTGCTATGGTAACACGGGACGAACATGCTTGCATTCCAGTGTGAGAAAGACGATAGCTTGTAAAGTGTCTCTCTCTCTCTCTTTCATTCTCAGTTTCTCTTTTGCACCTTCTCCTCTGTCAAATTCAAAAGCACGTTTCACATCAGTGTGAGACAGCCACAGAGTATACATCAATGCAGCCCTGATTAATCGCACAAGAAATAATTAACGACAGTATTAAGTGAAATGGAAAGCATACATAAATGTAGATGTACATACAATTTACATATATATTACACCCATGCAAAAGTGTGAAGAACACACTGTACGTCGACCTTACAGGATTCCCATTAGACACCTGTTTCTTTGAGCTGATTTGCAGATGAAAAGTCCATAAATACTGAATATTCCATTGCAGATTAATTCACAAAATTAGCAAAGGTATTTCTATATGTTTATATTTTGTGGAGGAGATATAACAAATGCTGCAATTTACATCGTTTTCATGCTCTCTGTTGTGTATATAAGTCTACACGTGCTTAGGTTTTTCCTTTTTGGACCTTGTCAGTGAATTTAGCTTGAATTAAGTGAGACTGTGATTAATTGTAGGTTTTAATCTCGTTTTGCCCACTGTTTACTAGTGACATCTTTGAGCTTTGTGGCTGTGGGTGGCAAAGATGGATTTAGCTGGCGTTTGTCAGCTGTTGAAGCGGATCGTCCCCTGGCTTTCTTTCTTAGACTCACGGCCACTTTATGAAAAATGGAAGGACAGTTTACTCCATTGGAAAAAAAAAACCTATAAATTTCAGCCCACCGCTTCAAATATGGATAAAATTTTGATTCCATAACTCAAACTATTGAATATCTTTCATTTCTGTTCCACAGGTCATTTCTGTGGATGACAAGTGTTTTGGGTGTTTTTTGGTCACACGTTCAGACAGATTACAAGTGGGCAAATTCCACAGCCAAATATTAGGACAGGTTTAGTTATGAAATAAGACTTTTATCTAATTCAAAGTGGTGGGTTACATTTATAAAACTTTTCTAATGCAGGTTTCTTATGGCTGTGATGATCTTATACAGTCAAGCCAGTGGTATATGAGTATTTCTCAATAGAGAAATGGAATATTGTATCTTTTCTGAAACAGAATTACTTTTATCTTGTCTCTATACCCATAAATTCCCCTTTATGTTTTCTGTTATGCTCATTTTTTCTTTTCCATAGTCTAGAGAAAAGAAAATCCCTTTTCTTTCTGAAAGTAAACGCAGAGACTGTTCTTGACATTGATCATGAGATCCATTAGGACACAGAGCAGTTTATTTTGTTCACTTTTTCATTGTTGCTCTTCAGATAACGGCACTGTTTAGAGACGAAAAACCTATTTCATTTGATATTTGACTTTCAACCTACCACCTAATGACAAGGTGATGACTTTTCTTCAGTAACCATGCTTCAGTCATTAGCTATTACATCAAACATCCAGCATGCAACAATGTCAACAACTGAAACTATCAGTCCCAATTAGCAAAAAAATTACAGGAGCTGGTGGCTGGAAAAATTCTGATGTTGGAGCATTTTTTATGTAAATAGTCCATTTGTTGGTGCTACGGATGGCAGCCATGGTGAACTGATGTACTTGTTTGTGATTTAGAGAAAAAATAATATGATAAATTAATTCTGTGAAAGCCAATTTAAAACTTCATCAGGGACAAATCTGTTAAAATCATATTTTAGCAACAGCTGAAAGGATTTCTTGCTGTGAAACAAGAAGCATTTTTTTGTGTGATTCACTTGAATCTACAACATAGAAAAGATATTTTCTGTCACTTCTCTGTCTGACACTTCTGCCACATGCTAGTGGAGTGGTGGTTCTCCCTGTGGCTTTCACACCACATAATGGGCCGGCATCTGCCCGCCTCCAACTACATTTCTGGGCAATTATACTGCTTGAACATACAGGTCAGAGGGCACATAATGGAAGAACTCAGATAACCCTCTTTTAGAGTATGTGATTCAATTTGGATTGTTGCAGTTAAACATACACTCACTAAATCAATTAAACGTATAAAACATCCCTCCATTTAATGAGCAACTGTGATTATCCTCCTCTAGCTCCCCCCACCGGTATAACAGTCACTATACACCATCTGCTATCTGCTATCTTGTTATCTGGGGACGCAGCCCTGTCAATTCAAGGGCCAAAAAGACTAATCTTGCAACCTAATATATATTGCCCTAGACACTGCTTCTACTACTGTGCACCCTACATTGTTTTGTCTGTATGCCCGACACATAAAGTTTGACCCCACTCCTGTAAACATAGTGTATTCCCTTCACCCTTTGCTTAATCCTTCAGATTTTAAGAATACGGTGTGAATATCAAAAATTGGATCAGCTGAAAATCTCAGTAACACAAACAGATCCTGATATGGTCGTATTATCTGAAACTTGGTTAAACTGTTTAGAATGGATAGCAATTCAAGAGGACGAGGCACAGCCATTATACAAAAGCTTGTCTAACTTGTATTGTTAAAAATGTTTGAAGTTTTAAGTCCTGAAGATATGTGTTGTGCAAAATAATTCTGTTATTCTGTTGCTGTCTACAGACCTCTTGCTGCTCCATCCTCAGCAATTGATGAGACCTTTTAAAGACTCACAGATGATCATACTCATAATTGGTTGAGTTTTGCCGCTGATTATTTAAAAGAATTTTGTGGCATTATTAATCATTCACACATAATTACTGAGCTACCAGGCCAAACTTAAAAGGCCCCTTCTAGTCATCTCTGATTAACTTACAGAGAGGGGGGAAAAAATACCAATTCAGCTGTTTTTTGAGCTTGTTTCAGTGGTCAATATCTTATATTAGAAGTACCAAAATTAAAGAAAACTATGTCTACATATGGTGATCAGATGGAATTCCAAACGTTTTGATGAGCAGGCATTTTTGAATGACCTTCTGGCAAGGGATATTCATGATACTACTAAATTCCCTGATGTCGCGTTAGCTTGGGAGCATTTTTATAAGTCTTTTAACTCAGCAGTTGATAAACATGGATCTTTTTAAAAAATATAGAGTTCAAAATAGGTCAAGTCCTTGATTCTCAGCAGAAATTCCATCCCTTCTCAAAGCGAGATATAAAGCATGGGCTCTTGCCAGACATACTGGCGATCCTGATCACTGGCTTCCTTTTAGGCAGCTTAGGAGCTAATGCTCATCTGCAATAAGAAAGACTAAATCTGACTACTATTTGTTTTTAATCCCCAAATCGTATTCAGACACAGCAAAAATCTGGAAGGCAGTGAATTTCTTCTCTTTCATTTCCTCCTTGTGCCAGAGCTGATGGGTGTTCAATATCAGGCCTTAAACAGATCTGTGTAGCTTATAATAAACATTTTGCATCTGCTGCTAACCTGCTTCATGAAACTTAAACAGGAACCCCTCTCTCTGCCATTAATCCTGACAGCCAGCTAATACCAAGCCAACTGTTCTCTTCTGGGGACATGACCAATGCACTATACAATATAAAGACCTTAAGAATTCGGTTGTTGAGGACAAACCTCACCCCTTCTTCTTAAAGGTTCTGTAAAGTATTGTCGCTGCCACTAGATGTTGCACTAGATCACCTGCATCTCAGACCAAATGCTTTGTCAGCCACACCTCCGACACTCCTTTTGGTCACACCACCTCACCCCTCCCTTCACATTACGAAGCAGCCACTGAACATGCAATAAGAAGCACCGCTGAATAAAGCTACCCTTTGTACATGAGAGCCAACAAAAAGCAATCCAGCCACAACTATTAGCCCATACTAGTATTGCTGTGATATGCTCCACAGCAATGCTGGCAGCAAGCCAGCTAGCGATAGCAACAGCTGCCAAACAAATTCATAACATCCGTAACAGATAGCCATCAAGTTACTTACTCATCGATGAAAAGACTGTTCCTGGAGCATTTTAGCAGTTCGTATGTCTCTCCATCTTGGAAAACACAGACCAGTATTAACTCTGTGGTTGGACTGGGAAAGAAATTCACCCTTAGACTTATCTGCTGACTCTACTAACTTAAGGAGGCCAGCATTGGAAAGGGATGGGATGTGTGTTTGGATACACACTGTCACTGGTATTTATGGTCGCACTTTTAAAACAGATCCCTAAATGTTACTGTCGGTTGCTGCAATACAGAGAAATAGAGATGTGGTGATGTGAAGAAAAAGGATGAATTATGGGGGTGATGGAAAGAAAAACAGAATGATGAATAACAGAGATGCAGTGAGAAGTAGAGGAGTTGAGAGCAATAAAAACACTCAAATTCTACAGCAAGACAAATGCATGATGGGAGACTTGTATAATGGCTACTGCTTTGGTCTCACAATGTTCAATGCAACGATGCCTTGGGGTTATTATCATGCACTGCTATGACAATGTAGGGTCCAAAAACAGCCCAGCAATTCACTGTAGAGACAATTCCATTATCACTGCTTGTATGCATCCCCAGTTCAATTTAAGATAACAGAGGTTTGTGGTGATTGATTTTTGAATGAGTGACTTCGTGTAAACAGATCTGTATTTTTGATTCTGGGTTTTCTCACTTTTAAATGTATTTGCAGATTCATGATTTTTTGTTTGGTGCGAACACAAATGAACATTTATTTTGGCAGGAAAAGAGAGAGTGCGTGCAACTGGGAGAAATGCTTCATTCCTTTCCTCCTCTGTGTATTCATTTATTTATTTATTTAGTTTTGCTAATTCACTACTATTGTGACTCATTAATACCAAACCACAAACACACATTCAGTACTACTTTCTCTACATAGCGACCTCCCTTCCCTAACCAGTCATATTATCTCTTTTTGCTAAAATGTTCTTATCTCACTGATCCACCTTCACCTTCACCTCAACACACACACACACACACACACACACACACACACACACACACACACACACACACACATATACACACACACACACACACACACACACACACACACACACACACACACACACACACACTCGATTCATGCATTTTCAACCATCACATTCTGCCATGCAGTCAGCATTTTGTCTTTCATGGCCCAACAATTCAACACCTTCACCTCTATGTGGGCCCAGAAAGACCGCAAACACACTTGGACACATACACAAGGATTATGGGTAGAATATGTGTATATGTGTTACTGAATTTGAATCATTTCTATTTGAATTTGTGGTGCTTAACTTCAACTGAATCTAAACATCATTCGAAATTTGACATAGAATTCATTTGCTTTGAAGCTGTGTTTGATTTTCACTGATAATTCAATTCTATATACTGCCACAGCCAGTTTCTCACAAGTCAAATTCAGGTTACTGAGAGACACATCCGGTCATTGAGGAAAAGCAATCAAGTGCAGATTCACTGAACAACTTTTCACGTTTTTGAACAGTGAGGCCAGGATCCTCCTAGTTCCAAGTTAACTCCTGTTGTCTACTTGAAGTCTACAACAAATGAAACATTTAAACATAAAATGAGAACATTGTTATAAGTTTAATTTTGAATCTTTTTTCCCTGCTTGTTTCTCATGTTCTCCTCCTGTTCTTTTTGAATCTTGTTTTCCTTCTGTTTGTTTTTAATCCTGTTCTCCTCCTGTTCCTTATGAATCCGAACCAGCTCCTGCTGTGGGCTTGCCTCCAGTGCCTCACACCTGGTGTTACACTGCGCTTCACTCCCCCTCAGCTCTTCCTCTTCTTGAGCGATCAGGGCTAAAAAGGCTCTATATAGGCTTTAGTGAGGGGCCTGCCTTTTTTTGGTGACCCTATTGAGCAGCATCTTTTTGTCTGAGCTCCTCTGAGAGATGACTCTCCATCTGCCTCTGTCCACTTTCCAGTAGGTTAACTGGTTCCTTCAGAGCCCTGTTTTCCTCTTTGAGAGACTTTATCTTTGTGACTGCAGAGGAGAGGGCATCTCAGAGGCTGTGTTCTACTGTATTTCGAGGGAGCACTGCAGCCGGCCAGTGCTGGTTTGGGCCGTCAAGGGCAGCTCCAAACTTCAATGGCCCAAAAATGCCTGAAAAATAAAAAACATACATGTAGTTCAGGGCTAAAACTCCAGTTCCACCTTGACAACCTGTGCACTTATTTACACAGTTGAATCTACTTTAGTCAAAGCAGGACTCCTTGAAACAGTACTCAACAGAGAGCAACATGTAAACACAGCCAACAACTAAAATTCATACATATTATATCAAAAACAAAAAAATTTTGAGACCACATCTATTTTCAGTTTCAAGTTGAGTTTGGTTTACTGGAGATTATTTTTGTGAAATTTAAGCAGAATATTTTGGTCAAGGTTTTTAATCAGGTCTTACACATGCTTGGTTTGTTATGTTACAATGTAAATGTCATTGTTATTTTAATCCATTGATTGGGGAAACTGACAGCATGAGTATCTGCTTGATTTTCTTTTTCTATTTTCATCCAAATATAATAGAAGTACTGTATTTCTCAACAAACTGTATGAAAATGTATTGAAGCCTTTGACAAAATATGAATGAATAAGAGGGGCACAGTGCAACAAAAAAAAAATAGTTTCTGGAGGTCAAATAAGAAAATCTTACCTGGTCTCTGTGTTTTCCATTGCAGCTCCGTGAAGATACTGAAGGGCAACAAAGAGAGCAGTGGTACCTCAACTTGGAACTACAGTGTAGTCTCAGAGTTGGAGAACATTCTGAGGTAAACAGGTTTTTCTTTTTCTTTTGAAAGTACAAGGACCAAGTAGTAATGACACTGTTTCCTGCTCTGAATCAGCATGTTGTTTTAGTACTTAGACCACACATATCGAGTCCACATTGTTAAAGACAGACTACAAATCGGTGAACATGAACCCTTTGCTTCAGTGACTGTTTATAGTACTGTACTTTATATCTGCATGATAAAGAAACTGTTCATGCTTTTAGAGGTCTGTCCTTAAATAGATGTCAACAGACTGTGACAGTAGTCAGCAAATAGCAGTAATTTCCATCCCAGTCCCGTGGTGGAACATAAAGGACACATTCACATATATGCTTCATTCTTTTGACAAATGAGTGTTAACATAGTAAACTACTGTAACTCCATGAGTGCTTACTTACAAACAAGGAAAAATGGCATCTGCCCTCAGTTACAACCCCAAAACAGACCTCTGTTATTCTCAAATAAATGATGCACTTTCAACCATTGAACAATGCTATAAAAGCTGGCCCATGGTTGTGGACCCCTGGTATATGATGGAATAAATGCTATGACAGATAATTTAGAAATAGTGTCTGTTTGTCCATGAAAAAGCACTAAACTATGAAATGGTCCATGAGTTCATGTCTTGGCCAGAGTTCTTTAATAATCAAAATTCATGGTTCATGTTGAATGTGTGTGTTAAATAAACTATGTTGGGTCCGGTAGGAGCACTTTGGTTATTAACTAAGGATCCTTAATAAATCATGGAAATATAGCGTTAATTAATTATTAATCAGTATTATTATGCTAATCAATATTAATTAATTAATAATGCGGGGCACCACCCGGAAACCGGGAACAATAACCAAATCAGTTTTATAGTCTCATAACCTTAATAGTTCACTCCAAGTAACGGGTCTCTGGGTCAGGGACCTTGAGTATTAAATGAAGGATTAAGTTCGAGCTCAGACCTTCTCAATCAGTCATGGATCACAATGAACATACACAATAATGACCAAAGACTTCTCTTTAAACTACAATGATATTTATTAAATCTCCACAATTAACAAAGTTAATCAGCCTTGATTTATCCTAAAATTCTACCATCAATCAACTAATCTACACATACAAGAGATAAACAGCCATACAGTCAAGCGATGTGTGTGTGTGTGTGTGTGCGTGTGTGTGTGTGTGTGTGTATGTGTCTGTGTGAGCGGGCGTCTAGGTGTAGGTGTGTGTGTGTGTGAGATAAGATGGCGGGTGTGGTCGGTTGCGATCGCGTCCCGCAGGGGTCCAAGATGGCGGACGGGTCTAAGCGTGTCGACCACGTGAGCCAAAATGGCGGATAGGGTTAGGTCTCGACTCGACGACCTAAGGTGGGGCGCCGATGGGGGGGGTCGGGCGTTCCCGTTCACCTAATTCGAGTCCTCAACACACGTGTCTGGCGGTGGAGGGACGACGAATCTCTGTGTATATATATATTAGTATGTGTGGTGAAGAATGAATCTATATGTAAGTGTTTATGTAGGTGTGGCAAAGAAAACAAACGACTCACGGCGGAGCCGAGCGACCACGGGGTGGGAAGAATAGCTACTCAGCCCACAGAGAGCGTGCATACGGCCGTGAAGCGGTATGCCCGTTGTCTGATCGGTTATCGGACTGATCGATTCACTCCACACCCGTGGTGGCACATGCAGCAGTCCCGTGACGGGACACACAGTTTATCAAGAGTGGTGACTACAGGCACGCCTCACACAGCGGTCCCACCACTCTAAACTATATTAGGTCAAGGACACGGCGGTCCGTATTGTCAACAAACAGTACAATTTGAATACCACAAAGTTAAACTAGCATCCACAACTAAGTTACTACACAATTACTACAGTCTCTGCCCAGACGTAAACCTCTTACTTGGATCGCCGCCAAGCGATGGGGTGTGTATGAGTCCGTCGGTAGAATCCAACACGGTTACTCCGATGTGGTCCTGACGGTGCCGTCCTCGTTCGTGAGGGTTGCGGCGGCTGATTTCTCGTTGGCAGTGAAGAAAACAGCGGTGTCGACTTAATTAGAGGGTAACGAACGTCGGGTTGTCCGCGCCTCTGTGAAGAATTGGCTTCTTCCTTCTGCAGGTGAGAGATCGTGATCTGCGTCGGCAGAGATCTCTGGTCGGATCCGTGTGTGATGTTCCGTTAAGCACCACAACAAAAAAAAAGAATAAAATCACAAAAAGGGGGGGGGGAAGTCTCAGCTCGTCCAGCGAGGGGAGAATCTTCAAACTCCGCGGGGAAAACGTGCACAGGATTGTTACCTCCGTTAGTAGACTGGTTCACAGAGAGAGAGCGGGCTACCTCTGCTGCAGCTACGATGGAAAGGCGATGGTCAGTACGTGCGTCTGACCTTTATAGATGCAGTGACGTCACGGCGGAGTCGCCGGGGTCCCCTGCATCTCTGCCAATGGGAAGCGTGAGTTTGGGACTCCCCCAGATTTCACACTCAGGTGTGAACCGCAAGGCCTGCTGGGAGATGGAGTCTGTGAGGGGCCGTTTTTGGCGCCCTTTCCTTTGTTCAGGCCTGAGGCTAGAACTTAGGAACTGAGGTCAGGCTTCTGAGGTTACATGTAGGCCGGAGCAGGCCTGCTCCAGGTCGACCACATGTTCAGGCCCAACAACTACAATTACTGCCTGTGGTTGTATGCCTCTGCCAACCAGTCAAGTTACAGGAAACATGGTCACAACCTCCCCTTCCTGAGTTACAGCACTGAATAATATAGAACAGTATGATGTCACAGTGAAGTTGACCTTTGACAAATTGATTATAAAATCACTTTATCATTTTATCCTATTAGACATTTGTGTTACATTGTGTTGTAAATGTGTACCATTATGTATGAATTTGTAAATTGTGGCCAAAAACCTATTTTGTGAGGTCACAGTAACCTTTGACCTTTAATCACCTAAATCTTATCAGTTCGTCCTTGAGCCCAAGTGAATATTTGTGCCAATTTTGAAGAAATTCTCGCCAGGTGTTCCTGAGATATGGCATTCACATTTTTTGGAAGTCTCGAGCCGATAGCAGTCTCAGCCCCGGTAATCTATTGGTTGGGCTATATATAGCGGGTTCCAAAAGTCTGAGACTACTTTTCCCAGTGGTCTCAGAGCTTTCACAGATTTACAAAATTCCCCACCGGTGCCGGATCTCAGTAGTTTGAAGCTCTGGAGATCATGAGTTACACTGTGAAAAGCCTTCTGGAAATCTATAATGCAACGAAAATTCTAGCACGACTGATTGTTCGAGAACACTTTGAGAAAAGGCTCAAATAAACCCTAAACTGGGATTTGAAGTGAGCACAGAGAAGTTTTCCTCCTTCAGCAGATGAATCTGAAAACAGTCTTTCAGTGTCTGACTCTTCACCGACATCATTCTGCACAATGAAGGCTGAACATTCAAGTGATCTGACAATAAGAAAAATATATTCTGAGCGAGGGGGACTTTTAAATGGTTATAGCCTATTAACAAACACTATGGGTCTAAATTGTTGTTATGAAAATCAACTTGTATAGATTGAAACTGGCTTGAATAGCTATTCAGGAATAGTAATAACAGCAAACACTGGGTCGACCTCATGTGTGTACAGTCCATATTTATGTATGTACAGTATGTACAGAGGGGTCCAAAAGTCTGAGACCACTTTCCAATTCAAATTCCATTCCTAGCGACACATATTTCTGCCCATCGAGGCCGTTGTAGTCCACACATACACAACCTCACGCAGAGGAGTAGTAGACAGATCAGAGGGCAGTTTGTAATTCCATTAGCAGAAAGGTCAGTTTCTCTCCATTAGCTCCGCACCATCTGTCTGGACACATATACTCTGGTGTTAACTTTAACTTTATAAACAATCCATTAAAACATGAGCGTAAGTACAAATAGACGGGTGTAGAATAGCAATGAAGCGGGAAATCAATTCAAAACATAATATTAGTGATAACATGGTTGGGACGGGGGGTGGAGGGGTGGGGGGTTGGCCCTTGGTGGATGGTTAGCATTTCTGCAAAGGCATGTGTGTGCATGTTTATCTGCCAAGTGAGTTAAATTCTGTCATAGATCAGAGAGGAGTACTGAATCTGTACATGTTCGCAGACATTCAGTGACGTAAAGAAAATGAAGCCACCCAGTCATCCCTCCCTTTCTCTCCGTCTCCAGCTAGGTGACATTTAGTGGACGCACCTCAACAGAATGCTAACAGAGCCCCACAGCCACCGGGAGGGATAGAGGAAAAGAGAGACAGCGGTGGAGTGGATTAGATTTTTTTTTTTTTTTTTTTTTTTAGGAAGTAGGAGAGACGAACCCCAGGATGAGCTGAACCTTTGAGGGAGTGAAATAACAGATATGAAAGTGAGAGGCTTATTTCTAAGAGACATGGAGATGAAGATGGATATTCTGAGCAGAAAATGGATGTTGGAAGAAAGTGATTGAGTGAAGGAAATAGAGTGAGTGAGAGTGAGAGTGAGAGTGAGAGAGAGAGAGAGAGAGAGAGAGAGAGAGGGAGGGAGAGAGAGACAGAGAGAGTTTTAAAAAATATATATATATGAGAAAGATGATGGGTGGAAAGAGATTGAAACAAAGGAAAAGAGGGAAGGAAACAAAATTAAGTAAGGAAGAAAAAATGGGGGGAAATATGGAAAAGGGAAAAAGGGTAAAAATGAAGGAGAGACAGAGAAAGAACAACCAAGATACATTATATAGAGGTGGTAGTAAAAGAAAGAGGATAGGGGTACGTCAAGGACTGCAAAAAGGAATGGAAGGGGCGTCAAGTAGCGCAGTAGGTTGAGCAGGCGCCCCATGTGTAGAGGCTACAGTCCTCGCTGCAGTCGGCCCCGGTTCGAATCCTGCATCGGACGGCCCTTTACTGCATGTCATTCCCCCTCTCTCTGCCTCCCCATTTCCTGTCTCTCTC
The DNA here is from genome assembly GCF_021018895.1 of Seriola aureovittata. Classification (NCBI taxonomy): domain Eukaryota; kingdom Metazoa; phylum Chordata; class Actinopteri; order Carangiformes; family Carangidae; genus Seriola; species Seriola aureovittata. Next base: position 10,966,188 of record NC_079385.1, on the reverse strand, counting down.
TACTGTACTATCAAATAAAGGCATAAAAAGCCCCCAAAAATATACTTTAGAAAGGAATGGAAAGGGGGGGAAGAAGAAGAAAGTAGGAATTCTGGAAAACACAATACTTTCTTTTATATAACATGTTAATGACTAAAAAAAAACAGCAGACTCACAGCGTTGGGTTCCAGAGTTGGGAGAAATTGAAAGCGTGTAGTGTCAGGCTGAAGATGTCCTCCTGGTTGAACCTTCTTTATAGCTTCATCTGTAGTTCTTCATCATGTATGTTCCTATATGGGTCAAATCCAAAACTGTGGTTGTAACTAGCAAAATTAGAAACACCATTGACAAAATATAGTAGAATCTAAATCTACTGCTCTTAAACACAGGACAGACGTGTATTTTACTGCAGCGTTTAATGGAATTTTTGTTTTTAGTTCCCTCCAGTTTGAAATTTACAGAATGTTTTGACATTTCGTTCACAATCTCTGTCTTCAGCAACTTTAATCGAATGAAACTTTACAATATCCAATGGTTAACTGACCAAAATTGAAAATAACAATAATAGTTCAGGACCATGGTGCCTTTCAATTACCCTCTGGCCCTACAATGGTCCTGGTGGAAAAGTGCTGGAATATGAGATAATCAAGAGCTAAGTGGAAAGATAGAAGCAATCTTTTGAAAACAAATTGGACAGACGATATGATCCATTTGGGAGGTGAGATTTTTTTTTTTTTCCTGAAATGCATAGACTGGTCGGCTGGTTGGCTGTCCAACACCCACACCCACCCACACACACACACACACACACACACACACACACACATAATCTCATAACCACATCATCACCATGCACTCCCACACACTTGCCAACTAGTTACACATTATAAACAATGATAGATAGATAGATAGATAGATAGATAGATAGATAGATAGATAGATAGATAGATAGATAGATAGATAGATAGATAGATAGATAGATAGATAGCCTCATGCAGTCCGTGTCTCAGTGAAACAAGCACAAACAAAGCAGTATCATAAAATAAAAAAACACAACATACATTATATATCGCATACATAATACATCGTTTCTTCACAGCAAGCAGAAAATGGGAGTTAGCGAGGAAGCTGCCAGAGGTGGCTGTTTGCTCTGATGTTTCGTGCTGGTAAAATACTTTTTTATAGTGACTAGCGTGAGTGACGTGCTTTTGTCTCTCTGTGCATATACAAACACATGTATACTGATATATTTGGGATATTCGGGGGAGTTTTGTGAGGAAGAGAGTGATGTCTGAATTTAGCTTGGTCATTTCGTGCTCATCGCCATTTTTTCCTTCTAAGTCTCACAATCTCTTTTCATCCTTATTCTGTCTTTATATCAACCTTTCTCTGTTAGTAGAACTTGCAATTATCATGTAGATGTTTTTCACTCATTATGGCAGAAAACGTAAAGATAAACAGAAATGAAGGTGGGTGTGGAAAAGGCTTTGTTAGATTGCCTGAAAAAGGGAAGATTACTGAACCCTACTTTAGCTGATGCTGTCTTTACTATCAACAGTCTTCACCATTTAGAGGCTTCAATGTGTAGTAACATTCTTGAGGGGGCGCGTGTCATATGCTTGCTTCTGCTATGCCATAACCTCTTAATGCAAATGCGGCATTTATAGTGAGAAAAGAGAGCAAAGGAACGCTGTTTGCCACCATGAGAGCGAAACAGAGGGAGTGATAAAGGAAGAGGTTGAAATAAATGACTGTAGTAAGAAAGAGAGGGATGGAGAAAGGGAAAAAGAGAGGGAGGGGAGTAAAGGGACAGTGAAAGAGGAGCGGGGTGGGGGGCTGGGGGGGTAGGGGATGGAAACACTATAAGGGATAAAGTGGAACTCTTTAAAGTACAAACTTATTAGAAGTGCCTGAGTGTGTGTGACGCTGCACAAGAGGTCCATACAGTGGCAAGAAAAAGTGTGTGAACCCTTTGGAGTCACCTTGGTCATAAAATGTGATCTGATCTTCATCTAGGTCACAAGTATAGACAAACACCATTGAACATTACACAAGCCCAATGTTGATGGATAAAGTAAGTGAACCCTTGGATTTAATAAGTGGTTCAACCTCGTTTGGCATCAAAAACCTCAAACCAACACTTGCAGTAGCTGCTGATCAGACCTGCACAATGCTCAGGAGGAATTCTGGATTCCTTGTAGAACTGTTTCAGCGCAGACGTATTCTTGGGCTGTCTGGTGTGAGCAGCTGTCTTCCCACTTATGTTGTGTCAAGCTGCTCTTTGGCAAACTTCAGCCATGTATTTGATGTTTTGTTTTGTGGAGAAGCGTTTTGAAGAGAAGCAGCTTCCTCCATAATTTTTCATGGACACCTTGCACTTATGTACATGAACATACAAGTTAACCAGCTTCTGCATTGTGCCTTTGGAGTCATCACAGTTGAACGCCCACCTCTATGAGGAGTAGCCACAGAACTAAATCATCTCCATTTATAGTGAGAGTTTGTCTGACTGTGGACTGATGAATCTTTAAACTCTTTGAGACGACTCTGTAACCCTTTCAGCTTTATGCAAATCAACAATTCTTGATCACCAGTCTTCTGAGATCGCTTCTGTGTTTAAGTGGGTCAAAGTAGCTGTAACCTACACCTCCAATCTGGTTTCATTGATTAGAGTTTGTTAATGCCATTAAACATTTTCCACTCTACATTGAGAATGTTTGAATGATGTTTCTAATATGGAAAAGAACAATACAACGATGTGCGTGTTATTAGTTAAAATATATCGTGATTGTTCATTATTGTAACTTAGATGAAGATCTTACCATGAAGACTTTGAAGACACATTTATACATACATGCAGCTAATTTCAAAGAGGTCACTACCTTCTTCATTTTGCCCGTGAATACATGTTTCAAGAGATTTTTGCAGATCTCTTTAAAAAAACGAAACAAAACAAAAAAACCTGAACTCTCTCATATATAAACGTGTTCAGACACTTTGAGGTGGCTCTCTACATTGTGATCAGGTGCACCATCTTTACTTTAATTGTGTCTAGAACAAGTCCACGTGTGGCAAATTGAATTGATTAGACATAGTTTGAAAGGGTACACACGAGTGTACACAAGGTCTCACAATTCACATTGCTTGTGAGCAATTGTGCACCTGTGGAAAGAGGCTGTAAGGGTGACTGAGTGTTCTTGCAGCAATTACTGTAGGAGTGTGTCTGCCTGTGCAGCCCTGTGAACATGTGTACGTGCTCCTGTCTTCTTGCATGAATTCATGTGGGAGTATATGTATGTGAGTGTGCATGCCTGCTGTGTGTGCACATGTGTGTTGCACACAGGAAGACAAGGTATGGATAATGGGGAGACAGGGGGCTCCGGATCTATTGGTCTATTGGTATTCTGGCTCTCTGCCTGGCGGACAGTGGGAGAGTCTGTGAAACTAGAGAAGGAGGAGAAGGAGGAGGAGGAGGAGGAGGAGGAAGAAAGAAAAGAGGAAGAGCTTTTGGTTGGGTCGTGGGGAGAAGAAGAGCAGCAGAGGGACAGATTGTATATTGAGAACAAAAGGCATCGAGAGAGGTGAGGGCATGAGCAGACACAATAAAAGAAGCTTTCTCAGCGGGGGACCCCGAAGGAGAAGCATCTTGAGAAAGAGAGAGAGAAGAGAGAAGACGGGGGGGGGGGGGGGGGGGGGGGGGGGGGGGGGGGGGGCAGGAAGAAAGTGGCAGCAACATTTGATCCTAAACCACCTCACTCATTAACCTAACCCCCAGTCACTCACCGCACAGCTGCAGCAGCTGCTTGCTTCTCAAGCATGGGAGCAACTAGTTTTGTTACCATATAAAAAGGCTAATGATGCAGATAAAGAACACTGGGCATGGGAGAGGAAGGAGGGGTGTTTGTTAGGCATCATTTCTCACAAAAACACACACATGGATACACCACTGCAGGATGGATGTCGCTGTTTCCTGGGAACAGTAGGTGGAGCTTTGTCCTCCGAATTTCCCTCCGTTCTTATTTTGCAGTGTTTTTATATCGACTAGAAACTACATGTTCTTCACATGTGGTTTAAATTCCAAGAACAACTGATCTCGCTTCAGTTAAAGCACACACAAACCAGAACACACCGTCTTTTCTCCTTGTCAAACCCCCAGGCATATTTATCTAGCATTTACAGGTCTATGACTGAGTTGTTACAGTCAGGCGGAGGGAAGGGCAGTTGCAGCATAATCCTGAGCTCTGATGTCATCTCCCTGAGCTGTGATGTCATCCCTTTTGGTCACCCATATTTCCCCTACATATATATTAGCACACACACGCACACATATTCAGGGACACACTGCAGACACACAAGTCTGTGCTCATTCAAGCATATTCACACATTAAGCTCAGTCTCATACACTTCTTCATCCAAATGAAAGAGGCAAAGAACTGCCGTAGGGAGCTAAAGGTGACACATAATTAGCATGATGTCTTTACTTATGCTTACAGAGCAACAGGACGGAGATAAAAGGGAGAAAGGGGAGGAGGAGGAAGAGAGCGAGGAGTGAAGAGAAGGGGGGGAGTGCAAGGCCACCTGTAAAGAATCTCTAAAGGATCAGGCAGAGAGATACAGTGGGTAGATGAATTCATATTCAGAGAGGATTACCTGGTATCCGTCACATCCCCAGTTGCAAATCACCCAACGCAGATCCATACCTGACAGCAGTGCAGAAAGAAATATTGCTTTTATACTTATAATTCCTCTGTAAAATATATCTGGAGCAGACTGTCAGGATTTTTTATCTTCCCTAACTCCATCTTAACATCCTGAACCGAGAGACAGACAGATAGAGGAAGTCAGACAGACAAAGACCAATAGGCAGATATCACCGAGAGGTCTACCTTCTGTATTTAACACTGCGAGTCATTGCATCACTACAGGTCATCTCTCATGCCAGAACTTCTGAAACCAGCATGATCACAACTGATGCTCTATATATCTGGTTTTTTTTTGTTGGTTTTTTTAATTTGTTTTGTTTCTTGTATTTTAATATCTCTTGTGTTCCTGTTTAAAATCAGCACCCTAACAAAATTCAGATAATATGTGTTGCTATATAGTGTATTTATCCACTGGCACACAGGTGCATGTTTTTCATTTGCACCAGAAGTAATTACTGTGAAATGTTTTCCCATAGAAAATAAAGAAAAGTCATTAGTAAGTTTCTCTTTTTTCAGCGTTTATATTCTCAGCCCTTATACATGCCGCACAAAATAAACATAATTTAAAAATAATAATCACCCTCTAAGTTTAGAGAAAGTGATTTTTTTTTTTTTTGTAACACCAGCAAAACAAAATGGTCTCAAGTATGCAGACCATATTCATTTTTCTTTTTGAAGTTTCAACACTAGTTAGAGACATTCATATTGTTTTAGTAAGTGCTACATTGGCATGTGTAATCTACATAAAATCTTTTTTTTTCTTCATTACACTAATCCCCAAAACACTAACTCTAAAAGTCAGATGAATTGCATCCCAATTCTGACCCAGGCACACTTTGACCGTGAGACACACACTCCCACACAGTCGTAGATATACAGATGTACAGGCCTAATGTATGCAGGAACACACACAACACTGTGTAACTTGCTTATGCCTTGTCCGTATAATGCCTAAAAACACCCTCATCCGCCCACCCACAACCTATTGTATAACTGCTTGAAAGAACATTTTTTACACATTTACACACACACAAAAATACGCACGTGTGTTTCTCATTTCTAGCTAGAAAAGCCTGAAGTAAGCTACCTTTAAAGAGAAACTCCACACTGAATCTGTTACAAGGGTAAATCACTGTTGTATTGAAGTGTAGGCATTGAAAGTTAAAGTACAGTGTGTTGCAAATTTAATGCGCTTTAGACCTTGGTTACTCTTTAATTCAAAATCAATACTTCTAACAATAATACAGCATAGATGAAACTGACTTCAAATACCAATTCATCTACTCCGTTCAAATTTCTACTTGCTCATCCCAGTATTAGTACCAAGTAAGGGTTAAGGAGTAGACGCCCAGTTATAGGTTCCTATTCATAATGTAACAGTTTAAAATGTATGCATTATTGTATTTCTAAATTTGCATGTATCCAAAGCGACTTAAAAGTGAAGGACATCACTAAAGCTTCAGCGCAGTAGGAGACCTTGGCATAAGTACTAAGCACTACATAAATTCAATAAGTGCAAGGAGATCAAGTAAAGACGTGCACCGAAAGTGAACAGTAAGTGCTAGTTAGGCATGTAAGGCAATGGAGGTAATGGAGTTGCATCAAATAAACTGGTTCTTATGTACTTCTCTCTTGTTACTAAATAGTTACACCCACCAGCCAATGACAGTAGGGTTATTGACCACATAATGTCGGTAAGATCAGATACTTCCAGTCCTTTTGAATGGCATGAATACAGCTTCCTCTGCAACGCACAGCATTGTAAGGCAGGCCCGTAGAGCATTCACAACCACGACTTTCTGTTGGCTCCACATGCACATTAATGGAATAAAATAATTCAATCACAATGGCTCTTCAGGACTTAACAGATGTTACTGGACTGCACGGATTTACGAATAGCCCATGCAATTCAATAATGAAACCCTAAATGAATTTACTATATGTGCTTCTTCAAAAACGATCAACGATCACTCAAAATCTGGGTTCTGCATCTGCCTCTCATTGTGGAAATGATCAGGCGCTCATAGCTTTCTTAAGATGAGCCACACAGAAAACACATCACCATCAAAAGCTGGCGAACAGAAGCCAGCCCAGAGGTGCAGGGAGGCTCCATAGCTCTCTATTGTGTGTGTGGATGATGGTGATGACTACTCCCACTGCATCTGTTGTTCATGGTGCTGATTAGGAGCCCCCACCCGACCCCCCACCCCCCCCCTTTCTTGTGGGATACTTCTAACATTTGTGTGGTTGATCACTCCAAAGCAACCTGCAAATTATTTAAATCCAAAATGATCCAAGACAAAGGCCCCGGGCCTTGTAATACAACAGCACCGCATCACATAATGCATCCATTAAGGAAACATCTGGCTCATGGATGCTTGCCTGCTCTTCCGTGTGTAATCCTACCTCACAAGGCGCTGTGAGCCAATTTCGGAGGGCTCTTCCATAAACTAAACAAGCTGCTGTTTGTGTGTGTGTGTGTGTGTGTGTGTGTGTGTGTGTGTGTGTGTGTAATTTCTTAGTAGCAACAAAAACATTTCCATTGGCCGAGAAAATACAAACACAAAACACTCTGACATAATCCTAGTGGCATCTACTGACACAGATCATTTTGGTTTTATTTGCTCCTGCTTTGCGATATCTGGCTCGGAGGTCCCTGCCTGAAGTTTGCTTGTGTTGCTCATAGCACTGAAAACTTAGTCTGCAGTTAACAGTTTTCGCTGGAACTATTGAAGAAATAATTCCTATAAAAACTGGTCTGTGGATTATCCAGGGCCTCGGTTTTCAAAGTTTAACACTGTGGGTTCCCGGTAATGCATTTGAGAATGTAATAATGTTGCCATGGAACCAGTAAGTCTTGTTTGTTACAACTTCTTCTACATTTTGGCAAATTTGCAGCATTAAAGGAATGCTGGATCACCTGTTAGTTAATTCCTTTTTGTAATGAAGAAAAAAAAAATCATGATGATTCAGGTTTTGAGTTTTGAGGAGCTTGTAAACAAAGTCTTTGTGTTCAGATTTGACTGAGTTATGACTCCGACAAGGAGCAGGACTTTTGATGGAAATAGTGGCAATCGAGCTGTTTTTAAAACACTGGGGAGACTTGCGTCACGGTTTGAAAACCTCAGATCCAGTGTAATGGGTACACTTTTGAAAATGTAACAATATCTCATTCACCTCCATTGTATTGAGGTAGCCGAGCAGATATTTCAAGACAAATAATGCACATAAAAAACTGCGGTGAGAAAAAAAACTGAATGTGTTTGTTAAATTTGGGTGAACCAACCCTTTAAAATGGATTCTTGATATAGTATTTGCCTTTTAAAATCTGCAATTGGCAGCTGAAATGACTTCAGATGAGCTGAAAATGTTTCCAGACCCTGAGAGCACACCGAACCACTGATAATGCATTGAAGGGCATCAAAAATGCATTGGTCTCAGTAGGAAAGACCAGCCAGATCTCAATGCCACTAAAGTACAACCTCACAGTCTCGCTCTCGCTCTCTCTCTGCTCAACCCTGGTAATAGGTTACCTTTGAAGAGCAAGAAAGGTGAGCTGTATCACAAATCACACGGATCCCATAGTCTGTGTGTTATTTAGTTATTTATGCCTCATGAAGAAATGGCTCTCCATTCCCTCCAAGCAGCACTTATTAGTGTCACATATGGAAGATTTCTCCCCTCGGGTTGTCATGCCAATGTGGAAGTGCAGTATGAGTTTTTAAATATGTTTGACTGGAAGGGAAACAGAACTGTGTAGAGTGTGTAAAGGAATGTGTGTGTGTGTGTGTGCGTGTGTGTGTGTGTGTGTGTGCGCGTGTGAGAATTTGATCATTTGTGTGTGTTCATGTGAAGTGTATTGGTCCATGCATATGTATGTCCCAAGCACCACTGCTTATTACATTATTATCCGACTCATGTCGCCGTGATTTACTCATGCAGTAAGAAAAGGTAGATGGAGGGAGCATGTCCTCGTGTCCAGAAGCATACAATATGTGAGGGTTCATTCAGTGCATTTACCTTTATGGGTTTGGTCCCTGGTGCGTGTCTGCGCGCGTACGTGTTGAAAAGTCACATTGTCCACGAGACGCTTCTGCCAGTTCCAGGGAATCTGTGCAAAAGTGAGACAGAAAAATGGAGGGTTAGCAGGAGAGGATGCCCAGACATGAAAGCCTGCCGTAATGGAGATAATAGGCTGTGGATCGATGAGTGGAGGCCAGTAAATTAATGGGCTCTCCTTGACACAAAGTCCATTTGTTAGTTTTGAAGCGTTGTGACAGTTAATTACAGAGGGTTGGCTTCAGTGGACCACTCCACTTAGGCCGCCTCAGAGAAGAAAAACATTTCCTGGTGTGTTGGGAGACAGAGAGGACAGCCTTAGATGCCGTGGTTTAAGTGTGTTGGCGTGCGTGTGTGTGGGACTTTGGAGGAGCGTGTAGGAAGCAGGCTTTTATGCCTTTGCGTTCAATCTATAGGTGTATTCAGGCAACTTAAATTTCCCTATTTCTGAAGCACTAATTTGCTTTGTCAGACAGCGTTTGGAGGAAATTGCTGCCTTCATTATGTTCTCTGGCAACATTTTTCCCCATCCGGGGAGAGTGAAATCCTCAGGTTAGGGCGGATGAATGAGCATCAAAAGCACAGGACTTTCACACCGGAGAATGTCAATTGCATCCTGTGTCCCACATGCTATTAGGTTTAGACTGAGTTGAACTGTCCCCAGTCCCCATCTCCTGTTTCAAATAAGCATCGACTTTGCTCTAACCCTTAACCCTAAACCTAACCCCTAACCCATTTGACCAAACCTTGCTTTGAGTTGCCTTAACATTACCTGCCTTGCCTTAACCCCAGTTGTAGGTCTTGAAGTTGTAGGTGAAATATGAACATTTTGCTTTGAGAATTTGCTGATTCATTCAATATAAGCATTTACACATTATGATTACAAAAAGAAAAAATGGTGGGCAGCATTATGTCTCCTTCAATATTTCTTTCCTAACACAATTTTTTTTAATCTAAATTTGCACAAATTTAGATTTACCTTGAAAAAAACATCATCTTCCTGATGTACAGTTACAGCACTTTGTTTCACCACCACCAGCCCAGTTGCCACAGCGCTTCAAAATACTCATATTATTCTATTTCCGTATGATTAATCACTTGTCACATCCCTAGTTTTCTTTCACCTTTTTAAACAAGTCTGGTGTGCTCATGGGCGGCTGATTTCCCAGTTGAAACAAACAACTGAGCCGTAAGGTTACAACTTAAGAGTTTTGTAACCTTGTGAGGCAACTGGATTTGTCAAAAGCAAGAATCCAGACAGCTATTCGCTAGGTAGACCAATCAGCATCCTATGAGGGAGGACCTGCGGGCAGCTACGGAGAAGTGGCTGTTTTGGTATTCATAAGAGTACCTACATTTTCCTTACAAAAAACGGCAAGAATCGTCTACCGACATGCTTTCAAAGCTCCTCAAACTGCTGCTCGGCCCGCTGTTTTGTTGTGTTTCCTCTTTGGCATTCTCCTACTGCGTCACATGATAGACGGGAGGTTTGTCCAATTACCCGCCAAGTATATTATTGTGACGGCACCTGCATTCTTCCAAACGAGTTTCCGACGAAGCCTTCACAGATGGTTCTGTGTAACACACCTTAACCATCAGGTTAAGAGTTCTGCAGGTGGGTTTAAGAATAGAGACTTCATCTTCCTATACCACAGCCAGAATCATTCCAAATGGCAGCAAGCATACAGGCTGTCATACAGTCACCTCACAGAAGTAACGAGTTTTAAATCAGCATGTGTCCCTTGTTTGACATGACTAACATTAAGTTAAGTGTTCCTGGAAACTGCAACACACAGCTTCTGGTCGAGAGAAAATGATGTAAATAGGATGAATAGGTCTCTATTTGGGTCAAACAATAGAAAACAGCTGAATGAACATCATGTCAAGACTGAATAATGAGGTGGAAATGAAAGAAATGGCAATTCAGTCTGATTATCAGGCTCCCACCATGTGCAGTATGTACAACTCCATTGTGATGGATTGAGCTCAGTAGAGGTTTGTATTAAAAAAAAACAGACATAACCTGTGTTTTTATGAATATTTTACAATGCATGAATTCTGATTTGAGCCTTCAGAGAATATGTTTGAGTAACATTAGTTGGCTACTTTCACATAAGATGGCGAGTACCTGCTACCTTCTGTCATGACATCCACTAATCTTCAAAGATAATTACGCTGTCAGTTGTTTTTTTCTGGCTTTGATGTGGAGACTTGAGAACACCACATAAACACACAGTCTCCAGAAGAGATGTGAATCAAAATATCCAAAACATACTCTCATCTCCCTGTCTTTGTGCTCTTTGCATAACAAACTCCTGATTTATAAACTGTCACTCGAATTATCCTTAAGAGTGTCAACTTCAAATGCCTCAATCCCATACCTAGAAAACATCCCTGCATGTTCACAGCATGCTAAAGTGCAACTAGTCTTAGATGTTGGTATTCATCTCCATCCCCCTGTTTTCTTAAAATAATCACAAAGTAGCCATTTGTATTCTGGTTGAGTATTGTTTCCAAAAAATACCAATTAGTTGTAGTTTTTTATTGTGACACTGAGGAAGGTTATCAGTGTCTTAGCATGCAGACCCTGTTTGTATGTATGTGTGTATATCTGCTTTTTTCTTCTTTTTTTTTTTGAGGTTTTCTGAGTTTTTCCGGTAGTTTCACAGTTGAATCTGAATTTGTTTTGTTTGTTTACAAGCCCATTCTCATCCTTTAAAAGAAGCAGCTGTATTGTAAGAAAGTTTGCCTGTTATTTTTTGATTAAGACCTCAGTCGGAAAATATTTCCCCTTGTTCTTAATCTATTTCTAAAAGTTCTTCCTCAGCAGATCAAAGTCTCATCCTTACTAACGCCAAACAGTCCTCATTCTTTCATCAAGGCCAAACTAACAAGGATAGTGAGCGTCTGTGTCGAATTTATTTTAGTGCTTCACATCATTTTGTGTGAGTGTGTGGCACCTTTTAAAAAAATGCAGACATCTAATTTCACTAAAACTTTCCAAATGTCAAACTAAAGCAAAAGACTGATTTAACTTTTGTCACAGTGATCTTGGCAAATAGACACCGTCACAGCTTCCCGTTCTGTATTCACTGACAATGGGGGAAAAAAAACACTCAGTGGAATCAGAACAGAGAAGAAACCTGAAGAAGTTGCTGGCAGTGAAACATGCCATTAGCATGTCATGTCATTACTCAAATATTAATAGTTTTGGGTGGCACTTTTCCCCTTTTAAATTATTACTATGAATATTGTGCCTTGTGAACATCTTATCTATCGTTTCCACATTAATGCTACAAACTCTCAATGGAGAGACTCAAAAGTTGGTGCCTCTGCAGTCATTTTGGCTACTTCCCAAGAGTATGAATCCACTAAAACATATATAGCAACACTAAAATGAACCATTCAGTGAATTTCTGTCTATATTAACACTGTTATAATACAGGGAGGAAAAAAAGATATGAGCGGGTGAGTACCTCCATCATCTTTCTTTCTGTCTGTTAGTTTAAAAAAAAAAAAAAAAAAAATCAAGCCTTTACTTTGAAATAAAGCAAGTAGTGTCTTTCTGTACTTTAATTATTTTAAAGGTGCACATAATAATGACAACAATAGGATGAAATAGGCTCAAACAATTGAGATATGGTAAAAAGATAAATTGTCAACAATTGTATATTGTGTTTTCTTCATCATTCATATTCAAGCTGAAAAAAGGGGTCAATTAATTGATTAGTCAACTCAACAAAGTGACACCTAACAACTATTTTGGTAATCAGTCATTTTAGTGATGTTTTGAAGGTTCTATTTGTAAGTTTTGCTATTGCTACATAGCGAGCGTTAGCATGTAAGAGGTTACAATACACCCTCTGAGCAGCACTACAGTGACTTGGTATTGGAAAGTGATCAGACCGGGCTTGCTAGTTAGAATGCTAACTTCAGTAGAAGAAAAGCAAAACAACAGGGTTGCTTTCCACTGCTGGATACAGCTCTTAGTGAGTAAAGGAATGATAGTTAGTGGTAAATGTCCTTTTTCTACCATTACACCCACTGTCTTCCTAGTATGAGGTAAGATAAAGATAAGACACACCAAATATGAATAGCCCTGGAACCAATATACACAAACAACGCCACTATAAAGAGCAAATGGGAGAACTTGAGAGAAACCGACTGATATCAGTACACAAGCTTGGAAATCCAACAAAAATGATGTTTATCTTCTATTTATTGACTAGAATAACAGACAATTGCTTGTGTTTTGCCTGCGGCTATGTTTGTGTGTGACTGAGAACGAGAGTTACACTGGAACGTACGGTGAGAAAGGGAGCGAGACAGACTGAAAAAAGAGAAACATCAAAATATTCCTCTAACTACACAGTTGGAGCAAAAACACAAGGAAATCTGAGGATGCGAAGCTGAAGCGGGAGGAGGTGTGATGCGAGGAGAGGAGGGAGCATTGCAGACAGAATTGAGGAGGGGCTCTCCACTCATTATTCGGCAGGATCTCAATCAATGTCAAGCCTACTCCGTGTTATTAAGAGGAGGATAAAACAAGAGAAAATAAATCTGGGAATAAGATCATCCCTGAATTCATTAGAAAGCCAGTCCGACCTCCTGCCAATCAATAAAGTGGCATTTTACTCCACACTGACAAAGCTCTAAAGCTCTAGACACTGACAAAACGTATGCTGATAACATGTGGGCTCAAAACAGAGTGGCTGTATGCTGTTCATTTCCAATGAAATAAATGCACTAAAATACATCTGTCTAGTGGAAATTAACACTTTTCAAAGGCTTTTCACTGCGTTGTTTAGGATTTGGGTAGGCCTGTAGAGTGGAGACAATTCATGAGACGAGCCCTTCAGCAGCTCTCTGTCCACTATAACGCACTGGGAGCTGTAAACACATGGAGATGTAACTGCCTTCTGTCTCTTAATCCACAAATCAATTCTGAACATCTTGACTGGGGATCAATAAAAGAAACACTATTCTGGTTTTGACAGGCAACAGATTGGACACTGCTGTGTGCGGAGTCCAACAAAAGGGAGCAAACTTGTTGCTGTTTCAAACTCCCAAATCTCATAAATAAACTTTTTTTTTTTTTTTTTTAAACTAGCTTGCCTCTGCCTGAGCTATTTCTAGCCTCAGATGAGTTCAAAAGCAGGTTTTATAAGATTGTTTAAAGTAAAATAATACGTTTCTGTCTAAGCTGCTAGTGCACCAGTATGTGAGTTGACTGTTGGTAAGGAGCACCAAGGCTGTTAACACCAGGGAAAGCTTCCAGCCTAAACTGCAAGAGGGCTGTGGAGCAGTAACTCTCAACTGACTGTGGAGCATTGAGTGATTTTACAAGGAGCAGCAGTGTGTGCAGCAGCAGCAGCACCATGGAGAGCTCCTCTCCTCAGAGTGCAAGCACTTGCCTGCTGATCCGAGCGCTGTCTCAGGACACTGACTTCAAAACAGACTTTTCTATAGCATCACCGGGTTTCATTTCAGTCTTAGATGTTCAATTATTGCCCAGGGACAGATGCATTCGCTCTTTTTAGCAAATCAGCACTGTGTTTTACCGATTCACAGCATGTACTGTACTTCTTTTACTGTTAAACACTCATCACCTACACTGGAGTTAGCAACTGAGTGTCTTACTTAAGGGTGAGTCTACTGAGTGAAAGGGAGAGCTAATTTACCTTGCTCACCCAGTTTTTTCAATTTCACTTGGGGGACACAAACCAACAACCCTCTGCACACAAGCTTACTTTGAGCTGTAGGCTATTGTTACCCTTCTACTAAGGTATAATTCAGTGGACACCAGAGAAACACAACCTGGAAATAAGAAACACAGAAAAATTACCCATTGTACTGTGCAACGCAAATGATAGAATAGAAATAGTGGTTTTTTTTTTATATTAGCCCCTCAGCATTTACTTCAATTTAAATGCAGCATGTTAAAATGCAACACAAGAAGCAACCATATGTATATTTAACACATGCACAATGTACATGTTACAACGCAAAGCAAAAATAAAAAAAATGTATCAAAATATTTGGCTTTGGATTTATAATGGCAGTGGGATGGGCCTATACCACAGGTCGTTAGAAATTGAGTTGAGAAGTTATTGACAAATAAGAAAATCTCTTGGGGCCATTTTGAATGTACTTTTAAGACAGTCCTTGACTTCAGTTTGTCCATCTAGTATCTAGTCACGCAATGTGCCAGACTTCAAAATCGGATCATGAGATAAATGTAACACCTTTGCAATCACTCACTCTTAAACCTGCACTGCACAACGAATGTCATGAAAACTGACGAAATATTGTTGAAGATTAACCTGAACGTAATACTGAACTTAAAGCTATGTACACCTCTGTGTTTTTATCCTATTTGTGTACACTCTGGTAAGTCTAACTTTTGATATGGGAAAATTTTATGAGCTAAGATCTTAAATTACAGGGTCAACTTTTTGTCCTATGATTTCTTAACAGATTTAGCAAAAATCCTGATGTAGTCCATATCAGATAATATCCAAACAATTTCTCTTCATTTATACCCCTGGCACACGGACACTACTGTTAGCAGCCATAACAATTGCACAAGGCATTTGAAGTGGGTCTTAAAGTCAAAGAGAGATGAAAACATGTCTCTCTCCCTCCCTCTCTCTGGTACTTTCTCTTTCAGATGATCCTGTAATTCAGACATATATCTGTCTGCCTCCATCTCTCCAAGTCCTCTGAGATTTCTTTGCCCCTGTACAATTAAGAGACTTGGCAATGACCTTTACAGAGTTCACACATGTTTAGAGGTCAGACTCACAAAGAGGCACCTTATTATTTCCTCAAACGTACAAGTTAACATTGATTGCAGACTCACCACAAATTAAGGCTGGTCTTAATTGGCAATCTGCTAGACAGGCAGGCTCCTCCTCTTCTATTATTTCACTTATCTGTTAGCAAGGTGCTGTCTTTTCCACAGTAATTTCCTTTAAAAAAAAAAAGAAAAAAGAAAGAAGTGGAACTAATCAAGAAATAATCAAGACAGACAGTGAATTGATTTCAGATATGTCTGAGAACCTTTAACATTTTGATTTTAAATACATGCATTATGCCTTCGACCCGGACTCACCAAATTCAGTTAGAATCAATAAGTCTTGTCTTGTCACCAGAGATGTTATGTTTGACGGTCGGATGAGCGGGCAGATAGAGAAAGACAATCCATAACTCAAAGCACTGACGTATAGCTACGCCTATAATCTGTACACTTCAAGGAAGCATTTCTTTTTTTTTTTTTTTTACTTTTTGTGATCCAGCACACATACATTCAAACACACACATTCATGTACACACAGGGATGCGCACACACTCTTAGCCATTTGTTAAAGTGATTCATGAATAGCAGTATTGGGAACTGATGACTCGTGGCAGCCCCGATGTCATCCAGGGATCCTCCTTTTCCTTATTCACAGCTTTACACATACTCATACTCATACACACACACACACACACACACACGCACCCGCCCAACCATTCATATCCACCCCCATGTTATCCATTTTCATTTGCAGAATTTATACCCTGCACCGTAGCTCTTGGCCTCCTGCTTTAAATCCATAAGTTGATTCACAGCTCGTGCAACCAAGTATTGCTGTTGTTTTTTTCTCCGTATGATTGGTGGTTTACAGGTTTATTACTGGGGTTTGACATATCTTTCTCTGGGTCAGTGGGCTTATTACTGGATATACTGTAAATCCTCACTATGATTGACAGAGGATCATGACTATGCTCGCTAAGTCCTACCTATAGAAATTGCTGTACACCGCTGAGATGTGGAGACTATAATATTTACAATGTTTACATAGCCTTTGAGACTCTAAGAACATCTCATTTTCTCTTTGGAAAATAAAGTACATTTTGGGGAATATGTTTATTTTTTGCCAAGTGATAAATAAGACTGATCTCCTCCTATCTATGTGCGACCTATGGCGTTAGCTCCAAGAGGCGATGAACTTAGCATGAAAACTGGAAGCAAGGGGAAAAAGCTAGCCTGACTCTCTCCAAATTGCAAAAACACATCCAACAGTGCCCCTTCAGCTCACTAATTGACACTTGTTAATTAAATCTGTAAACAAACTAAAATTTATACAATATAATACAAACTATTTCACAAGACAACAGTATTTATGCTAAGCTAAGCTAATTACCTAACTCAAGCAGTGAGTGTGGTATCAATCTTCTCCTCTAACTCTCAGCAATAATGTGAGTAACCCTATTTTCTAAAATATCAAACTACTCCTTTGAACTCATGAAAAGTATATCAGTGGAGTAGTATTGGTACACCAGCCTCTTGGATCATGAAAGCAAAAACTGGTTGTGGCTAACGGGAAGGATATTCTGAAACTTTTGATCGTTGGGGCGGTTTACAGCCGAGTGTGATGTAATAAATTTACATAATGTGGGATCTTCGTTATGGGGCAGAGTAATATGACACATGTGATCAACAGGCATATTTTACCCGACTGTTGTTGGGAAGAGTGAGATTCTGGGGGTGATTCTGTCAAAATCCTTGAAAATTACCACCGCACATTGAAATTACTTGACTGTGGCCAGAGATGAAACGCATAGTTCGTTCTTCATAAAGTCACAGTAAGGTAATTTCAGTGTGTGGTGGTTAACTTTGATTTTCACTTAAGATGTTCCTGCAACCAACCAGAACCTGATCGCTAAAACTGGCTGTTCTTTTCACTGTCAAATTACCTGTCGATCTCAGTTTTATTCCTCACCTTCAGGCACGAAAGTGACCGACTTTGGGTTGCGACTAGAAGAATAAGATTGTGAATATGTCAGAAAAACTTTTCGTCAGGGTGTTTGGGCTCATCCTCAGGGACAGGATGAGCTCTGATATCCAGACGGGCTTAGGAGTTGAACTGCTGCTTCTTTGCATTAAAAGAAGCCAAATGAGGTGGTGCAGGCATCTGATCAGGGTGCCTCCTAGTTTCCTCCCTATGGAGGTATTCTGGGCATGTCCAACTAGGAGGAAACCTCCAGGCAAAACCAGAACACGCTAGAGGGATTACATATCCAATCTGACCTGGGAATGCCTCAGGATCCTCCCTGGGATCTACTTTATCCACAGTCAAGAAATGTGGCACCATGGCCCCATCCCCAGTGATACAGGCCGCATCATTCAGCTAGGACTTACAAATAGTTATTCAATCTAGTTAAAAATGTGAATTTATGTTTGAATATAATTGTCTGACACTTTTATACTGTACCCCAATGACAACACTTGAAACCATACAGCGAGTTACCTAATGGGCTCCAGTTGGTTGAAGGCAACACATAAAGGAAGTGAAGTGAGTAGAGTAGAGGTAATGAGTCAGGCAGCCCTGAGCTCCAGAGGGGGAGGGCCCATAAAGTCAGAGATTGATGGAGTTTTTTAATGTGTCCAGAGTCACATCTTGTTAAGGGCCCCTATAATTCCTACCAGTGCCTGTGGGATAGTATCACTTCCTCAAATCAAACTTCAGGTTTATGACAGTGAGAGACGGGTCAGAAAAGGACATTATGGCCGTGTTGACTCTGAGGCGGAGGCTTAAAAATGGCAGCTGTTCTGGAAAATATTCAACATATTTCAACAAAGATTGTGGCATAGCAACATGTGTGTCGCTCCAAGTAAGAAAAATACATGGAATATAATCCATATTTTCCTTCATTAGCAATGTAATATCCACATCCACAACTACGGGTTTTACCAGAAAAATCTGCAGACTTGATTTTATACCTCTGTTTTTGTAAAGGACACACTGAAGGGGACCTCTGCTACTTATTCTTTTTATGAAATGGAGTGCCTACCACAGCGGGTGAAACTGGGGTCAAAACAGAGCACTGCACTGAACATAAAGTGAAGTACAAAACAAGTGATGAGCAGCCACTAATCTCAAACAACCTAAGGTCTAATATTTGCACCGGGGAAAATGAATGTATGTGTGTTTGTATGCTCTAATACCACACACACTTACACAATAAAATGTCACTGGTAATGGTCTTTTTCAACTTCTTTGACTGTGACATTTAAAAATCTTTGGAAAGGCAAAGCCAGTTCGCCCCAGGGTGGCACAGTGAACAGTGAAACCAGCCAAACTATTGTTTGCAATTTTAATTGCTAATTTGATAGCGAGGGACAAGATTAGATTTGGGCTTTAATTTTTCAAAGGAAAGAAAAATCGGTTGGTGCTTGCGCTCCCCAGAAAGGAATTCAGCTCTGCCGTTCGTTGTCGGTGGTTTTCTAAGCTGCATCGACTGTGGCACAACAGCAAATGACTCAGCAGAACAGAGGGCATCGAGGGAGGGAAGGCAAGGGAGCTGTTATCCAGAAAGGAGCTTCCATTCCAAACTTCCATCTATTTCTCCCCATTTGAATCAATATGAGAAAGGGCAAAAGCGATACAGAGGAACATGAACAAGAGAGCAAGAAAACAACTGAAATAAAATTCTGGATCTTGTCTTGCAACACTTCCACAAAGATTCTGGAGTTTGAACACGAAATAAAGTTTTCGAACAGAGTCTGTTCTTCTTTGCCCCCCCAATAAGGCCCAGGAATTTTGTCTCCATCTCCCTGTGAGTCAGCAAAGCCAGCAAACTAAGCACCAACCATTCACTGACTCCGCCAAACCGCAGGGGGATGATGAAAATGGTTTTAACAAAACGGTTTCAAATAGAGCCAGTCATCTCTTTTTCTGTCTGCTCACGAGTCAAGCAGAGCCTCAGTCTTTAAAATAATAAGTGTGAGCAGAGGGAATTGGCCCTTCCAAAATAAAAGAGAAGGAGTGAAATGCCAAATAAAGGAAGAGAGAAATAATGATAATGAATATGGATTCATTTAAATAAATGAGACACTTTGGAAGTTGACATTTTAGAATCATCTGGCATTTCAGGCTAATTTTGCAACATAATTTACACACACAGCACATATCTTTGTCATATTATCAGGGTAAAGGCTTTAAAATAATAAAGAAGGCATACTGTAATGATATCTTTCATCTTAATTTCATTTCAATTTGATAAAACTGAAAAAGGTGTAAAGAACATTTGAGCCTTTTCAAAGGTGACCTTTTTTTGGAGTACGTCAATCGCTACAGAGTGGAGGCCACACAACATGATCAAACACTGATTACTTGATAATGGTAATTAGAAGGGTTTTATAACAAACCCTAATGAGAAAACTAAAATTGTAATGTTCCATCAGGAAAGACCAAACTGAATATTTCACCACTATCTGCAATCCTTTGAAGCAATCTAATTTTGCGAGGAGCAGAATTAGCAGGCAGATTAACATCTTAAACTTGTAATATTTGGTTGGCAGATAAGCACCCACACTGCATGAAATATGAACAAGTAAAGCTCACAGGGGGTATGATGAATGTACAGTGTGGATATTATTTTTCCTTGCCGACATGTGCACAAATGTTCATTACTGCTGAATTATTCTTATATGCTGCTTGACTTACGATTACTTGGGAGTATTTAGGGTGTTCATGCTTACCTGTGAGATCAATTCTGATCATCATCAGTGTAATTAGACCCTGATGAATATAGTATATTCTTTCATTTGTCGCACCAGCGAGTAGAGTGCTGACAAAGCAGACTGTCATACGTCTGTTTTGGGATAAATTGTCCATATGTTGTTTAAAAGCAGCTGTAATGAAAATGTCATGTAAATGAATTTCCCAGTTGTGGGATTAATAAAGTTAATCTAATCTAATCTAATCTAATGAATATTTCAATATTTACAGTTGGTCAAATGGCTACATGTCAAATGAAAGTTCAAACCAAAGAGAGATATTGCCGTACTCTGCAGTTCATCTCATTGGTTTTGATTCACAGCTTGCAACTCAACTGCTCTGGTTCACTCTAATACAGTTGTTATCTTGAAGCTGTTAGCAAGCAGTTGCCAATTTATACAGCTAGCAGACAGTGATGAATATAAACATGATGATGTAGTGCAATATTTACGCTGCAGTTGGAGATCCATTATGGTCTCAACCAACTCCGGTGGGAAATATTTAGCTCTTTAAAGGCTACATACACCATTAGCCTTTAGCTAGTAGCTAACTTTGTCTATCTGCTGTTTGCGGCTGGGCAGGTAGTGTACAGTGGGTTGATTAGAGCTTTTTCCCTAATAGAGGAAGGTAGAGAGAGTTGCACGAGTGAACTAAAACAGTAACACGGCAGGCTGTTAAATCAAAACAATGAGCTGAAAAATGCTAAAATGCTCAGTGGAACTAAGAAAAACTGTAGAGTCAGGTGGTAATTAAAAGTCGACCCTGCTTGTCAAGTTAACATGAACTGATTAGTGCAGCTTTAAGTTAGTTGTGATGGATTTAAGAAACTGTGTCAAGACCTAAGTAGCCTATAGTCCTGTAATAGCTAGTCAATGCCAGGTAGAGGAGTACCACAAAGGGTAGGTTCACTGATAACTATGAATGGCTGCAGCCACACATGCTCTCTCGCACACACTAACAAAAGTAGAAAGAGAAATATATTTGAAGGGAGGGGAAAAGACCCCCACAGAGATAAATTGAGCATGAAAGATTGAGAAAGAACGAAGGGGGCAGTCTAGTCTTCTGACTCTTAAAAGATTTTAAGCACCGCTTTCATTAAAGATGCCACAGTGGTGACCCTTGAGACGGAAGAGGCGAGGGCCATGAGAAGAAGGGAGTTGCTTTGAGTCATTTCCAGGTGTTGAAAAGTCAAATACAAGTCAGAGAGTGGCTGAGTTTCAGCAACAGCTCAGAGATTTGCATCACACAAAATAAGCTGGGACCAGTGCAGATCTGGCCCCAGTCAGCTTTGCGGAAGGATACGCAGCCTGGACTGGCAGAACAGGCGCAGCGCTACTGTTCAACATCCAGAACAACAATGCCTCTGAAGCATGTTTCCTGGATCACTAGCAGTTTATGAATAGCAAGGCATGGAAGCAGAACCTGAATTATTATAAGCAGAGAGAGAAACAAGGCACAGAGAGAGGGAGGGAAGGCACAGAGGCAGGTGAACAGACAGATTAAGATAGAAGAAGAAAGACGGCGATAATAAAGAGTGATAAAGTTGCAGAGTTGCACTTGTAGAGAGTCAAAAAGAGGGAGATAGAGAGTGAGAGATTCATTTTAAAGGGGATTACCTCAACATTCAATGTAGATCCTGACCTTACTGATATGCAGGAGGAAAATATTGCTCTGACGGGAACAGTATAATGTGGCCCTAAAAACAGATGTAGTAGCAGGAATGTTGATCTTTTCTAACTTTGCTTTAAAAACCAGAGATATGGACCAAAAGACAGACAAAAGAACAAGAGTGGTAAAGTGAAACCAGGGCATGTAGAGAGACATAAAGTCGGGCAGAAGGAAACACAGCCAGCTACGGCGGCAGATAGAAAATGACTATAAAAGAAGTGTAACTGAATAACACAAAGAAAAGAGAAACATCAACCATTTACTGCTGATGCAAACACTTACTCCAATAAGTCCTCTGCCATTGATTTCACAGCCAGAGAGAATTTGTGTTCGATACGCAAGTTATTCAGCACGACCATTCACTGTGACCATCTCAGCAAGGGTAAATCAATTAAAGTTAAAAAATCAAATCTCATTTAATTTTGCCAGACCAACCCCCCCTCAGCAGGAATTTGTGTCGAAGAAAGTTAAAGGTTCGGAAGACCGAGGAGGGAGGAGAGGATTCAACAAAGGGATGGAGGGGGCGTGAGAGAAAGCAGAAATGCAGAAGTGCAAAATATAGAGGGGTGTGGATAGAAAACAAAGAGACAATGAGGCAAAGAGAGACTGAATGCTGTGAAAATGTTTCTCTTCTTCAGTCATAGCAGGTGAAAGCTGAGCTCCAGCTTCAGAATGATAAAACTGACGGGGCTGCATTTTTTCCCTGCATTTGTTTTGTCAGTCACAAGCGATGTGATGCTTTTTGTTTCTGAGTTACGACAGGTTAACAATGAAGTGGCGTCTAAAGAACCAAACTCCAATACATTACTGGATAATTGGTGGCACACATGGCTGTGTCATTTTGTGAGGACAATACATGGTGTGAATGGTGGAAAAAAAAAAAAGAAAAAGAGCGGCTCTCTAACAGCAGGAATCAGTTGTTTATTTGTACAACATTGGATAATTTTGTCGTCTGTTTTAGGTCCATTCTACCCCAAACATGTACAATATAGGTGTCAAACTGGCACAGAAAGCTGAAGTTGAACTTTGTGTTGCTCTCCTCATTGCATTTGAATTTAAGGGAGAATCATACATGGAAATTTCAATGTATTAGAAAACAAGATCAGAGAAAATCTTGCCCCATGCTTTTATGTTAATAAATCCAACACAGTTTTTTTTTTTTTTTTCACATTTCACCCTATGATTTAACCTGATCTTCATGTTTGCCATTTGCTTGCATGCATAAGAGAATCAAAAATGCTGAAAATATAAAAAGTAAAGACAAAGGAAAAACAAGCAAAAGAGATGAGACAAAGTTATATGTGACATTCTAGAAAAAAATTAAAAGGAGAGAAAATATGAGCTGTACAGAAGAGAGACAAAAAGTCAGAGAGACAGACATACTGAGAATGACTAAGAATGAAGCCAGAGACTGAGAGATAAGATGGGTCAAAAGCAAGGAGACAAGAAAAGAAAAACAAAAAGTGTGACAGAAAAAGAAAGAGTCAGAAATATACAGTGGTAAAGAAAAACAGAAACGAAATGACAGAGAATGTCAGTGAGAGACAGGGTGAATACAAGATGGAAGAGAAAAGAGATGGTTCTAAAAATGAGTGAGAATGAGAGAAAGTTCTGCTAAGAAAGTTAGTGATGAAATGGTCGGCAGCAGAACATGATCAAAAGAAGTACAAGATTAATGAAAGAGGACGGAAAAAACAAAAGGATAATAAAGGTTGAGGGCAAGAAAACAAAGGAAGTGAGACACAGCAGGCTCCAGGTTGGATGTGAGCCATATTAATTTGTCATTCTGTGTGCTAGTGATGAAACTGATGGATGACACCCGAGGGACTGCTAACTGTTATAACTACAGCACACACACACAAACACAGACATACAGAGCTATCCTGGCTGCATCACTAACTTCAGTTTCAGGACCTATTGTTGTCACCCTTCATATCACCCATCAGCAGTATTTCATTAATAATTAAATATTTTTTAATTCTATAAGTAACTTTTGAAATATTTCAGGCTTAACTCCTCATTGGATTTTTGGATACAACAAAATTCTGATAACAAGACAGGGCCGTGTGGTCAATGTGCGATATTGAGGATGTAGTGGAAACTGTTGGGGAACCACTGTAAACAATTACTTTCCATGAAAAGTGGCTAAATATCAGCCGGTTTCAACCTTGTACCTGTTGCTTCTTTCTCTGTGCTCACATATACAGTATTGTAGTTCAGCCAAATTCCCAATAAAGCTGTTTTCTTTTACATGTTTTTCTGTTCGTCTAACAAACTCACTAAACACATAACTTAAAGAAAATGGTTTTTCAAAAGATTTGAAGAAGGGATCTGAAAAGTCAGTAAATCAAGTGACAAAGATGCTAAATTAGAAACACTGCCTGTAAATGACCCTGATGACGTAATACTATTAGCGCCAACTCCTTCTGAAAGAAGGTTAGGTCAGTGGGGAAACGTCATCACTCAGTCAGTCAGTGACATTCACATTCATTATAGGGCTGGCCTTTCTGATGTGGTCCAGCCAAAAAACAGAAGACCACAAAATATTGTTAAAATGCCAAAATAATGAAATAAAGAACCTGAAAACCTGAAGAAATAGAAATGGTATTAAAATGCCAAAATAATAGACAAAAAAACAATAGAAAGAATTTTCTTTAAATTGGTGCAATTCATAGTTTAAAAAACATTGAAGAAGATAAACTAGGATTAAAAAGAAGAAAAAAACGAAACTAACAACAATTTGCAATTTTGTCTTATAACAGTGAAATTGTCACAGCAGGATAAAATACTTACACTGCAGAGTACACTAGCAATATGTCACTTATCTGTTGGGCTAAATATTTTACATCCCTTTCTTCCATTGACATAGCTTTCTTTCTGGAGAAATATTTCTTGAGAGGGCTGGGCTAAGGGCAGCTGTGCATTAGTTATAAATGTTGTTTGCTTGATTCACAGCATCAGCCAATTACTGAACGAAGCGCAGACTTGTTTGATTGGACAGTAGTAGGATGGAAATTTGCAGTATGAAAAAATGTGCTCAGACATCACAATTTGACAGAAATCCCATTTTCAAACAGCGGTTTGGAAATAAATAAAGGCTTAAAGATTGAGTTAATCATTTAATGTTTTAAAAATGATTCATAAAACATAACCATGCTGCAATAAATATCTTAAAATGACTCCTAACTTTATGAGTGGTACATGATGTGATGCACTTCTCAACAGTAATTATTTTGAAAGTAGGTTTCCACTTAAATCAAAATGTGCCTCCAAGGGGCTCAAAATATTGTGCAGATAATGGCTCCACTGTTTCAAACATAGTGTAAAATCAATATTATTTTCTCCCATTTTAAGCTTGTTCTGGAACGACTGGTTCTACTATTAAAGGTGAACCAAATAAATCACTGGCTCAAATGAACTGTAAAATGAATTTGTCTGCAGTTTTTTTTTTTTTCATCACTGCCGTCACTTTATCATTAGCTCTAAAAGTAAAGGTAAAGGCGACAACATTTGATAGACTTATAGTGAGTATTTCTGCAAAATCCTGTCATTATAACAAAAGGTTTAGTCTTTTTCACCAATGTAATGTGCCAGGAAGGATCTTTTCCTCTCTCCTCTATATAATAACGTCTTTGACAAAATGCAATAGATGCATCTGTGTTTAATATGACTATGGAGGCAAAACGTATCATTGATTTCCAGATCTTCCTGTCCTTTTGATATAATACAACACATCACAGTAAAGTCCGGCCGTGAATGTGTTTGCCTCACAGAAGAAAAATAAGCGAAATAAAATCATTCCTAACTGGGCCATGAAAAAGCTGATTGAGTAAGTTTTGTTAATTAATGCCTGTTGTTTTCTCCGTAGCCGACTACTATTCCTCAAGAACGGAGAGCAAAGCAGGCTCCTACTCTTCGTCTCATTTGCTTCTGCCTCATCCTTCCTGTCTTATATCCAGTATTTTGCAGTTCCACCACATCTCACTCCGTCTCTCTCCCTTTTCATCCTCACGCTGTTTCCCTCTTTAGTTGCTCTAAATCATTCATCTCATTTCCTTCCCTCTGACTTACTTCTGGCCCAGGTTGCCTCTCGTCTCTCACGCTCCTTGTCTCTGACACTTGTTGACTTCCCCTCGGTACGTCTCCTTAGGGAAATCCCACTGCCAACTTAAGTGCCTTTCCATTACTCTGAAAACTCAGGGGAACTTTTGCGAGATCAAACCTTCAAGGGCTGAGGGAGTAAGTCGACAACTACGCATCCTCAAGGGGTACATCTTACCTAGAGAATATTTTGTGAACATTTCCTCGGCAAAATGAGCCAAGGCAGATCTGCTAATGTGTCATTATATTATCATAATATATAAAAAAAACTAAATGTATTCAGAGGATATAGACAATAAAGTATATTTTTCAATATGTTTTAACTTTCATTTCATTGGTTTTCATTCTTTTCAGGTGGAAAGTCAACTTGCAAAAACTTGAAACCTGAAAGACATGCACTGTAATTCATAGCAGCAAATTGTTTCTCTCCTTTATTTCTTTGTTAAAAAAACTTTTTCATCGCTTGATATAATGCAGGTGCAGGAGGATGGTGTGCTCAAGGATGCAGGAAAATTTAAGAAGGGTTGTGCAAAAGCAAAATACGAAATGCATGGCCAGCCGGCCTTTTTTTCCCGCAATTATGTAATTTTTCTTTGCACGAAGCATGGATAAGCTGTAAGTCATCTCCCCCCTCCTCCTCACTGCTTTGTTCTCCGCCTCCTCTACGCTTTCCTGCCTGGTTAAAAGCATACTGTTTCCATAGAGACGGAGTTACTGCCTGACAACTTGTGGTCAAGGAAGCGCGAGAAGGAATGAAGTAACGACAGTCAAACATTAAGAGTTTGCTTTTGTTATGCTTCAGAGACTCTAAACAAAAGTCAAAGGGGCCTTGTCCATGGCTCCAGCCATCAAATGAAAACACCACATATCTTGCAGTTAAGTGGTTCTGGAAATATTAAATATTAGAACACAAGAACTAACTAGAAAGCTGTGACACAATTGGAGGAAATAAATCAGTGAAATGAAGAGTGTTTACTATTACCTCAAGTTCAATATTCAGGTATATTTTAGCACGATGGTGGGGATAATGAAAAGGTCACAGGTTCTCCTCAATTAGTAGATTCTGCCTTTTGGAAACAAACAGCAAAAGAGACAGAGAAAAAAAATATAAATGAACAAAAACAATACAAAAGAGAAGCCCTGCATGTATGATACTTAAAAATTTCTAGACTAAGTTGGTGCCATCGAAAAAACCTGAGTTTGAAGTCTCACAGAGGATTAATCACTGAGTGCATGACTTGCACTCTCAAATCAAAGTGAGCAGAGACAGCTTACATTGCCTCCTATTCTAGTGCCAGAAGAGACTGGCTGGCAATCAGCAGCTTCCAGCCACAACCACCTCTCAGGGCAATACACACACACACACACACGCACGTACCCGCGCGCACATAGAACTTAAAAGCAAGCCACAGGCCTGGTTAAATGTCTCACAGCACTTCTGTGGGTAAAATGGCTTCACCTGCTGTTGAAGCCAGTTGACATCTCCCTTTATCCATCAGCTTTCCCCACTATTGCATCAGTACCCAGGGTCACTGTGGCCTCACACCTACACAAGGGGGTTGGCAGCAGAGCGTATGTGTGAATGCGTATTGATGCTTGACTTACACACGCTGCACACTTGAAGACAGCATGAATGCTCGCACGCATATCCCCACACGCTCCGAGTGTGTTCGACCTCACTTCAAGCACACGGAACATGTCTGTGGGAGCACACACACATCAATACTCACAAAGAGCCTGATTCAGACTTTGACTAAAGTGACATGCTTGCACCCTGCTGTACTGCTTACATGTGTGCCCTTTGAGCAATGATGCAGTGTCCGACTTGGGAATAGGTCCCTCATGACCTGCTTCTCAGCAGGCTAAAGAACACTCCTATCAAAATGCTTTAAACTTTCGTATTCAAATAATTGCTAAAGATCTGATGTGAATTGCTTTAGTTGAACCTTTACCGTGGATAACTGAGCTCGCTGTTGGTGTTTCATACAGATAGTTAAGGTTTCATGTTTAGAGAATTTCCAATATCCACCTCTGAAACTTTGAAACAATTTCTTTAATTAAAAAGTCATTCCAATTGTTTCTTGTTACATTTGAGCTTACTGAGTAACACAAATGTTTCCATTCATCTGGTTGGTGAGAGAAACTGAACACCGCTTTGTTAACTGATACTTTAAAGGAGCTATTTGGGAGGTTGCCTTTGCTGCATAGCCAACGTTAGCATTAACAGCTGTTTACTTACCAGTCTAAAAGACGCATCGTGAGTTCAGCATCAAACTTCTTTCTTCTACATACTAAGAGCTTTCTCCAGCAGTGGAAAGTAAAGCCAATGTCTTGTTTATCGAAGTTAGCAAGCTAACCAGCTAGCCCCGGCCTGTTCAGACTGTCTTGTAACTTTCCGATACCGAGTCACTGTGTCCCTTGCCCTGAAGAAGAACCAGTAGCTGCTCAGACGGTGTATCATATATCATTATAATCTCCTGAATTTTAAACACAACAATGGCTATAGCGCTTGCCAATACTGGGAAGTAAACAGCTGTTAATGCTAATGTTAATGCTAACAGCTATGTAGCAATACAAACGTTATCCTTAAAGTTCTAAATTGCACCTTCATGCTTATGACACTTATGACATTAAAACTTCCACTGAATTATGGAAATTCACTTTTGCATTGTCTTTTTTCCCTCCCTTGCCTGATTCCATCACAGAACTATCTACACACAAGTCTGTTCAATAATTAAAGCATCATAAAATGAGTAAATGAGCACGACCAGGATGCACAGTGAGTGCGAATATATTAAATCTGAATGGATGGGGCTTGAATCATTGAGGAGGGCTGTCTTTTGAAGATGATATACAGTGATCACAGAGCTTATATTGCACTGATGTGACTGCAGGTAACGTGCCATTTCCATCATGACACTGGGTGCTGCCACATACACTAGTGTTTCAGCTATAATATGAGGGGATACATCTAGTCTCTGTGGCCTGATGTACAGTACTGATGGCTTAAAGTCAACAAGCAGACACAGAGGGGAAGCGGTGCGGAGCATTTTTATGCACAAAAACATGACAGAAATATGCTTCGTAAGTGATGAGCAATGGATTTGGTCTACTTTACTGAAAAGAAGCTTCTTAAAAATTCAGAGTCACTGTTTTGCAATCTAAAAAAATCGAGTGCTTTGTGTAATTACTTACCTATTTAAATGATGTATGTATCTATTCTAACCATAAGTTTTTACAAACTTTTGTAGATCAAAGTTTATTACACTTGTGACTTTTAAAACAATCATTTTGTCCCACTTCTGCCAGTTACTGGAACATTTTGAATATGCAATAAGTGCATTTATTGTTTATTCGTGTTTGATAGTGGCTAGAGGATTGGAGTGAGTGTTTTTTTAATGACGCCCTGTTCTCCTCTAAATCCATTAGTCACCTTTTGTGAGCAGAACAAATATCTACAGTGTCATTGTTTGCTATAAGACGAAGAGAGCCTTGCAAGGATACAGTGATCCTATTGAAATTCAAATGTGAAGCTGTGTGCAGATAAACAAAAAGAATTCTATTGCCGATCCCTGCTTATGCATGCGGCTGTGGATGTACCATGTAGAGATGAATGTTAGCTGATGAACACAATGTTTCAGTTTGGTCATGTTTCCCGGCTGCGACAGCGGATCAGCGTAATCAAATGAAGGCCGAATTCAAAGATGGTTGTGGTCAAACCCATGAGTAGTGAGTACTTTTAACATCAACATGTTGAGGGATGTCATAGCTGGTGTGATCCCATCGCAAAATTTTAATTTTGGACTAGAGGATAGAGCAATGATTGTCTAGAGGAAGCTTTAAAGGACTTTACAGATTCTAAAACTGGCTGTTCAGTATGATATTGGATACATACACAGACATACAATACCAAAAATTTTAGAACACCATTTTCCAGTAGTTACTGAAATGTGTAGCCTACTCTGAAATCAAAGCATAGAAAAAATAAATAACAAAGATTAAAAAAACAAAATTCTGACTCATTCAGCATCTGAATGCAGTTGTGACCTTTTTTACAATGGAAATAAAACACTCTTCTTTTTTCACCATTCTGATTCTTTCTGCACTACAGGGTAGTCCTAATAATGGATCAGAGGCTGCAGTAGGTTTGTTCCAACACCGCCTCTGTGCAGACAGAGGGGTTTGTAAGTCATCAACCTGTAGAAATTGTTGCATTAACTTTTCAAGGCTTCATTTATATCCACTGCTGCCGGAAAGTAAGTCAACCAATTTCTTATTCTCTGAAAAACGCCTGTTTTCTAGGAACTTTTTCAGTTTTTGGTGAGTCAGATTTTTATCATGGGCAGTTTGGACAACTTAAACTCCAATAAAAACTGGAAAAATTTGGGTGCTTTTGATCACATAAAACACAACATAATTAAACTAGTTAAACTGCACAGCAGGCAGACCAGACGTCTACACAAACAAAGGAAATCTTGATGAAGCATGACAAAGTTTTGGGTTTAAGATCATTAAAGACATGAAATGACATCTAAAAATAAATTCACAGATCTCAAATAGAGACATAACATTACCATGACCTTTAAAAGCCCTCAGCAAGTCCACAGGTAAATATTAACCAAAAACAAACTTTAGTTGAATTTACATATCATCTCCTGATACACACGGCCATTCATAGACACCTACAGTATGTGTCTGATGGCTCCACTCCAGGTGCCATGATTTGAATACTAAACAAATGCATCTCTGCTAATAACAGTATACCTGGCAACAGATTAACTAGATTTGATGAGATGTACAAAAACATTGTTTTTTTATGGTTTTAGTCTTTAAACTAAAACTAAAAAGACCAAATACACGACTAGAAACAATGCAAACCTAGTTAGTTATGCTTTTAGGACAGCCATAAGGGAATATTACAGAAGAAGGTTCCAGGTTCTATGAATTTCACAATACATACTAGTATTCTATATCCATAAATGTGTTTCCGGTCCAAGAAGTTGCCCTGTGCAGTACTGTTCTGTCAAAGCATACTCATAGAAAAGCTAATGGGCACTGCTTTGATGGTTGGAAGCTCCCTTTTTATGTCGGTTTGTCACTGTCAAATCCAAAAGTGCCCCCCTCACATAAGAGGATCCAGGGTTCAACGATCATGGACGCATTTAATAGAATTACAGTTTATAGTCTGGTAGAAATAGTTTATATCCTTTCCAGATAAATCAGGGTCTACTCTGCTCTCTATGGACTGCACAGTAAAATTTCAAGGTACACTTGCTCATTTGGAAGAACAGCAAGTGAAAATGTCACTAAATCCCCTAATTAATACGCACTCAGTGGACACTTTGTTAGGTACACTGCAACATCTCACTTCACTGCGCACTGAGTCAAGTGTAACTAACTGGCAGGTATAGCCTGTAAAGCATTCAGAGAGGGTGCAGAGGCTCGGGTGCTGCTACGGATGTGACAACGGGCAAGAAACAGCATTTGTTTTCATTACAATATAATTCCTGGTGCAGGCTCTGACTCTGCGCCCTTCCTAGATCTCAAACCTTTGTGATGAAGCACAAAAACTGAGAGCGATGGAGGGAGACTATGTATAACACTGTATTCTGGTATTCTGCACATAGAAAAGAACTCCCTAGTATTGGACAATGAAGTCAAAGCTCATTTGGTTCAAACTGTTGTGTTCTGCTTTTAGGAGCTTTGTGCCATCCATCCAGCACTGTTACAACAATATGTGTTCTGAGATGAGGTCCTGTATTTACGTATTTACACACACACACACACACACACACACAGAGACAGACAGACAGACAGACAGACAGACAGACAGACAGACAGACAGACACAGACACACACACACACACACACACACACACACACACACACACACACACACACACACACACACACACACACACACACACACACACACACACACACACACACACACACACACACACACACATCATAATCGGAGGCCCTTAATGGCACACAATGCTTGTTTGTGAGTTACTATTGCATTTTGTATTTCTTTTATATTTAAGACAGTGCACTTACAGCAATTTGTGCAGTTACAACAATTTGTCTGTTGCCTGCTGTGTGTTATTATTTACTGGGGTAAAGAAAATACAGATTTAGTTAGTCACAACTGGGAATAGAGGAGGCAGCATGTAGAAGTATTCATGCATACGTAACAGCACTACGACAGAAAAAGGAGAAAAGCACTCACTCCTTTTAATAATCTAAACTGTGAGCCTTAATAATGATGAACATTTTATAAATATGAAAAGTTACGTTGCCTGGTTAGCCTGGAGGAAGTCTACACTTTGCCTGGCCTTGCGTGCTCGTTTTCCTGAGGTTTTCTGCTAATCAATAATCGAGCAGTATTGTCTTTTGTAATTTTCTAATGACATTAGTGGCATGTAATTTATGCAAATAGGCCTTTCCAGGAAATACAGTGTGAGTTACTGGAAAAGGGGAATATGGAGCAAGTAAAACAGATGTACCTTTTGTGTCTAAAAGCTGCAGAATAATTGGATACCTAACCCTTTTGTCCACACTTGTATGCATTGTGTTTTGTTATAGCTCTAACCAACGTTCCAAGGCCTACTCTGAGATTCTCAAGCATCCGTCTTCAATATGTATGTTAGCGTTATATATATTTGCTGTCAGTGTGTGCTGTCTGGTATAAAAAATTTCAATTTAAAAGGAGAGAATGAAATATTTTTTTCCACAGTTGTTAAGACACGCTGCATCAGAGGAAGACTTTAACTCAAGTGCAGTGTGACTGTCATCCAGCCAGACTGTGCTGATCTACCTTTAGTTAATCATCAATCTTCTTGCCATATCTGTTTTGACTATGCACTCATATACAAAAGCTGGTGCCTTTAATTGGCTTACATCATCTTGCGACAGGATAAAAAACCCTGACGCCGAAGCAAAATCACCAAACTGACAGCAGTCTGGCCCTGACCTCAGCAGGTAAGAGACTTTTTTAAAATCATGGGGGCGAAAAAATTTATGTAATTCATTACATCTGTTAGGATAAGCTAAATTACACTCCTGAATTTAAACCCAGTAAACACAGTATGGATATGTTAAGAATGAGGGATTAAACCTTTTTTTTAATATATATATATATCTTGATTTTTTTCACTCTCACTATGCCTCCTAACTTTGTTAACTGCATGTTCAGTAACTTTTATTTTGTTATCCCTCTGCTTTTCATTTAGTCTTTCCACCACACAAACCTTAGAACTATGAAAATGACCCTTGTGTTGTTCATTCTTTGTTCAGGTAAGGACTTATTTCTTGGTGTTGGTCTCCTCATGATATTCAGTGGGTGTTGTGTGCACGCATGCCAGTCTAAGAGGTTTAGGACCTCCAAATATTTCTCCCCCCAAATATCTTTTGTGATCAGTAGACACACTTTGACATGCTGTTTTAATAACATGCAACACCTGCACAAGTTACTTATTTATGCATAAGAGAGGTTTTGTAGTCAGTGTGTGACATATTGTTTTCATTGTATTTTAACCTAGTACACTTCGTTTTAACAGTCCAGTAGTTCATGATGATGTTTGTTGTTTTTAGATGCAGTAATTCTAAGCAAGTGAATAATATTTTTTTTTCTTCCATTTTTACAGGATTTGTTCACTTTACATTTGCATCAAATCGTCTGCGAGTTTTCCGTTTTATTGACCAAGAGAAACCTTGGGACGAGTCATTGGAAAACTGTACAAAAACAAATGAGTCATTTGTAACTCTGTATGATAAAGGTGACATCAATTACATATTTGAGTTTGTGATTTATATCAATGCATCCCCGTGGCTTGGTCTGCGTAAGAGTCGAAAGAATGTTACCACTTGGTCAGATGGTATCCCTTTTACGTTCAATAACTCAGATGTGACTGTAACAAATGGGATGCCAATATGTGAAGGTATTGAACAAAGCAAGTGGACGGTTTTTAACTGTTCAGACAAAAAGCATTTCATGTGCTACAAGGGTAAGTTTCAGCATACAGCATTTGATTTTATTTTGATGTTGCATGCATGTTTTAGCTAAAAATGAAGACTTCAATCAAAGTAATATAAAACAGCAGGGATGGTTCAAAGACAGCTTAGGTCGTAAGCTCAGGTGTCCAGACTATTTTCTTATATTTAAAGAGGATGTCCTGAATGTTGAGACTTCCTGCACCTCTTCCCTGAGAAAGTTTTGTTTGTGTGTTTGTTTTTAGTTAATTCAGCGTGATTATATGATTAACTTACAAGTGAAACCAAGTGGCACTTCACAAACCCTTATAAATTATATAATAATTAAATTAAAAAATAATAATATTTTGGTTTTTGCAGATAATAATTACATCCTGATTCAAAATGAGAGAAAGACCTGGTGTCAGGCACAGCTGTACTGCAGGAGACACTTCACTGACTTGGTTAGCATCAGTAATGAAACGCAAAACACACAAGTGATTGAGGAAGGAAAGAACAAAACCTTTTGGATTGGACTCCTGCATGATGAATGGGAGTGGGTGGACAACAGCTGCTCAACATTCAGAGATTGGGATTCTGATGGTTCTTTTCGATCCTTAAACTGCTCAGCTCTGTCACACTCAGGTAGATCCATGACAGGAGCTGAGTGTAATGATACAGACAAACCTACATTTTGCTCCAAAGGTAAGCAATAAACAAGTAATACAAACAGGTATTTTAATAAACCTGAAATGGAGTGCACACTGTGTTGCATTATTGTGTAAGCTTGAAGTGCTTTATATCTTATATATTAGAGAGCAACTGACAAGACAAGAAAAGAAACAATTACAAACTTCCAAAGAAGTAAAGAAACAACAAAATAATAATTCATTATTATATATACTGTATTAGAAAACAAACCGGATTCAAAATAAATATTAACTGAAGCTGAACGCATCAAATGTGTGAATTATGTGGTTTAACTTATGTTATCACCTGAAAATCTTACTTCCCTCTTTTGCCTGCTTTTCAGGCAAAGTGAGAATCCAAGTCGTCCACCTAAATTTAACTTGGGAAGACGCCTTTGACTACTGCGCGGATAACCACACAAGCCTGCTGCAGATTGAGGATAGTGAAGATCAGAAAGCTGTAGAACAATGGCTTAATTACACCACTGGTGATGGTCCATTCTGGATCGGTCTGAGGCAGAGTCGTGTCTTTGGGTTCTGGATTTGGCGTGACAAAACAGTGTCCTACAGCAACTGGATGGACGGCAGACAGCCTGAGATGCCCATATCCGACAACTGTGGTGTCATCAACAAGACAGACTACAAGTGGAGGGATGAAAACTGTTGGCATGAGCACCCTTTTATTTGCGAGGAGGAGATTTCATTCATGAATAAATAGTCTATAGTTATAAATCTGTTTGATAAATCGAAGTGGGGGTTGATTCCCGATCATAGAAATGAAACTCAGAAACAAAAATCTACTGATTGTTAATGGATGTCTATCTTGAAATCAGTTACATTGTTACAATTTAACATGAAGTTGTATGTTGTAATGATAAAATTTGCCATTTTACTTTTACTACTTTATAGCCTATACTGTGTTACCATTACTATTATTACTGTTATTATTTAGTGTAACTGTGTTAAAAGTTCATTGCAGTTTGTAGTTAATTATAAGAATAGAACTTGATCACCTGTAAATAATAGTATATTTTCATCTGACATTTTGGTGTCCATTCCACTTGGGGCCACTTGTTCCAGTGATAATTTCAAAGCATATTCTACTTTTCTAGTGTTAAAATCAAATCCCTGTGCAAATTTACTTCCAGATAATTTGCTTTCTTGCAATAAAAGACAATGATTTTCAAATCCAACCAGTGGGAATGTTACCATGAACTAAGAAATGTGTCTTGATCACTGCTTACTTGTATATATGAATAAATCTCCCTCATAAGTAACATTCCAGTGAATGTTTTTCCTATTCAGTCAGTATGCGTCCACTGTTATAGCTTAGAAATGATATCTAAATGCAGAAAAAGAAAACACACTTGTGAATTCATCCTGCCTCAACAATGCTTTTTAGTTATTTCATTTTTTTTCTAATCACTTCACATAGCCATTACCTTCTCCACATTTTGATATAGCCGGGTAAAGGTCTCTTTCTTTGACTCAAAAATATTCAAATACAGCATTAAAACATGGGAAATTAAAAGGAGATAGATTAAAAAACACAGAAGTGAGTATCAGGACAGAAGGAAGGGGAAATGAAAAACATGAAAACAGGAAGCTTGGACAACTTCCAGAGCCATTATTCACACCATGGACAAACTTGGAATGAAGGCTCAATCCGTCACACCTTCACTCATCATTATAACTCATCATATAGCTCGCAGTGTGAATGTGTGTGTGCGCATGTGAGTGTGTTTGTAGGCCTCTTGATCATTGCTCATTCCAGGGGAACAGACTTTCTCCTGACTTGTCGCTCAGCTCACTTCTCTGACCATTATGTGATGTGCGTGTACATCGCATAATGGTGACGTGTGTGTGTTGTTTGTGTGTGTGTGTGTGTGTGTGTGTGTGTGTGTGTGTGTGTGTGTGTGTGTGTGTGTGTGTGTGTGTGTGTGTGCCATCATAGCTCATCGAGAGGAATCAGAGCTTCTCAGGAAACACACCTCTCTACAGCATGAATCACCAGCCAGTGAGAATCCTGACTTGCAGCCAAGCGCATTTCTTGGGTGCAAGGGCAGCATATTTTCGCTGGCAGAGACGTGCACCAAATAAGAGGCAGAGGTATTGCCCCATTTGGGGGTTGAATGACGGCCCGACCCTGGTGTCCATTCAGTCCAGGCTGAATCATAGTACAGTCATACCTCCAGACCTATATGCCCCAACCCATCTCTGTTCCACTATGTACAGTATTATTCCACGGAGGTTCCCCTGAAAGTCGTACTACTCCCGTTTGCCATTACTGATGATTCTCTGGTGACACCCACATGAGGCTTTGACGGCATGTGCATACCAACACACAGGAGACACGGTTATTGGATACTGGAAAAAAGTTATTTCCCTGCAAAACTATGGACATTTACATTTACTGGACTAGTCTCATATCTACAATACAGTGAACCCACAAATAAGAAATGACTTTGCTCATGTCACTTTTGTTTGGCTTGCTAAATATTCTGCTCCATATACAAACAGTTTTGTTTTAAATGGCAAACTAAACAATTGTAGAAGAAGAAGTACTCGTAATATCAGCAAAATACTTTTTCAGAGTGTAGCATTATTATTATTATTACTATTATTATTATTAACATCCTTATTTGAGCTCAGTAAAAGTAAATGTAAGTATTCAAGTAAAGTATAAGCATCTCAAAATTGTACTTAAGTACATTATTTATACAATTGGTTTCTTTCAACGGCAGGTAGAGCTGTAGATTGGGGTGTTGATTCTCAGTGAGTTTGATAATATTCATCTTGATTCAATGATAATATCTCTAATATTTCTAAACGCAGGTTTATGTCCTTTAACAATCTGTCCAACTTATATATAAGAATGACATTACATGGCATTTAGAAATATAATATCTATGGAAATATGTAGTCTTTCAATTCGTGGGTCTCAACCCAGAGAGAAAAAAAAAAAATCACTGGATAAGACTAAGATCCATAAAAATGATAAACTATATACAACATGATATATACACATTAGACAACTGCCACAGAGAGCCTAGCAACAATAAAATCTTTCATCAGCTTTTTAGCTATTTTTTTTATTACTGGCTGTCTGTGGACTCAGGACTGCTGGAGGATGACTTAGGGACTGGTTTATTTCTAACTGGAAAATCTGCAGTAAGTTGCCTGGTGCCACGGCTAGCATGCAACTGACTTAATGGTGAGTGGACTACCTGGATTACTACCAGGTTGCCAACACTATCACCATTACAGACCACGCATGCAAGATTGCTGTTTAAGAGCCTCATCCTCCATGCTTTAATAGTGGACGGAGGAGGGACGGGAGTTGTTTCTACCTTATTACACCTGCAGTGTGTTAACAATTAAAGGTATTGGTCTGCATGGATAGTAAGGCACTTAATGGACAGTACTGGAAAAAGTGTATTATCTTTTATGAGTACTTGTAAACCAACCCATCCCTCACACACACTATGCTAGCGAACACAACGTGTCACAATAGTGGATGAGAAATAAACTGACACTAAGAAAAAACACAGAATATACACGATACAATGGGATAGTTTGCCAATTTTTTCACACCTGCTCAAAACCTAAAGAGATTAAAAAAAGTAGACTTTTGTTTCTTTTAAAAAAAAAATTTCTACACAGGTCGACATTTGTCTGAAGGCACAAAGAGACGAGAGTGAGAGAGTAAGAGAGAGAGAGAGAGAGAGAGAGCGACACAAAGTTATAGAAAGACAGAAAGAGGGGGAACGCCCAAGGGAAGTAGAAAAAGAAGAGCAGATGGAAGGAGGGAAAGCGAGACGAGCAGTAGGGCCTGTCAAACTATTAACGTCATGGTGTGAGCCCGGGGCTCCTGGTGACACTAGAGATGATTGGACATATTTAGAATAGCGCTCCAAATGTTTACACACACACACACACACACACACACACACACACACACACACACACACACACACACACACACACACACACACACACACACACACACACACACACACACACTGGACCTTCTCTGCAGCAGCTAGCCAATCGATTATCATCCTATAATCCTTGGTATGAACTTGCACTGTTAAGTTCACATGAAGCCCATATCTTTAGAGCAAACAGATGCAAAAAATAGATGTCAAGTGTTTTTTTTTTTTTTTTTTTAAATAGGTTACTACCCATGTATAACTTCATGGGTGCATGCACTTCAGTAAAGTTGTTCCATTTACTTCACTCCACCTCACAGGGAAATAATGTTTGGAATATTACACTTTTCACTCCACCAGATTCCTTTTAAGAAAAGTTACAATGACTAGTTTTTAGATCAAAATTTCCATCCAAAATATATGATCAGCCTGTCAAATGTGATGCAATGTCATAATTAAAACTACCTAACCGTATATGAAGTACTATAATTGAAATAGCTCCATGTGGATCAGTCAAGTACTGTGTATACATTAATACATCGGTTATAACCATTAATAATCCATTAATATGAATTATATGACAATGTAACACTGTGAAATTAGTATTTTCACCTTGTTCTATTCATACTACCACTTAGATAATGTATTTTACTACTGGTGGAGTCTGCTACTATCAATAGGGTGCTCTGAAATTCACCATATTGGACATTTTGAAAAGGGTTCAATAGTGCTAGGGTGCATCCCATGAGTTTGACAACAGTATGAGAGAAGCCTTTTTATTCTCCCAATATACTGCAATTACTTTCTCCAATGTTCAGTGTCAAATTAATAATTCATTTTGAGTCAGCAGGAATATGTCACTATTTCCCCAATGCTATGTTGTAACAGCAGAATCACAAAATACAGCCTCTCTGTGCGTCGCAGATTCCTCACACAGCTGTTAGCTGGGTGGCTCTTTTAAAATGGCCTGCCTTTCCTGTATATTTTCTATCTTCTGTTACTTCCATAGTGTATCAATGAACAAAAAAATATTTATAGTGTTTTCTTTTTTGCAGAGACAACCTTGAACATACACACACATTCTCAAGCTGGGTCTAAACATGTATGTATCCTCACTGTACAGAAAGCTTACCCAAAGCAGGCACGTGCACTCATATATACATGCACGCACGCACGCACACACATATATAGTGCACTGAATAGATTTGAGATGTTTATTATAATTGCTAGTTGGTCACCACTGGCTACTAAAGTCCCTGCCCCTTTGCTTCAGCAGTGAAGCTCTTTTATAATTAGTATTCCAGTCCAGACCCTAACAACCTTTCATGAGGTTTCTGCCGCTAATGGCTGATTTCACAATATCTGCTTGAGTAATGGCATTTCAGACATGTTCAGTGTGGAGACGGCTAATTTACATTGGAAATTGGCCATCGGCGCTGCCTATGGGTCATGGTAGTAGAGTTGATGCAGAGGTAGGTGTGTGCGTGTGTGTGTGTGTGTGTGTGTCTATTCGCTCACTAAACCTTTGACCAGTGAGAAGTTCAAGCTTGTCCCAACCCACCAATCTTCACCTTCACTGTTGTGCTCATTCATGTGTATTCAGGCCTCATTTTCTGTTTGCACATTCATGTCTGCGTGAACTGTGGAGCACTGAAGTGAGAAGTTCACACCGTGTGGCCTTGTCGCTGCCTTTCTCACTATTATTCCTCCTTCCTTTATGCCCTCCTGCACTCTACCTTACAATCCAGTCTCTATTACAGATTTAGAAAACAGCCACATTTCTCCTGCAGTCCCCTTTTACAAGACTATAAACACCCACCCTCAAGTTGTCCCACCACTGCTCTGACAACACAAATACAAATCCCATTTGCAAGTGTGTCTAGTGTGAGTGTGTACTGCAGAAATTTAACAAGCAGCAAGGCACAGAAATGTGTGTATCAGACACCAGATGCACTGATTTCCCAAGGCGCTAAAGGAATTAAAATATATATATATATATTCTGGCTGGTAAGAGACCCATTGTCCCCTTTTGATTTTCCTCAAATGTTTTCACATTCTACTCGAAAAAGCGACATATTCAGAACATTTGCATTCTGTTTAGTTGTTTTCTGGTATTTAAAAATCTTGCCAGCACATTGCCCAAAAATGCTTTAATTGAAGGGACTCCTGCTGCACCTATTCTCCTGCATGTTGAAATATTTTTGAAAATGTAGACACAGCCAGACGCAGCAGCATGGGAGCATGTCTGCTGATGTGCCATCATCTCAGCAGTATGGACGCTGTGATCGTCTTGGATGCTCCTTCACAAAATATCTCCCTGTAAACCAACTTCACATCTTACAAGAAAGAAGCAGCGTGATTAGTACACTTGTTTTTTTTTAGTTTTTTAGAGTTTATGATGAAGTTCTGTATGATGTGGTGGAATATTTAGCTGATAGTAAAACTTTTTATTTATGTGTTCTCAAATTTCAAAGTTTAATCTTTGGCGTAATGAAAGCAGTAAAGCTGCATATCTGAGGTCAATAGTGTCTGAAACAAATTGAAATGTCAATGCCACACTGTGGCATCTTTATTCACTTATTCAATTATTTACTGGTTTATTTGTCTTTATATAGGGTTAGGGTTTTATACATATACACACACACTATTATTTAATATAAATTCTGTTGTGTTTTTGCAAGAGTTTGGTTGTATCAGTTTTGCAAGTGGATCTGTTGTAATTGCTCTACTCTTTGTTTGATTGTGATATCTGATTCTTGTACATTACTTTTATTCATAGAGATGTAAAAAAAATTGAGGATGCATCAAACATCATGGAAGGACATTCTATTGAAAATCAGAGGAAGTGATGATGTTGTTTGTTGAAGTGAAGTGCAGGATTTGTGCTGTAGTGTGCAAACTATGTGTTATGATCCCTTTTTTATTCTAT
This sequence comes from Seriola aureovittata, assembly GCF_021018895.1. NCBI lineage: Eukaryota > Metazoa > Chordata > Actinopteri > Carangiformes > Carangidae > Seriola > Seriola aureovittata. The sequence continues at coordinate 10,924,605 of NC_079385.1, read as the reverse complement.
ATCTGACCTTTATGATCTTTTTTGTTTTACAAAATTGCTCAGATATTGTGACACCCACTTGATAAGTGTGGCATTGCCGTATGTGTATGTATGAGTGCCTCCTTCCTTTGTTTATATACAAGTAGCACTGTAAAGCGCAAAGCGAGAGATTGCACTGATAAAACCCTCCTTTCAAGGTCATAGCAAACAGTAAATTTACTGTTGACGATAACAGACTGTGACACACTACGAACCAATATCCATGATAACAGCAGGTAGGTTAGTTTTGTTAGGGGTAACTCTAATAGCTGGTCTATGTCACCGTGTTTATCACCAGCCATAAAGCTGCACATCTGAGGCCATTAGCAGCTATCTCCAGTGTGTTTCCAAAGGGTAGTTTGGAGATTCTCCCTCTTATAAGAGCGGTCCATGTACAGTAATATTGGAAGCCATTTTTTTTTTAACTATATAGATCATCAACTTGGTCAGCATAGAAATACATAAGAATTATAAAGCCTGCATTTTTTTGGTTAAAGTTGTTAAGAGGATTAATATGACAAAATATGGGTTGCTATTTCCTGTGGCCTTAGAAAATCCCTTAGTCTTAAAGGGAGTATAAAGGATGCTTGCAAAATGTGTGAAATGATCAGATTTCTGTTCAGTTCATCTGTTCATATAAAGGATTTTTAAATTTTTTTTTTATTACCATGTATCTTTGATATCAAGTGTGTCAGTATTTAGTGTGTTACATCATTTATTTCTCTGTAGTGTAATTATTCAAATTTCAGCAACTTAAGCCATATGAACCTCGGAGGAGATGCTGATCAATAAAATATTTGTCAGGATTAAAATATAATCAGTAAAAGCATTTTGAACAGGAGAAGTATTCACAGAGTAATTCAGTCAAGCTCGGTGAGCTGTCAAGGAGCGTATTTAGTTATAGTTTAGTTATAATTATAAAGCTATGACTGAATGATGTTGTTGTGTAAATTACAGTGAAATATTCTTTCCTTTGCATATGTCAGTGGCATGAGGTCAGATGCATGGACAAGGTTCATTCAGGGTATTTGCCAGGGCTTTCTATAATAGCAACAAATGCCTACTTGTCTTCGACTGCCATAAGAAATAATTACTGTGATTTGTCAGCATAAGTTGTCATATTCAAATCTCTTCTCTTTTTAATGCAACACAACATGCCTTCGCGACAAAAGCACACGTTATAAGCTATATGGAGGATTTCATTGTCAATTAGCATTTCTCTGTTACTGTGTCGACATTAATATATGCTGTCAGCGGTGCCCTATCATTTATAATTGCCACCAATTGAACAATTATGGCTGTGTCTGTAAAATATCTTGTTACGGTGAAAATGAGCTGTTACCACTTGAGGCAGTCGTATACATTCAGGCACACACTACACAAACACGCAATAGAAGCACATATAAACATGCACTGCTGCACATCTGTCAAAAATGTGTGTATGCACACACACACACACACACACACACCACACACACACACACACACACACACACACACACACACACCACACACACACACACACACACACACACACACACACACACACACACACACACACACACACAAACAATTGATTTAAACGTGCCGAGCTCAGCAAGCATGCAAGGTCGGCTCATTACCCACTTTTTGCGTTCTGTGCTGATATTTCACAATTCATTAGTGACTCGTAATATTTATCGGGGCATTCAGAGTGTATTACTTGCATTTAATTATTGATTGATAATTATCATTTGTACTGACTGATTAAATAGAATTAGCATCAGACACAAGGAAAAGCAACATGGAAGTGGGTGTATTCAAACCATCTGCATGATAACAGCTCCCGTATTAAGGCAGTTACAGTGGGAGTCTGCATTATTCCCCATCAGAAGATTGTGTTTAACTTGCCTCTTTGCAGCGAGATGGGATTTTCAGGGGACAACTGCAGCATACAGAAGAGCGCCTCAGGAACGGAGGGGCAGGGTTTTCCTTACAGAAAATGATCATGCTTCAATACTCCAATAATAGTGGAGCGTCAGTTAATGTTTGCATCAAACATCAGAATGGGGAAGAAATGCGATTTCGGTGACCGTGACCGCGGCATGATTGTTGGTGCCAGACGGGTTGTGTGGGGTATCTTATCTTTTTTAAACTGTTGAGCTCCTGGGATTTTCACCCACAACAGACTGTAGAGTTTTTACTCAGAGTCTGGTGCGATAAACACCCAGTGAGCAGCATGTTGGGAGAGGTCAGAGGAGAATAACCAGCCTGGTTAAGCCGACAGAAAGGCTACGGTAACTCAGATAACCACTCTTTACAACTATGGTGAGCTGAGGCTGCAGATAGTCGAGTCAGAATGCTTGAATCTATGGAATGCATCCGCCATCTTGTGGAATCCATGCCATAAAGAGCTGAGAGGACACGGAGGCCTCGCCCAGTATTACTGCGGTGTTCCTAATGAAGCGCTTGGTGAGTGTAGATCAGCACAAATCTCTTCCAGGCGCGGTGTCTTCATACCTCACAACATCCCTGCACCTCACAGTACCATATCCTCCAATCACTTTCCATTCTATACCACACCGCCATCTCACCCTGCTCCCAGTGTATTGTCCATTTGCAAGCACATAGTGACTTCTGCAACCTATCTCAAACTTTCACTCTCTCTGTGTATCCTCTACTTAAAGTTAATACATTTTCATCCCCTTTTCTATCTTTTCTAAATCCCTTATAAAGATCTACCTCATCTTTTTCCTCCTTTCTCTTTCCCCCCTTATCCGCACACAATCCCTCCCACATATACATGCAAGCCTTTCTGCTCCATCTTCCTCTTTTATGTTTGTCCACCTTACAGTAGCTCTCAGAAACATGGTAAAAACACCATCCGAGTTACTGTAGGACAGCATCCTGCTCTTAAAGACAAACCAATGAAGTATTTTTTGCGGAAAAAAAGGTGAAAAAGATCCAGAGAATCAATTGTTGAAATAGATCCTCACTTAATGACCGCTGTGTTAGTCCTCATGTTTGGTGGCTAGTTGATTTTGCCAAAATAAAAGCCGCCTTTTAACATCATGGAGAAGTTAATTCTTCCACCAGCAAAGGATGAATGCTTGAAACATTTTGGGGAAATGGCAGCTAACAAAGCTGGGCATGCTGCCCTCTCTGCTAACACAGTGGAGGAGAATAGATCAAATTGCAGAGGATGTTGAGAGGCAATTGTTTGAAAGGCTTAGTGAGTCCCCATGGCATGCCATTCGAGTGGATGAGTCCACAGATGCAGAAAACTGGGCTATTTTACTTGTCTGCATGTGATACATCTATCAAGATGACTTCCAGGAGGATTTACTTGTTGCTTTACCGCTGCCTTTCACTGCATCTTAACAGCAAATTGGGTTTTGAGCAGTAGATTGTACTTGTGCTTAAGACACAACATTACAGTCATGCACGTCGATCACAAGTGGCTCCTTCTAAACATGGAGCGGCCTTTACTCGTGTAATCAATGTTAACTACTGGAAATGTGTCTTGAGTGAGACAGGGTCTTTGCCAGTGAAGCACTTCAACGCTCAGCACTGGATGGCAAACAGCACATACAGCGAGGCAAATTAGTTTTAAGTATTCTGGGGACACTTTATGCCGTTATTATTAGAACATTTATTAGAAACAGTTGTGAGACAACAGGAAATGAAGGGAAAGAGATGAGGAACGAGAGAAGCAAAGGTCTGTAAACCCCCAGCAACCGAGCTGCTGACTATCATCAGCACCGGCACAGCCACAGGGAAAACTCAATGACTGAATAAAGGTGCGATGGCTATCTTGTGTAAATGTTTCCTGCTTTGTCAAGACAGAAAAATGCTTCAGAGAGTAATTTCAGCATAATTAAATCAGACCAGGACAGGGCTTTGGTAGGCGCAGTTACTTTCCTTGCATTAGTGAAAGAGCGTGCGTACCGATGGCATTCGCTTCTCAGCGAGCTCACTCTTTCACAACGGAGGGATTTTCTTTTCGCCTTTAAAAGCGACACTAGAAACTTCAGCAAAATGAGTCGAGCTACGCGTTTCCCTGCACACTGTATATGCCGTACGGGCGTGGGAGAAAGAGACTGCCAACACCTGTCAACTCACATGCGCCGTCACCTGCTCGCACTGTCAGCATGGTTTAGTGTGTTATTCCCCATCTGCAAAGCACCACAGAACAGGAAAAGAACGAACACAGACCCGAGTGTCGCTAACGACATAACATGAGGAGAAACCGCTTTTTGCCTAAAAATGATATATTAAATACTTAATTATTATCCCATTCTGTGCAATTCCCCTGGATTAAAGTGAGGTCAGAATAACTTCAACTTGCCACAATTGCACTAAAGACCCTTCTCTGTGCAGATACTCGTGTGAAGCTTACAGCTGCCAAACCAATGGGCCTCTAGAATAGATGGCACATACACCCAGCGCCTCTCTGACTCAGACAAGCTCAGCACAGTGCTCACGCTGAATTAATGAGGTTTTGATGGAAGTTTGTAATATGATTTAACCTAACATAACCTAGACACTGTTATCTGAAATTTTGCAGTAATACTGTAACACCCCCATTTTCCATTAATTTCTATTCATTACACCACTCTTGCTCTTCCACTTCTCTTCATTTTGCATTCATCCAATATCTCTGCCATCCCTATTTCTAAAAAAAGAAAACTCTACCTTGCCCCCCCCCCAATCATTCTTCTGCTCCATCTTCATACCAACTGCATGATTCAACAATCCAGGCAAGCATGCATACAACACTGCTGTAGAACTCAATGGGTTTCTCTTTGTCTTCCTCTGACATATACACACACACACACACACACACACCGGATGAGCTGCATGCCAATTTTCGTTGCCACAGGGGAGCATACAACCCTAACCTCATGTGAAATATCCATTCAGCCTGTCGCACATCACGCATGCACGCACAAATTCCCGCGTTGGCACTCACTCACTCTCACACACACACACACACACACACACACACACACACACACACACACGCACACACACACACACACACACACACACACACACACACACACACACACACACACATACACACACACAAACACTAAGTACCTTAAGATACACACACAGACAGGCAGATACACACGCGCCATGCTGGAGTTGTTCAGCCGTTGGGGTAGAGGTTGTGATGAATGATTGCAGATAATACAGAAGAAAAAAAAAAGAAGTAAGAAGAGTTGCATCAAAGAACTCCCTTCAAAAGGATTCTTGGCCTGGCTGCTTCTTCTCACTGCTCCTCGACAAAGCAGCAGGACAGAGAGTCAATTACATCTTTAAACATAAATATGGATTTTTTTCTTTTTTCGAAAGAATACTGACCATATTCAACAAGTTCATTATTCATTTAATTCCTTTGTCAGTTCTCTATCTCTGTCTCACTTTTTCTCCACCACTCCTCTCCGCCCTTCTTTACTTTTCTCTCATGGCTCGTCTGCTCATGTCTCTTATTATTCCACTTTCCTCCTCTCAATTATTTTATTTCTACTTTCATATCTGCCCAATTCTTTCCCTCTTATCTCTGCTATCTTTTTGAATATTCCATCCCTCATTTGTTTTACCTCTTTCCTTTATTCTCTCTTCTTTCCCTGTCCCTTCTTCTTTACGAGCCCTTTACCATCCTCATTATCTTCCCTTCTCACCTCCCATTCACTATCTTTATTCATACCTCTTCAAATTCCGTCATCCCATCCTGTTCTCTTATCTTTATCTCTTTTTTTCTCTTTCTTCCGCTCTATTTTCGCCGCTGTAAACCCACTCCGCATCCCTCCGCCCCCGCTCTTTGCATTCCAGGTATCAGCTAATCATGGCCTCCGGTAGAGTAGAGTGCTGTCATGGACCCCCACAGCACTAAAATGGACAAAGCCAACTAGGACAAAGCTACCAGCGGCAGGTATTGGTTTGCTCCCAGAGAGTAAACCTCCTGACACACACAGATTCACACAAACACAGGCACAAACAAGGAAAAGACACATAGACACATAGACAGACAGACAGACAGACAGACAGACAGACAGATGAGCAGCAGAAGACAATCAGAGCATTCGGAAAGGCGCAGCGTAGAAAGACAAAACAAAACAAACTAGTTGAATATGAGGATCGGGGAGTTCAAGTAAAGGTAAATGGATCTGTGCAGACAGAGATGGAAAATAAATAAAATCCATGAAAGAATTTTTAAAAATAGACTTTAAAGATACTCGTCTAACTCTTTCGCAAAACCGTGTCCTCTTTGGCTTTTGATTATTCACAGATTTAAAAAGGACTGGCAGACAATTACAAAACACTGCAAAGTCTGCAAACACACACATGCTGCATGCACACAGATACACACTTATATGATTTAGTATATGAAGCTTCTTTTTTTTTTTCACAATTATCTACAACCTATTTTAATTAAGTGGGATACATGACTATCGTTTAGAGATTGCTTTTTTTTTTTTCAGCGGTTAGTAAAGACATTTCCCACCATAACTGTGATTAAGGGCTATAAAAAAAACTTGACTTGAGGTGATGACATGAGCTAAAATGTATTTAATTTCGTCTGTGATGATGATGCAGTTTTTTATTCCCTATTAATTTCTACGCTGGTGGTGTCTGGCACTGCGTAGTGATGATAACATGGCCTGTAACACGTTACATTCACCACGGGAGGTGCAACATTCGACATTCCCGTTGCCCGTCTGATGCAAAACTCTAATCTTAGGCCTCTAATCTGACATGAAACGTGAAGTAAAAACATTTTTTAACCATGCTAGCATCGACGTTAAGAGACATTTCCTGCTTGTAATTGATAAAACTACTCCATACATGTTGTGTGTGTGTGTGTGTGTGTGTGAGACCGGAGGCCTTAGACTGGATGTTGAACCAAGTGGACTACCTGTAATTAAAAAGGAGGAGTGACTAATCGTATTCTGTTCCTCCTCCTGAGCAGAGATAGCACTGTGTGGATTAGCTCAGGTCTTAGTCCTGCCTCACCACCTGCTGAGCGGTAAGCACAGTGATTTAACTCACTATAATCACTGTAGCATTTACTCACATTTTTGTAATGTGGGGCCGGTGTGAAACTGCACCTTGTGCATCAGTGGCGTCTTGCAGCGAGGTTATGAATAGAAATGTTAAGTCGCCGTCATGACACGGTGTTCAAATTGCTGCTCCTGTCCTTTTTGCGAAATTTGCACACGCGCTCACACTCTCTCTCTCACACACACACACACACACACACACACACACACACACACACACACACACACACACACACACGCACACACACACACACACACGCAGATTCAGACCTTCTAATCAAGTTGCAGCAGCAGCGGCCGGCAGTGTAACGGTCCTGATAGATGTTGACCTCTCTCACAGAATCTGAGTTGGTCAAAAGAAGGAAAGGAGCCCTATCACTATGTAGCTCCATCCATTATTGATTACAGAGGCTAGGAGGAGAGAGTGTGTGTCTGTGTGGCTCTGCGTGTGTGTGTGTGTGTGTGTGTGTGTGTGTGTGTGTGTGTGTGTGTGTGTGAGTGTGTGAGACAGAGAGTGGACATGAGTAGTGACTCGGAGCAGGTTTTGGATGCAGAGAAAAGTGGAGCAGGAGGGAGGGAAAGTGATGGAGGGGAGCAAGAGTATGAAAGAAGTGGACCAGAGAAAGTGCAGAAAGTGAGGGGATCATAAGGGATGAGGTGATCAGGGCAAAGAGGGCAAAAACAACAAGAGGGAGGGAACGACTAGATGTGTCGGACATTCTGATGAAACACTGGACACAAACACAGAAACGAAAGCACCAACTGAAGATTAATAAAGATTATTATTGATCAATAATGGGATAGAACTCACACAAAGTTGGCAAGTATAATCATTACTATCATTACTAAACTAAAGTTACTTAAAAACTCAACCCACATGCAACCCCTTGACCTTTCAGAAAACCTCTTTGACTGTTAAGAGGATGAGGGGAACATCGGGCCTTTTTAACACATCTACTGCTAACGATGAAATCACTGCCAAAGGAGAAAAACTAAAGACTCAATGAATGGTCGACTAATAATCACCTTTTAACAATTAAATGACAAGCCGACAATTTAGTCTTCCATTACTTTCACACAGACGTGCGTCTTCAAGTCAGACAGAAAATTTCTCACATAACTGTATGCTAAATATGAAGCTAGAACCAGCATCGTGGTTAGCTTAGCCTAGCATGTAGAGTAGAAACAACAAGAAACAGCTAGCCAGAGGAAAAAATACACCAACCAGCGCCTCTAAAGGTAATTAATTATTGTTTAATCCATACGATCCTGTGGCTTCATATTTAATTCGATTATGAGAGGGGTATCAATTTTCTCAACTAATTCTCAGCAATAAAAGCCAATAAGCATATTTTCCCAAAATATCAAACTTCCCATGAGTTAACCAAACACTGACATTCAACTGTGCAGAATAGTTAGAATGCAGGAGCTTGAACAAAGTTGTGAATTACTCGGTCCCTGCCTTGGCACACAATGCAAAGTGCTGCTGCTGTTGAGGCCGACAGGGGCAGGAGGCAAAGTTCTCAGCAATGGTCTGGTTTGTTTGTGTTGATCATACTAATGTCTCAAAATAATTGGGTAATGATTTATTGATGTTACCGTTGAGGCTGACGCATCAGCATGGAGTGCGACTTCTTGCCGTGGTAAGCATAATTCTTGGCAGCACCCCCCGAGGATGACTGAAAGCAGAGAAATATCTTTTATGATTATCATTTTAGTGATCAAGGATACAGCACTGGGGAGCTCTGCAACATTACAAGTGAGAGGATTTATGGTGCTGGACACTTGCACAAATGCACAAAGTTTGAACGGCAAGGTTAAAACCGAGAAATCTTTGACAAATAACCGGTGTAACGTGGTGACAAAAACATTTTTTTAGATTAATAAAAACTACTACTACAAAAAATTTAAAATAAATCTATTAACCAAATACCTTGACTAAGAAAGTTCCCACGGAAATTCATCATCTGTGAGCTGCTCTCTCAGTGTCTGTGATGATACTTATGAAGTAATAGGAGTCGACATATTCGCCTCTCTCAGCCGAGCTCAAGTTCAGTGGCGCCTGTAAAATAACATCAAAATGCATTGCAATGCCCTGAGGTGCTGTGCATGGCTGTGAAGATTTGCTCTGAAGAAATTATTGGTGTCAAGGCAAATCTGCGGGGTATAATTTAGATTTTCTTTTTTCTTTTTTACAACTGTTTTCATTTACTTGCATTCTACTATATAGTACACTGAAATAACTCACATACCAGTTGTTCATCTCACAGATAATAAATCCGCTACCTGTGAGGGCGACAAAGTAAATCATGCAGAGTGTACCAAGTAAGAAACTACAAATGTATGAACATGAAGTCAAATATATTACATTAAGAACCACAAGGTTTTGTGTCCACTTAGCATCTATTTGCACAGTAAACATTTTGCATGGAGGTAAGTGTGATTTGGCTTTTCCTGTTTATAAGAGAAACTCGAAAAGAAAATCTTAACATGGTGGACAGAGGGTCCAGTCGTAAATGTTGTACGGGTATTGTGAAAGCAAGCTAAAGAAACACACACACACACAATATCAAGTCAGGTATCAATATCACCACATTATCAGGTCAGCTCCTCTCATGGCTGATGTGATTCGCCGGGGCGCTGCCTCGACAATACGTGCCTTTCATGGTTTCTCATACCAGAGAGAAAGAAAAAAAAACAAAAACCCAAGAGTACTGCTTTCATTAAAACTTCAACGTTAACGTTCCTGTCTCTGTGTGTCACTCTCTCTCTCTCTCTCCAATTCAAATACAAGCTTCATGCTCTATTCACATGAATGGATTTTAGCCATTGCTGCCAAAACTGCTGTAGAACACGTTACGTTACAGGATGAACGATAAAAAACAAACAAAAAAAACACACACACACAGTTACAATAAATAATCAATGACGATACTGAGTCAAAACGTATGATCAGGCAAAATAAATACATGTATGAGCATACAGAGGTATATACACATCTGTCGAGTATATGTCATACGTGACTATTCTGAACTTATGTGTTGGTTCTATATTTTCACAGGTGTGAGAAAGAACTAATTTTTACAGCTCGATTTGTTCTTGATTTTATTTTAAGTTCTGGTAATTTTGTAAATATATAACTGTTATTTTTGTATTTTTAAGCAGTAGAGCAAAAGAAATGATGTTCCATCTCAACCTGTGTGCCCCTTATCATCATTTACCACTAATCAAAGGAAGCAATTTTCCCATTTCTTCATGTTTCCTGTGTGTAAAAATACACACAAAAACAATTCAACTTTATCCTGCAGACGCTTTATGCTTTAACACGTGTACCACTTGCACACGCACGCACACAAACACACACACGGCAGACACAAGCCTTTTGTATTCTTGTGTGGGTGCGCACTTCCACACTCGACAGCCAACTCAATGACACACCCAACGGGCATGGCATGACATGACCAATCACCGGGACTGCAGTGAGATGCCTTTTGGCACTTTCTGAATGGTCCCTCTGAAAAGGAGAGTGGAGGAGTGCCATTTCAGCCATTAGATGAAAAGCCTTGACGTGGCAGGGCAGAGGAAGAGGCTTGTATATATAAAATTGTGGCCTCACAATGGGCAATTCTTCAGGGGCATCCATTTTTCAGAATCAAACGCCATTACGATAATGGGTTGGGAGCTTTTAAAGGTACAACCCATCTGATGGCTAAAATGTTTCTGGTATTTCCTTTCTCTTTTTGACCCATTCCCCAACCTTATGGACGCATGTCGGAGAGAAAAAAAAAAACAGAAAGAGTGGTTTGAGATGCAGATAAAGATGAAGGCAATTACAATACATGTGTCCACGTGTGTATCCCAATAAACACACGTGATGCCTCAACTCTTAAAAATGTATATTTGTGTCACGTCCGTCCACACACAAGCATGAGTATGAGTTTCCGGGTGTGCATCACAACTCCTCAATCAGCAAAGCACTGAGGGGAAATATAGTTTATGGATATTAATACAGAGAGGAACTTGACAAAGCAAAGTCCACTGCAGTTCTTTTCAACTTAGACTTTGAGCAATCAAGGTGCATTACACAGGTTGGGGGGCCAGCCACACAGTCCAATTGATTGTTGCGAAATACAAAGAGACACTTTTATCACTGTTCCTTTCCCTCTTTTGGTCTGGAGCGTGAAAAGTCCTGCATTCCCTTAAACCTTTGTGAAGCTGCGGATCGGCTTTAAGATCGATAGCTTTGAATATCACAAGAAGGTCACTAAATAATGTCGCTATGGTTACAGGAAGATGCACACACACAAAAGCACCCATTTGAATTTATTTATTTATTTATTTTATTTTTTTACTGCACTGATTGGCCTCACTTCAGCTTTAATAAGCAGCTCCGTCGTAACTTCGGAGCCTGTTATGACCATCTAAATACAATTTTAACAGTCAAGTGCCATTATCTAGACTTTCATAATAATTTATATGAAAAGCCAAACATTAAACCTCTCATTTGTTAGAGTAGTGCAGATGGTGATAGGGAAAAATTGAATTTGCATGCGATAATAGATTGCTTCTCTTTTGTGATGAATACATAAAGTTCTCTGAGACAGAGGAAATGATGATCAATGAAACAGTGTGTAGCGCGCACACACACACACACACACACACACACACACACACACACACACACACACAAACACACACAAACACACACAAAGAAAATGTTTTGGAGACCCTGCAATATCATCACAGTAGAAGGAAGCATTCTCTAACTTCAATTTAAGTTATTCTTGAATTAGTGAATTTATTTGCCTTCAGGTAGCTTGAAACCATTAGCAGATTCTCATCACTGATAAGAGTTCTATGTTGTTTATTTATTATATAAATGCTAATAACAACTAGCAACAACTAGTCATAATAAGGACCTTAAAAACTTTAAGGCATCGAGAACATCCAATACTTTGATTGTCTTGTCTGTTGAAGAAGAATTTGGTTCGACTCCAGCACTGTGCCCACACTGCGTTTGAATAGTCTATAATTATTTTGAATTGGTTGAATTGAAGGTCTATTAACAACAAAAGGTCCATTGGCTTCTCTGATAATGCTCTATAAACGATGCCCATCGGGCTTTTACTCTCGTGTCTCAGACACTGGCAGTCACAATGGTAGCTAATCTTCAAACAGTACAGCATGTGCTATCCTTCCTCCAGCCTCCAAGCCACAAGCTGAGAGAATTGTTTTACACTCAGTAGGGTTCTCCCCTCCTGCTCTCAACCTGCGTGGGGGTTTTAATTTCTTTTTTTTTTTTTTTTTGCAGGAATCTTGGCCAGGTGAGCCGATACTGGCACTAAACACACGTCTTTCTTTTGAGTCATGCTGCGGAGGCATGCTCCTGGTCTACAGAAATGTCTCAGACAAGTTGGAAATCACACGCTCAACGTGGCTGCATTTCCTTGTTGAAAGTCTGTTCCTTTCATGCCACCTTTTAATCAGTCGATCAGTGATTAACTTGTTTTATTTTTCCTTTGCTAAGATTGAAGTGTTTTAAAATGAATAATATGACACATTCTCGTACACGGAATGGATTTCATTGCACTGAAATCTTGGTTTCTTTGACTTAATACAGCCTGTCTCTCCAAACCCTCTAGAGGTTACACTGGGGCAATGGATTCATCTGATTTCGACAGCAAAATGTTGCGCAGCCTTCTATTTGATAAAGTGAGATGTTCTGGATAACTTGAAAAAGAATTTCCACTGTATTAAACATCTCCAGTAAGTGACAAAAAAAGATGGGAGAGAAACAAAGAAGCAAATGAAAAACATAATGAATGCTCTTGTATGACATGATTTTGCAATTTGTATTTACTCTGAATTCAGAGTAAATGTCACTCTCTTTACTCTTTCACTCTTACAACAGATTTCCTATCACCATGACGAGTTGGTTTAATATTCCACCACGTACAGAGGACGCATTTAAGTCGGTCACTCACTTTCTCATCCAGCTCACTTGTGTTTGCCAACTTCACTTCTTTTGCATTTCCTTGTTCATTTTCTGGCGAGACGAGTTGGGAAGCGGTGTTATCCGTCATCTCTGTGATTCTTGGCCACTTTATGCGCATAGACATGAAACCTAAATGTATGGGCTTAAAGGCCAGTAGTGACATTTTTGCAATACAGCTCTAGTTTTTATTAATATTCAGTGTCTTTGATTTGGGCCATTTCTATGCCTAAAAGAATCACAGGTTTCCCCACGAATTTTACGCTTGGTTGGACGGAAAAGCCTTTGAAGCAGCATGCAGACCAATGAAAATGAAAATGAGCACTACTGAATTTCTCATTGATCAGAGAGCTCACAAAGGCCAGGACTTAGATTTCAGGAGTTTCGGGCCCATTTATCTCACCCCTTCCTGACAATCACTATTCGTGCTTAGCACAGACTAATTGGTACTCTAATGAGAGTGAAGATAGTTCACCAGAAATGCTGGAAAACTCAACTGAATCAACATGACCATTTCGAACCATTTTAAGCTGATATTTTGGCTTTGTTCGGCATCTGACTTGGAGGAAAGGCTTGTTAAAATTTGACAACTGTCTTTCAAAACATAATTTACAACTGATTTGACAAAATCTAACTGTAATTTGGTACTGGGCAAAGACAGTACGACTCCAAAGACTTATTCAGTGGTAAGGCAATAATCACTACCTTAACGAAACAAATAAGCAATAAACAACACGAGGAAGTCTATGAAAAAAACAAGGTTCATCCTCTGGGGACATTGAGAGTGTGTACAAAATGGCATTGCAATCCATCCAGTAGTTGTTAAGATATTTCTGTTTGGACATAAGTGGTGGACCGACGCACATTGCCATAGATCCAATGGATGAGAATGAAGAGCTCAAAATGACACCAAAAATTAAACAAAAAATACGAAGTTTAAAGAAAAAGCTCTTGTGGATTTCTGTCTATTTCTGTATTATAAGAAGCTTCCATCACACCAGTGGGGGATGATGCGTTTGACTACCTGCTCTAACAAAAGCTCAATATAAACCCAGACAAGCAGCTTCGGTCTTTCCACATATTCTGCTAATATGCGATTTGACACGATCTTTCACATGTTGAAACTTGACATCCTTCGCTAACTCCTTGGTCTCCTCCCTGCTTCTCCTCCACCTTATCCCTCTCCTCTGCCGTTCAGCTCTCCTACACTGTAAGGAGAAAGTTTGGGTCAGCACCACTGACAACAGCAAAGTCACCCATTGTTCAGACACAAAGGTGTGTGACAAATCACTGACAACACCTTCGGTGTACAGCACTCCCCAAGTACAATGGAGGACAAGATTGTGTGTCAGTTTCATTACCAGCTGCGACAGTGGGGCTCGTATTGTTTTCAGCTTGTGTGTATGTATGTGTGTGTGTGTGTGTGTGTGTGCGTGTGTGTGTGTGTGTGTGTCATCAAGGCAAAAACATGTTCCCGGAGACACCTCGTGGGAAGGACCACAAAGGATGTTTTGAGTACTTAGGCAGGTGCTTATATGTCTGTGGACAGATTTTGTCACCGTGAGTCACAACTCTATCTCTAACAGGTTGAGATCAGAATGAAGGCCGAGTTAAGAAAAACGGGCGCAGTCCACTCCATGAGCACTCATGCGTCGCAGCTGGTGTGATCTCTAGTTTCCGCTGTCAAGCCTCTGTCTCTGGTCTGAAAAGCAATTACGTTCATCGAGGACATGTACGCGTGATTTGAAATCGATTCCTATTGTTAAGCAAACATGGGGAAAGGAGTTTTTTTGTTTGTTTGGTTTTTTTTTTTTTTTGCCATCAGATTGACTCATGGAGAAATGGAGTCCACAGACTTGTCAAGAAATCAGTTAGTGTTTTTTTTGGAAGTTCCTTGCCCTCCATAGCATTTCTCTATCCTCTCACTTGTCCCTTCCTATTATCTGTTCTGTGACACACTCCTTTGACTAGAGATTTTATAGAAATTCAAGTTGCATTTGAACTTGATCTGTGGATAATCAGATGCTTCCTTCTGTTTTTTTCTCCACATGCAACCATCACATCTGGGTGACAGGGAAAATTGCTGTGAGGGGGTGTTTTTCAGTGTTAACCTTCAGATGTAATGTGTCAGTAAGATGTTGCTATTTATAGCATCAACTAAGAGAGATGACTCATCCCAGCAGATGACACCTATGGGTGTTAGCCGCGCTCGAAATCAGTGTTGTTTGTGGTTTTAGTTTTCTTTTTTAATGTCTGTCTGTCTGTCTGTCTGTCTGTAGGACTATGGGTAAGGTTTGGTCAGGTTTAAATTGAAGGTTGGAAATGGAAAATGAACAGCAGTCTCCCTTGTCCAAGTCCACTGTTTTTTCTTTGACCTACGTAAACTTTGTTGCTCTACAATAACTTCCTTGTTTTCTCCCGTCATAATTACTATTGCGACTTGAGACTTTTGTAACTTGAATGTAAACATTAGTCATATTTTGGGGCACTTGTTGAAATGACTGACACCATTGTTCTTCTTGGGAGGAGAATCTGAGACCAAGAGTCAAGAGCTTTTCGCACAGCGGTACTCAGAATTTCTGCCCTTTATGATATCAGTGTGTATGCTGATGGCACCATATGTAGAACATCAGTCCTCACTGACCGAGACAAATCTGTTCACACATGGTATTGCAGTTGAACCCCATTCAATTCCTTAAAAGCAAACTTAAGAGCAAATCCAAGACAGCATTTATGAAAGAAGCCCAACATATTTACTATACATTTTAAATCCTGTTAATGTTACCTGAGAGTGTTTTGTGAGGATAAAAAACCATTTTCAAAGCATATACCACAGGCATGTTTCAAAGGTTTAATCCAGCTAAATCAGATTTACACAGCAGCTGGATGAGAACTGGAACCTCGTGTTAATGCCTGATGCAGAACGGGCCTCTCAAAAGCACCTGCTCCTCCGTTGCTGTTCCCTCTTCACAGCGTAGCTTGCCAGCTAATATTTACTGTATACAGCCACATGCTACAGCAGATGTTAACCACATGTAGCAAGCTCTTATCAGAAGCTAAGCATGCTACCATGTAGCGAGCGATAAACTGAGAGGAGTTCTCTGCCATCACCTCATTTCAGGGAGCATTAAGCCACATGTACACTGCTATAAACAGAGGGATGTCATAGTAACAGATGTATGGTTTTAATATATATCTTTGCAGCCAGAAATCCTTTCATTGTGTAATCTTTTATCCTGCCTTACTCTACCCAGTTAGCCTCCTTTCCTCCAAAACCTCCCCCGCCTCTCCTCCCCCTCTCTCTGAAATTATAGTTCCCTTTCCTCTGTTTCTCTTCACAAGATTTAGGGTCGCTATCTTCCACCAAGCCGTACGCCAGATGCTAACACCATGCAGGCTACACAGTAGCTATTAACAACTGTGAGTCATCTCGGCAGCTGTTTCTATAGGTGTTAGCCACAGACCTGTCACCCTTGCACCTTGTAATCTTGTCAACATGTGACCTTAGAGTCCTGTAGCTAATCTGCCTCTCAGCGACAGATGTCTTGTTATGATACCACAAGAGAAGGACATGGGATTATACTGTTATCTCCTGCTCCTTTATTTGTCGGATGCAGGTTTTTGGTATATTTAGAAGACAGCACATCATTTGATGGATGGATTTTGAGTAGGGGGTACATGTTTTCTTTTATATGTTGAAAGCATATCTATACAGTGTATGTATCAAGAATCAAGCCATACCAGTATGTAACTGTGATATATGCCTAAAAATTCAAAAAGCAGCAAAATTTGGTCTTAATATTTCTCTGCATAAAAATAACCCTCTTAGCATTCCTTATTCATGAAAAACTCCACATGAATATAAAAAAGGAGAGATCAAAAGGTTTCCTAACCTATATGCTGTTAGCAGATGGTGTTTTGAAAAGACTCCGAATTAAGAAATGCAACAAACTGCGCAGCAAATAAAACTGTATTCAGAATCATAAAGGCTCTACCAATTCAGTTTAATTCTGATGTATAAATTAAAAAACCGTTTGCACACAAGCTGTCGGGCTGCCGCTTGTTCAGATGTGTAAGATGAGATAATTTGTGGTTATTTCAAACATTTCAAATCCAAGTTTGCACACTATACCTAGACAAACGTTAGCAAATATCAACAGACTGGAGGCTTTGACAATATGTACATGAATTGAAATGACTGGTGTTAGAAGTAAATTAAGTGTAAAAATTGTATGATAATCTCTGTTGTAGAAACCAGTTGGATGTGCCTCACATCTTGCGAGTCAGGTTTCAAAGCTGGCACACCTGAATCATCTTATTTCTTTACTGCACTTGTTCATACCACAGAAGACACGATGGAACAACATAGGCTTCTTTAGGACACATACACACACCTATTCTCACAGTCACACACACACACACCAGCACCTCATCCACCTCACCTTATCTTAATCGAAGTTTTATGAATAAATATAAAATTCACATGGCAAAGTTTTTTTTTTTGTATTTTTTTTTTTTTACCCCAACTCAGTAGACTACAATTTAGTGGAATTAGAAGGGGTTAATAGAAATCCATGAGACATAAAACTAACACGTGTATATCTGGTCTTAAATCTAATACATTGAAAGGGTCTGTATTGACAACATGGTTTATTCTGTTTACAGCTAAATCCTCTCAAGAACTCCTCATTGATTGTTACTCTGCAATTAATGTCCTCTATATATACGTTTCTGAGGTATTCTTTTCTGTTCTTTTCTTTCATTTCTCAGGCAGTTTCTTTAGTGTATGAAGCACTGTGATCACTGTGATGTTCCACACTTGCTTTCACTGAAAACTCCCAATTTATCTATTTTAATTCTGCATCAGTAATCCGACTCACAAAACTGGAAAAGCGCCCACACCGGTGCCAGCCAGCTGTATCTTCAACAGGCATGCAAACATCTGTAAGAAGCAGGATCCGTATCACTGGTGAGTCTATTTAAGGTAATAGCTTCCCCTGGCACAGGCCATCTGACAGAGCTAATTACGATAAAGTCTCGGCTGGGAGGTTTCACACGCTGCTTGAGAAACCTTAAAAACAGAGAAACAGGCTGTTTTTCGCTGTTTTTCTTCCTTTGTTTCCCTCTCAAATCATTGTTCCGTTCCTTAAACACCCTTAACTCCCCAATGGAGGCCTTCCTCATTAAAGGGATGGAAGCATTTCAGATTTCTCTCCCTCCTCCTCCTCCTCAGCACGACAGTGTGGGGAGCGCTTGATTGACAGGTGAGACATTTCTGTCGCTGGCATGTCTCCCAGGTGTCCCGTTTCCTCACCAGGGTATGTTTATACACGCACACTCACGTGGACAGAAGACTGACGGGAACAATATAGTCCACGTGTTCTTACAAAAAGGAATGACTGGAACTGAACACAACCACACAGGCACACAGCCACAGGGCGACTGATACATTTACGCGTCCCAAAAGACGACCTGCGAAAATTGGGTACTGTGAAATAATATGACACTAACAATATAATAGGTAATAGGTTGTTTGTTATTCTGGTGAAGATGGTCACTGTCATCACTACAAATAACAATAACAACACATTTCCATTATTCTCTATTTAATATTTAACTACATTCTGTATTTTTGTATGTACCAATGTTTCGGAGTATGTGGTGTTTTGGAGTTGCCATTGCTCAGGGACTGAGACTGTTGAGTGGCATGGAGAAAGTTTGCATTTGCTACAGTGGCGCCTGGAAGCTTTGAAATTAAACTTGTTCCCCAAGTTCCTGTAATTCAGATGATGCACTCACTTGGCGCACACGCACACACGCGCACACACACACACAAACACACACACACAATTATTTGCACTAGAAATAATACTGAACCGGAAATAAGAAAATAAAAAATAAGAATTGTTATTCTCAAGAAAAACGATTTTGACTCTCCAGTACCAGTAAATCATATTATCAATGAGATAAAGAAAAAAAACAATAGAAAAATAAAATATAAAATGCTTCCACTTGGGCCAAATCGAGTAAAAATTATATCTGAATAAATGAATAAATTCAATACAAAAACAATCTTCCTCTAAAATCCAGATTAAGATCAAGGTTTATGATATGGAGACAGTTATACAGTAGATCTGCATGGAGAAATTCAATTCTATCATAGAGTGTCTGAGGAGAGACGAGTAAAGTCATTTAAACTTAGTTTATACCCAACAACAGGTGGTCTTCACGACCAAGAGTTCTGCTGTACGGATCGATATACATATTCATGAAACATTTATATAAAGTTTGTAGAAAGCGAAGGTCAGAAAAAGAAAAACTACTTGAGATAGCTTCATGGGAAAATAAAACACCGTTCAACTGACTGCTTACTAAATCTTCTCCCCAGAGCAGCAACCTCAGCATGGCAACCTTAAGCAGGCATGGCAGGGTCTGTCAACTCACGGATGTGTCCACATTGCTGAAACACTGTGCATGAGGCCAAAGTAATAGATACTAAGGTGGTGTCTCTTTTTACCCTCTCCAAAGCCACAACAGCATAAGTGAAAAGAAAAGCGTTTACCAGAGATAGTGTTACGTTTGCCAGGCACATGAACTAGTCCTCATCCTAAAAAGTCTTTTCTCTTGGAACATCAAAAGTGAAGACATGCCAGTTCAACAGCGTTATGTTTGAATGACAGACTGATGCATTTTTGCTCATCATATAACACAAGGATCAATTGGCTACACTGCAATATGTAGGCTTCATTAGCTAGTCAGCTACAGTTGATAAAATCAGCTAGTTACAGTTGCCATTGCAGCCAACTGCAAGCTAGAAATTAGAAGGTAATTTTGTCAAAAATTGCTATTTATTTCGAGCTTTAAATCTGCCGTCATTATTACTGAACAGTCTGTAACATCAAAGATGGCGGCTGTATGATGAGGTGCACCACTCCCTCCATACATCCAAATAGTCTGCTTTGTACCAGCCGTTATCAAGCCAAGTGTGTTGATGCACTGCCACAAGCGCATAGGAGAGGTTTCCGACAGTTGGTGTCATGAAAGCAGGTGGAGTAGAACTATAATCTGTGGAAAATAGGCATTTTAAACCTCGTTTTGGGGCAAAGTCACCAAACTTTTAATGCGTTTTTTTATTGCAGTTTGACAGTTTTTATGTCCCGGTGACCACTGGGATTGGAGCTTTCTCTCCATTCATTTAGGATCTGGTCTTGTTAGCCTGAAATAACTGCCTGAGGGTTTTGCCAAGATAACTGCTGAGTGGTGAGACTTGCCTATAAGGAGTTATATAAGGATACATGCTGTGTAAAAACGTACAGGTGGACTGGCAACAGTAACTCAGGGGTGTGTGGTTTGGAAAATGCTGAATTGTAGAGTGCAGAAACAAGGGTACAAATTTCTTACAGTGACACAACCAAAAAAAAAGAAAACACACAACCAGAAAAATTAAAATCAAATTGGACAACACAGAAATGGGCACAGGCATTTTCTGTCTAGTTAAACTGTCAATGTTGTTCCTAGTAGGGATTCTGAGATGCTTGATAAATACGAGCCAGATCAGGGCCAACTGACATCTGGTCTGGATACCATGGTAACAGCATCCAACAAGCTGATCAGCCCTGTTTCATCAAAGTCTCGATTCTCCATCCATATGGACACACTGTGGAGGACTGTGTTTTTTTAAAAATAAATTTATTCTTACAACACAAACAACACACACACACACAAACTCACACACACTTGAGCACACTTATTTCAAGTGGGAAGAGTGTGATTTCGCAAAGAGAGCAGTTTCCTTCTGCCGCCCACTGTTTTCTGTTTCATTGGCCACACTGGCAGCAGTTTGAGGTTGGTAATTGAATTAGTGGGCTGGAGACAACGTGGATTACTGCCTCTGCTCGAAAGGATGTCCTGCACTGCCCACCGTACAGTTTGCAATGGAAAATATACGGACGGAAAAAGAAAGAATCTTTTCACGAGCGAGAAAACAACAGGAATGGTTTGGCTTTTCTTCCTCAAAGTTGTTAAGCCTGATTGCCCAGCCTCACAGCGCAGTGAGGCACTACTCTCTCTTAACAAGAACAGTCATTAGGTGCCGTTTACCTAACAAGGTCCTCCTGGAACAATGCCTAATCAGGTCCCCTTTAGAAAGCCCGTAATTCAAAGCTAAGGTCAGTGCAAGAAAAGGCCAGACTCACTGTGTGTTCAATAATGTGGCCTGTCCTAGGATCAGTTATGAAAATATGCTTGATTAACTGTAATATTAATATTGTTTTACTGTCAATTTGATATAGCATGCTTGGAACAAACACAAATGTTATTTTAAGGAGTTTAATTCTGTCTTAAGCACATTTTAAAGACAAAATCTAAATGAACTTAAATTGGAGGGGCACACAAAGGTTTCCAGTTCCAACAAGACCACATTCACACATAAAACTAACAAAGCACTTTCTGAAAATAAATGCAACCTTCAATTTTGTGTTTCACGTGCAAACGAGATTCATTTCAATATGAAATGATTATGAGGTGTTTAGAAGTGGCTTGTTTTATGTATCTTATTTTTATATACACAGGTGGTCTTGTGAGTTAAGCCATGACAATAGTCAAGCTGCTTATTTCCTGCACAGTGCACACACAGTCTGGGCGCTCTGTCTGCTGTCTTACTCCTGTAATGAGCTGTGTTGCTCAGCTGAGTTTGGACTCGGGGGATTTGCACTCACACCTGAAACACCCTGACCTAAAATAACCAGCAGAATTTTTTACTCGCATCTAGTCTCAAATTTGCATGGAGAAAAGATGGTTTGCATGTGAAAGTGGGTGTTTTACCATAACTACATGATTATGGGCATCTGCTTCAGAATAAAATTTGATCATAGGATATTTCATATATAGGATCCCTGGAGATATCATATATTGTCAAAGTTGTCACATAAAGCATTGACCTTTATTGCTCAGTAGCCTTCAAGAATGCTGTTACTGCTGACCTTCAGAGTGTCTGTTCAAAAGAAATGAAAATAAAATGAAATAAAATATGAAATAAAAAATGGGTCACGGTTGGCCGATCGTCAGTCTTCCACATCTCCTACTCTGTCACTTTTGTCAGTCTGATTCACTGCTAATTAATCACACACAAATCCGTCCTGCATACGAACCAGCTGCATCACTCACCAAGTGACAACAAGGTCAAAACATCCACCATCTGGTTCCTTTCAAGAAGCATTGGATGCCTCTCAGACGGATTTACATGTGTGATGACAAACAAGAGTCAAAGGACGTCAATCCCTCGACAGTCTTCCATCTCGTCACATGCGTTAGACAGCTAATCCAGCCTTTGTTAATATGAATCAGTTGCAAGACGGAAAACTGAAGCGACCAAACATCTGCTTCAGATGGGGAAGTCAGTTAACTGCAGTGATAAGAGGAATACATACAAGATGTATCACAAACTTCCATCACTGCGGTCCAGACTGAAATATCTCAATAACTATCGGATGGATTGTCATGAAATGTTGCACAGACCTTTGTGGTCTCCTGAAGATGAATCCTAAAGACTTTGGTGACCCTCTGACTTTTTCCTCTAGCACCAGCTTGAGGTTGACATTTGTGGTTTTGAGTAAAATGTCAACTACTAATGTTACAACTACTCGATGGACTACAAAGAAATTTGAGTTATGCCCCCCTCAGAATGAACCTTAAAAACTTTTCATGAAGTGCTTTCATCAGGTCAGTGTTTAAAAAAGTCCCAGTACTTTGGTTTATGACCAAATACAGCAACCATCCGCCTCAGCTGTGCTCTGTGTTTAGTGCTAATAAGCAAATGTTGCATGTAGCATGCTTACATTAGCATTCAGCCTCGCAGATGTGCTAGGAGCCTTTTTATATTTTAGGTAAACATAAAACAGTGTGATCAAAAATACTGCCCTGATTAGTTTTCACAGTCTCCACTGCTCACTTTTTTCCTATGGGAAAAATATAGGATCCTGGGCTACTGCTAAAGGCTAAACAGAACCAAAAACACTAAATCGATTTAAGTTCAAGTGCTTTTATCTTGAAGTCTAAAAATCCCTTGTAACAAAAGTTGTTCCAGAGCTGTAGAAATTATATATATATACACACCTGATAGTAAAATAGGCTAAAGTTTTCACAGTGTACACACAATAACTACCACTGTTGTTAACCTGCGACACATCTGTCTGTAAAAGTTAACGTTTTGGTTTACGATCAAGTTCCATGGGGTTTTGGGTCATGAAACGCCTCAAATCTTTCCCGAGCAGCCTCCAGTAAATAAGTAAGTCGGGTTTTAATGTTTTGCTCGAGGACATGTGGGATTTGTCGGTTGAGAAAACACACGATGCCGGCTGCAAGATATTGTACCTGTGATTTTATGCATATGGGTGGGAAAAAAAGGCCTTTTCTGCTGGATTTTAATATTTTCTTTTGACTCAACATGTCAACCTTGTCATCAAGTGAACATTTCATGGCATCCAGAGGAAGACTGCAAACATACAACAAAAAAGAAAAAAAAAAAAAAAGTATAAGGAGACAAATTCACAAGAAAACACAGTGAATTTTACACCTTCTCATCTGACATCTCTGTGTGGGGCACACCGTCCTCCTGCAAATGGCATGATTTGTCCTTTCACTCTGCCTTCAGTATTATCGATTGTTCCTCTCCAACAAGTACAGACTCACTGATGCAGTTGACTGTTTCTTTCTTAGCTCTCGTGTATTTTTGAAGGTTGGACGTCTGGTGGATTGTTGCGGGTGTACTGAGAGGGGAATTCTGTCCACTTCGCTCAAATATCTATCAGTTTATCTTTCAATCACTCGCAAACTCTCCCTCCCAGCCTTCCTCCTGGCAGGTTTCTCTATTTTCTTTTGGGGGAGAGAGAGTTGAGGAGACCGGAGAGCATTTAAAAGATATTAATTAATAAATAGAACAAACTGCAGTGATATCTTATCAGAAATAGATGTTTTCTGCTTGATATGACCATGGGATTTGCTAAGTACTTCTAAATGATTTATGCAAGCATCATATTAACGTTACAACATAACTGAAAAATCAACCTGTAAGAACCGTAAACATAAAACTGCCTAAATAGTAAAAGAATAATTGTACCTGACTTTTTTTTCCTTTTTTTTTTTTTTAACACTCCACAAGCGTTTTTTCAAAAGCATGACCACCAATCTACACATTTGCAAAACATTCCTTTATTATAAATAAATCTCCTTTTTGTATAAAAACTGGCATGCTTCAACCATGGCATTGTACAGGTTCACGACCCAAGGCTACAACCCGGTTAGCCAAGACAGCAGGAGGAAACACACTCATCTCTTTATGCAAGGGCGATCCATCAGACAACGGTGAGACAAGAATGAAAAAATCGTCACAACCACAAAAATACTTACAAGTAGAGAATAACAACAAACATGTTTGAGTCTCATAGATTTTCTCTGACATTTCTCTTTTTAAATATCTTTTAAAATGTAATCTGTTAAATCTCTTTCCCGGCCCCACCTTTGCCCTTTTAGATATAATGTCTACATGGTTTCCGAGAGTTTTTTTCTTTATATTTTCCTTTTTATGATTTTTTTATTTTTTCATTTTTGTAGATTTTAATAGTTACTCTGTCCACCAAAGTGTCCTATGGTATGTCATTTTTTTTTTTTTATGTTGTCTCTTTTTTTTTTTTTTTTTTTAAAACAGGTAAGTTCATAGTAGGACCAATGAGCTGTGAGCAGCGGGAAAGCAGGCACACTGACTGGCTGTTTATGTGGTCCCAACTTTCTGTGGTTTGATGCGGAACAATACAAAATGTCTCATGCTTGGATTCCATTGGGCGCTCGGTCTCTCTGCCAGTTCTCCAGCCAATAGGCTTTGAATGACGGCTTCTTCTTTTGCTTGGCCCTGCCCCAAGACGCGCCCCCTCTCCTGTCCAATCCCCTTCTCCATCTTCTGTGGTCCCTTCAGATGGCATGATTGTTGTAGCTGACATATGTCGTCTTAGTTGATGAAGCTGCGTGAACGTTGGAAAACGGTGGAAGATGGAGGGAGGAGTGGAGGTAGAGGAAAAGTGTAAAAGGAAGAAGTATTGATGGAGGAGGATGAAGAAGTGATAGGAAATGAAGAGTTGAAAAGAGTTGTGATAATGAGCAAGATGGATAAGATGGAAGAGATACAATGAAAGAGAAGGGACAGATTGCAGGAATGGAGGGGGGAAAAGAGAGAAAGAAACAGAGAGGAAAGCAGTTGAGAGCAGATTTTGCTACAGACGGTCACGTAACAGTGTCACATCCACAGTCCACCTGAGTAGTTGGGGCTTTTTGTCAAACCCATTATGTCTTGTGTCCCCTCAAGCATTCCATGGTAAATGTCAATGTTTTTGCAGCAACCGCAGGACTCTAACTGAGCTATTGTTATACTCTGATGCTTTCATACAAACCTTTCATTATTATTTTTTTTTTTTCTGTCTTTCACTTCTGTTTTGCCATCACACTGCTGGAATAATGGAAAAAGGTCCATGATGAAAAAATATATAAATATTAAAGAAATGAGTATAAGTGCATGCAATTCTTTTCCATTTATTTCAGACTTGAAAAATGTTTTTATTGATATTTTCTGAAGAGCACTCTTAAGCAAAATGTCAGGTGATAAAAAAAAAACTAAAAAAACCTGGAAACTCTTAACCTTGCGTTCTACCCATCACCACTGTATGAATAAATTGTTGCCTGAATCATATGGAACTTACTAAATTGAAAACTTTTTTGCAAAGTGAAGTATGTTAGGAGATGACTAAGCAGTTTAACTATTGGCTAAATGAATGAACTGTGACCTGCTTCCTTCGCTGAAAGTGCTGACAGAAAAGCATGGTTCACCCCGACAGGTCTGAAACGTATTATACGCCTGCATACAGTATCCACAGACTGCACAGAAACACGTGCGAATCATGGCTTGGACTGTATATACGGGCGTTTGATCACGCGTACTCTGCACACACAAAAACCAATGAGAGAAATCGACACATGCACACCAAAGGGCTAGACTGAAACAGATTTGATAAGGGACTCGCAGAAAAGCATGCATGTGCCAATAAACGCACGGCATCATGCATGCACACACAAAGGCGCATATGCCCATGCAAGACGCACAGTGCTGTCATTTCCTCTGCACAGTGCTGACACAGGAGAACCAGCTCAACACACAGTAGGGCTTTGAAGTGGATAGAACAGAGCTTCAACGGCAGAGCTCGGAGAAAAGAAAACACACCGTTCTATCGAAGAACTGTCGCGGGTGCAGCAGGTTTTTGCCATGCAAAAAAAAAAAAAAAAAAGACGTCAGGCTGGAAATTCATTTTCAATTCAAATTAAACTTACTAAATTAAAGCAAATCAAAAACTTTACATTAAATCTGTATCTAAGCATTTGACAAGCAATTAAATTGATAATATAAACATGTTACCCATTTGCAGGGAGGATAAGACTAAGTAACCTCATATGAGCAGCTGCTATCCTGCATCATAATCAAACCCACACGTCTCCTATGTATGTGTTTGTTATTGTGTATGTGTTTTATATATTTATATGTATAATGAAAGCTTACTGTGCTCAAACTGGTTGACACTTTAATCCTCTCCTATTAAAGTGAGCTCCACCCCAGATTTACATACAGCGAATCGGAGTCGTACATTTTCTTATTTCATTTTTTTTCCTAACGGTATTATTATTAAACCTTACGTTAATGCTCCTAACTCATCATTTGCTGATGTGAACCTCTTGGCCTATCCACATGTATTTCATCTTCATATACATGTATTTCTGTAATAGAAATGTCTCTAATGGATGAACACTGTGCGATGCAGTTAAGGGGTGGAAAAGTTAGTTGGTAGACCTTTGAGCATAGATTGCTTAGTTATATGTCTGCTGATTTTATTAGTTTATTATATGTATAATTATAAAACTTCGGTGTTCTCTTACTCACTGTTGGTCTCCATGCTCTCACATAGCTCAGTCTTCACTTCTCCGTTGGGCCGGTCTCCTCCCTTCTGGGTCAGTTTTCCCGACATGGTGGCAGCTGTCACGATTGCCTGTATAATTGTTTATTCATAATGGGTATTTAATAAAGACTGTTCGTATGTTCTGGCTTCCCTCTTAGTTTGATGTAATTCCACAGAGCGTGTTTGTTAGATTTATGATCCTCATTTCGTCTGCATAAGTCAAATTTAGCATCAGCCAAAATATCAAATCAATCCAATTAAGAGGGAAAATATTATGGAAATTTAACACATGAGACTGAAGTATTTCACTGTGCATGCTCAAGTGCTCCTCACCTTGAAGCTGCGTTTTCGTTTGGGTACGTTCTGCTCGGGGTGGAAGAGGATGATGTAGACCTTGGGCATGTAGAGCATCCCCAGAGACACAGAGGCAGACAGGCTGAGGGAGATAGTCAGGGTGGTGGTTTGGATATACATCTAGAACGAGAGAAAGAGACATACACGCACACAGAGTGAGAGAGAGAGAGAAAGAGAGGGAGAGAGAGAGAGATAGAGATAGAGAGAGAGAGAGAGAGAGAGAGAGAGAGTCATTTATCACATTTCAAGTTGTCAGAGATGGTCTGTGTAATCGTCCAACTACAGAATATGTCGGATGAGGGAAAGGGGAGGAGGACAGATGGGGAGAGGGGGAGGAGAGGAAGTAAAGGACGGTCTAACAAGAACGAAATTAGCTGAAAATTTGTGTAGCGACAGCTACAGTGACACGTAGACAGGTAGATCAAATGGTATATGAAATGATGGCACCAATGAAGTTGCTTAATTGCCCGTGTGCTGCAGAGCTCCTCTCTTTGTCTAAGAATGTGAAATTATTCTTAGCATTTATTTGGCAGGCAGGAATACCATATGGGTGTGGTTTATTGCATCAGGTGAGTTAATAGTGAATTACACAAAATTGACTTTCAGACATTTGCCTGAAAGTTAGAGTATATAGCAGATGAGGCTTGGCCTTCATGAGGCCCTACAGGAGTAGAAAAACTTTATCTTTCAGAGATTGAGCTGTTGGTGAAGGACAGGTTTTCCCCCAAAAGTCAATGTAAGTTCTGTACTGCACTCTCACAGAGACAGAGAGGCAGACGGATGCTGTCCTGTACAGTGGACTAGGTGGCAGTAAGTCAACTGTAGGACAGATACAATGACATGCACAGCAGGCAGAATCTCAATATTGTTATGTACGCCCGACTAGATTAGACTATATTAGTAGAGCATATCGCCTCAGCCAAGTAAGTTGGAGGATAGTTATAATGAAACAGGAAGACAGACAGGCAGACACACACATAGATACACACTGCAGTGGACTGTGAACTACAGTCCTCGGGTCCTTAGTGAGTTTCAGAGAGTAGTTTGGAGGAGGACAGATGTAATGACAGGCTTCACCCACACCCCTGACAGAGCTGACAAGCTCTCGAGTCATGGGGCTTATCAGGCGACCATTGTCTACGGCATATGAAGAGAGAGAGACCGAGGAGGGAGGGGTAAAGGGAAAGTATGGTAAAAATGGAAGGAGAGAGCCAGGAAGGGGAAGTAATAGGGAGGTGTGGAAAGAGAAGATACAGAGAGAGAGGGAAGGGAGAGAAGGAACATGAAACAAAAAATCGACGTTATGGGAATGGGGCAAGCGAGGAGAAGAGCAGAGGAAAATGACTCGTGGAGACACTGATCAAGTGAGGAAGAGAGCGAGAGAGCAGACAGTGGCCAGCTCTACATTGTCAGGAAGTGCACAGACACACTGATTGAGGGAGTGTTGATAACTACAGCTTGACGAGAAGCAGAAAGTAGAACAGAGAGAAACTAAAGCCGCGCTGTTAACTCTGCACTGGCTGTACACCTCAGACAGCAAGTGTCTGAAAATCACACCAGTGCTCCAGTCTTAGTGGCTAACACCTGATCTGTCACCGCAGACTTCACTTTCATTTATGAGCGAGAACAACTGCTGTGCGGTCCCGCGGTACGTTCGTGACAAACAGCACAGGTAATTGAAAAGTAATCATGTACAGAAGCCCCCCTTCACATGAGTCATGTTTAACTCTCCTCATATTAGACTGCTTAGTAAAAGCTGGAATATTTAAAGACATAAACACATAGAAAATTTTGGAACACCAGCTGGATATCGGACACTATGGAAACAGCAAGCGCTATATTATACCAGAACCAAGACATTCAGTAGGGTAATAGGGGGAGCAAGTTTTGGGCATGACACGTTCACTTTTCATTTTTTAATTGAATTCAGAATTCACTGTATGCTGTAAAAGCTGTATATATGCCTAGAGAAGGAGTTTCATTTTGAGAAGACATTATGCCATTTGTGAAATATTGGAATTTGGAAATGGATATTACAAAACAGGATAGGACTTTAAAATTCTCAATAAATAGTAACAGCCCTGAGCTGCCTCGTTATGAGTGTGTTTAACGGGACCGATAATTAATCATTTTGTGTTCTTCAAATGAATTAGGTAATACTTGAAAAGACTGTCTGCTGTAATATGTATTTCTAGTGAAAGCTCAACAATGCCTGTCCAGAACTCTTGAGTCCTGCCTCACAAAGAGCTCAGTGGCAAATGGGATTGAGTATTTACCAAAGACACAATAAATCGATGAACATGCCTGATGTGCCCCTAACGACTGTGAGATGGTGAGTAAGGTGGTGGTTGAAACTCACAGGCACACATTTTATTTCTGTACTTGTGAGGTCCGTTACTGACTTAAGGGCATCCCTTAGTCCATAAATCACATATCTAACCTCAGTGTCATTAACCTAAACCCAAGTCTCAACCCTCAAACAGGTTTTCGAAGAAGCCAAAATGTTGGGAGAAAAAAATATCCTCAGTCTCAAAGTCTCAAACTCAAATTGGTCCTCACAAATCCTATAAGGGAAGAAGAAAATACACACCCGCCTGAAGGTGTAGATTGATGACAGTAGCCAAAGGCAAAGGGGAGTGCACAGCCAATAACTGGAGGCGAATGGGCACACACACACACAAATTTCAGTATGCAGGTGCGTTGCATTTACTTGGCCTTGCATTTGAATGCACATCTTCAGGCAAATCTGAATTCACATGAAAAGAATGTAATAACATAACATGGAAAATTAAACATACGTTCATTGTTCATTTTACGGATGACGTGTGGCAGCATCGCAGAGTGTGTTACATCATGGGATAAAGAGCTCCGCCTGCAGCAGCCCTACAGGCTCTGACAGCGTTTTACACGCCACTCCCATCTGCTGACTTCCACCCCGGCCACAAGATAGACACGCACACATGCATACACACACACACAAAAAACACACTGGATGTTACAGATGCGCGAGATAGATCACCAGTCGAAAAGATCCCGACAGGAAAATGCGAGAGAGAATTTGTGGATTCATTTTTTACTTCGTCACATTGGTTCTTTTTTCCATTTTTTTTTTTTTTTTTTTTTTTTATATTTTCTGCCCAAAAACTGCACTCAATTGAAATGTACTGATACAGCGATCAGCTAGTGGCTGTATCAGAGAGGAACAGATGGAGACACAAAAACATGTTTTTAGTAGAAGACACGGGAATGAAACTGAGATAGAGAACAAACAATGAAAGAGTATCAATGAAGAAAAGAGTGAAAATGGAATAACCAAGGCTACAGAGGAAAGGCAGAATAGAAGAGAAGAGAGATTCCCCTAAGCAGTGAACTTGCTCTTATCAAAACAGCAGCAAGTCTGCTGATAGCTGCTTCCATTACATCCAGCCTTTGGTCCAAAGTTGTGGCTTCCAGCTGTTATTTACACAAAGACACACACACACACAAAGACACACACACAAAGACACACACACACACAAAGACACACACACACACAAAGACACACACACACACACACACACACACACAACACACACACACACACACACACACACACACACACACACACACACACACGTTTACAGAGCAGACTGTCCCCCTCCACCTTGCTGTCCACAGCTGATAATAGCTAAAAATGTGACGAGCACTCCATTACCCCAAAAGTCACACTCAGAAAGTAGACGATCAGCTACAGATGGCTGAACACAATGCGTTCCCTTAAGGTTTAAAACATTTACAGACGCCGACTCTGTGGTCCGTGATGTGGAGGAGATTCAGAGAGACGGACAGAGGGATAGAGTGATGTGCTTTTAACACCTGGGGAGAGAAAGGGAAGAGAGGGGGAAAACAGAGAGGAAAGAGGAGAAAAACATGCGCTAGATTCGGTGGACAAATATTGGGCTTTGTTCACTTTTATTCCTTGGGTTAAAGGAAGCGATACCTTGGATAAATTGCTGGTCAGTATCAGTGTCTAATACAGCGGAGGTTAAATTAGCAGAGCTGTGCTGATATCACAGGAGTGTTTTTATTGTCTTTTCCAGGGGACTCGTTTTATTTTGTGTTCATGAGAAAAGTGCTAATCGAAGGACTTTCATCTATTGAGCTGCTTGTTATTTTTCAATTAATGCTTCAAAGGATGGGTCCATTGTTGTTGAGCCCACACTTTCTTTTTTTTTTTTACAGGGTTGATTACCATCATCTATAACCACTGATAGCACAAGCTCGCAGATAGCTTTATTATTTTCCCAAGCACCCTTATATCATATTGAACATATTAGAAAAAAATAATATTCCCCACATTGTTTTTTTTTTTCAACATACACTATCACAATGATCGCAGACACTGATGCTCCTCTCATACCCAGTAGGCCACAAACAGCTGACTCTCCGCCAAAATAGTGTTGATGCATAGATTGTTTTTTTTTTCTTCTTTTTTTTTTTTTTAATTGATATCAAGATTGAGCCACAGCACAACCAGGATAGTTGAATCCACTTTGATGCATCCCACACACACAACTCAGACAGAGGACGGCTGTTTTGGCCGGTTGCCAGGAGCAACAGCAGCGCGTGGAGGACGAAGGTGAACATCGCCGGGTTCGTGTTTGGATAGGAGAGGAAGAGAGAAAGGCAGTCTGCTGAGCTGGTGTTGCTGGCCAGATGCATTCAGGTGTCATCGAGGTTGCGAGCTTGAGAGACAATGCGACTTCTCCTCTCAACACATCTGCTGTAAAGCGTTTGATTCCTCATCACCCCTGAGCTGCAGAGGGCCAAAACCAGCTTTCTTGGCGCCAAGTCAACACTTCTACTATTAGACGATATCTATTAATTTTGACATTTAATACATAGATACTGTAGCTATTCTAGATATGATTTATTGATATTATTGGTTTGAGGGGACACTTGGGAAGGGAAAGAATCTGTATCTGACTAGAATCTGTAGGTGGAGCAGCGAAGATGTCTGCGGCTGCAACAGCAGGAGCTATAACAGAGAGGCAGTTAAAGGATAACTGCCAGATTTTGAACCTGGGCCTTATTTACCCATGTCTTTGGGTGTAAATTACTGATAGGGACAAAAATATTTGCAGTCGGTATACCCTGTATACCTGGTATACCCAGCAAATGGTAAACAGCTGTGGCAGAGTGAAGAATGGGGCATTTGATTGCGTCAGAGTACATCCGCTAAGTGTTGTTTTTTTGCCACTTACAGGCTCAAATTGTTGTTTTAAGTGTCTGACAATATTACGGATAGGATTCCTATGGAGACAGACAGAAAAAGATCTTTGTTTAACCAGAAACAGCCATTTCGTCGCTCTGTTCAAAGCCACCAGACTCCATTGACAACAGACATTTCAAACAGTCATTCCACCCATGTTCTGTGAGGTAAAATTACTGATTTGCATATAAATGTCTATAAATCTGCTCAGGAATCTTTTAACTGTAGACCTTGCTTGAGTGTCATGATTTTTTTTTAAGCACTTCAGCGATAGGTGTGTGTCTATCCATGAGTACATTGCAAACGGGAACTGTTATTAGCTAACAGTGTACTTTTAATGGTGTTAACAAATAAAGGCTAGACATAATGGGGCTTAAACTGTAGTTCAAAGCTAACCCACTGTCTCCATGGCAAAATTATGTAACTTGTTTACAAAGCACTATGGGAACTTTAGTTCCAAAACTCAGAGCACGATCCACTACCAAACAGAAGACAAAAAAAAATCATGACAGGAGTGATAAAATCAATTGATACTTTTTTTTTTTTTTACTTTTTTGTTTCACATTTAGACTTTTTGTTTTTGTTTTTCAGTCATTACTAATTACTTCTTATATTTGTTCTGTTTCAAACTCACATCCTGCCGTTACTTTTTCTCCACAGCATAGAGATGGATGTTAGAAGTCGGTTTTCTTGTTGCAGCAGTGTGGAGGAAGACGGCCCAAAAAACCTGAAGCTGATGACACTTTTCCAACGGCAATATGAACGTCATCTGTACAGTGCAGTGAACATCACCGCTGCATGTATGTCACTAATGCTGAATAGCTGTATAAGAACGTAATTCCTGCGCGGACGTGGCTGATCCTGAGAGACAGGTGGCTTGATAGATAGGCTGCCCATCAATGGGTTCAGTGCAGAGAGAGCAGTCTTCTTTTCACAGCACACCCACATGGTAGCTGAGGCATGACAGCTAATGTTGATGGCTGTTCTTAGTTGGCTTGGCTGCTCCGTAGATGACACTCTGAACTAGAAACGTTCAGCTCATAAAGACTCCATCAGAATCCAATCAACTAAATTAGGCCTATCTCCTGCGTGCGATGTGATTTTCCTCGCACTGGTGTGTGCAGAGGGGCGACGCATGTGGCATACACATAAACATATTTTGTATGAATGAAAAAAGACATCGTCGTGCACACCATCCCCTCGACAACACTACTTGGCTTTCAGTGGATCTAAATTCACTGCCAAAAAATGCCACTCACAGTAAGTCTAGTGATTTAGTTTAATCACTGCCTTTAAAAACCAAAGTGCCCGGGTCGGACCGAGGCATGATGCAACAAAATCCTCGACACTTGAAGCGGTCTGAAGGAGTGTGTGCGCACGCAGAAAAGCATGCATTCATACTAATTTGACTCAGAATGTACACGGGTTATAAGAAGAGAGATGCACACACACACACACACACACACACACACACACACACACAGACACATAAATCCCAGCTTCTCATGCTTGATGAACCACGACATGAAACATGCTCAGTCATTACACTGCCTCTGTGATTATTGCAACTCCTTTCATATGTACCACAGAGCGAGGAAAGGGTGGTGAAATCAAAGAGCTCTGGCCGGCAACATGGCCGACTTTGCCAATTGCAGGGGGGGGGGGGGGAATAGCTGGGGGGCTTCAGAAGGTACGAGAACTATCCACTGAGTCCACCACTCGAGAAACAGAGAGATATAAAGAAAGAGGAAGAAAAGAGGGACAGATGGTGTGAATATGAAAGACAGTGCGGGCAAGTGGGAGAGAGAATGAACAAGAGGAAGTGCGAAGGAAGGCAGAAGATTGACAAACGAGGGAAGGAAACATTTGGGAGAACCATCGTCTGCTAACAAGAAGTGGAAGGCGATAACAGAGGGATGGAGAAATAAAGATGTGATGAAGGGAGAGACAAGCAGTGATGACAAAGGGGTGCAGAAGGACAGTGACTGAACTGAGGAACAAAGTCCTGAAGCGGTTTTAGCCATGTTGTTTGTGATACAAAGAAAACTTTGCCCGTGGGACGCTTACACAGAACATCACACTCGTTTAAATTAACACGACCACAAACTTCAACACAGCGCCACAGTTTTGTTGTGTGTTGCCAAGCGGCTGACCAGCTTCCCGTTGCGACTTGTTGGCGTCGCCGTGCACAGTGTGGCGTCGTTGAAAGCCTAACCAACTGCAGAAACATTTCACCGTTGATAAAAGTGCAGATGTATCACAGTAAACCTCAATAGGAATCCCTTCAAGCTTTGATACCTTCTTAGACACACATTACTTTAGTGACGTCCCTGCAAATGGACATGACAGGTTGTCTACCACCAGAGAAATATGCTGCTAAAAATCATATCCGGCACCGTTGCACCAAATCGCTGCTCATTTGCATCAAGTTGAACCAGCGTTCAACTCTCTGTTATCACCCGGTGACTGAGATCTCTCGCCAAACGTCACCCCCCTCTCTCTTCTTTTAGTCTCCCGGCTCTCATCTGAAATGAATGACTGGTGGGCACTTTGTTTCATGTGGCGAGTCAGCGAACGGTCAGAGAGAAAGAGGGATTGGGAAGAAAAAAAGAAATAAAGGAAAAAAGAAGGGTGAGATTTTCATTCCCAAATTTGTCTTGCATCTTTCCATCTCTCCATCCGTGTCTTGTTATTCCCTCACTCCTGCCCACACTAGCTCTAATGATCGGTTGGCACTCTGCTCTGCACCCGAGAATACTGTGCATCTTTCTCTTGGTTGTTTTCCTCCGTCCTCACCCCATCTGCCTCTTATTCTCTTCTTCTTCGTCTTCTCATAGTATAGTATCTCCTTGTCATCTCTTTTTTTTTTCCTCTCCTCCTCAGATCTGCATCATTTAACATGCTGCTGTCTGTGCCTGTTGATAATGAGTGTGGATGTCCTTGATAGGTCCCTGTCCCAACCAAACCTTTTACGAGCGGCGTAACATTTGAGATCGCCTGAGGGTCCTTAACTAACTTCCCACTGCCATTTAGTATCAAACCCTTCTGGGTGTGTGCGTGTGTGTCTAAATGACACTCCCCTGCTTCCCTCCACTCTCACCATGGGACCACTAATCATTTTAATCACCTGAGCCATGGGAGGGTGAAGGGATTTTATTTTTCGTCTATTTATTTAAAAAAAGGAAGCAGTCATGTCCAGACCAGTGTCTACTACTTCCAAACATTAAGGTTAATTACCTCTATTTTTTTCTGATTTGTTTGTTCATACACTGAGTAAATATAAAAGGAACAAATAAATTAATTAAATGCCAATGGGGACGCTTTTTCATTCTCAAGTATCACACAAAATATTCGATCATCAACCTCGAATCTTAAAATAGTTAGCTTGTAGAACATTTTTTCTCCCCTTCATAAAACTCTTCCTTGAATGAAATGGACAATAAAGAGAACAAAGGACAATACAAAGAAAATGAAAACAAGACTTTGTCAAAACTTTAAGCAGTGATTGAAGCGACTATATGTTGACCAGCAGTCTCTTCCAAACCCTTTCCAAGCTGCTGCTCTGCACTGCTAAAATCCAGATTTTATAACTGCAACGTCATCTGACAAAAGGATCAAACACATACAATGGTTGCTATGTATGCTTGTGAAATGATCACTCAGAGAGAGAGAGAGAGAGTTAGAAGCTTATTCACTCAGCTGCTGTGCTGTCAGCAGAGGGGAAGCCAGGAAATTCTGGTGACCATTTTCTACAAAAAGAAGCAAAAAGTTGCTAGATTTGTTGCTTAAGGGGTCTGAAAAGTTGCTTAATCTAGCAGTGAAGGCATTGAGTTGGTAAATTTCTCCAACACCCAGCTGGCTGATCGATGGTGTAACTTCATCAGTCAGTCAGTCACTCAGTGACATTTGCATTTATAGGGTTGGCCACTGAAACTGACACAACACTTGCATGCTCCCTGTCAGCTAGTTTCATATTAGTCGATTGACCAGCTACAACAGTTCACCAAAAGTCACTATGTTACCGAGCTTCTACAACAACTTCTACAAATATCTGCGGATGGATTTCCCCGTGCCGGTGTGGCTGGGTCTTTATATGTTTCCCTCTGTGAGTCAGTCTTCAAAGTGAGCTGGAGTTGGAGTTGTGTTTGATCATATGCTTAGACCGGTTCACAAAGAAGGCTTAAGAGGTTTCAAACATAGTGGAAAGTTTTTGATCTACAGCTCCTCATTCCAAACTCAGTAAAACTGAAGTTGTTGTGTTAGATGGAGAAAAGTCAAACAAACAAAAAAAAACAAACAAAAAAAAAAACTTCCACGGCACTGGGAGAAAAAAAGCATCTAAGATTTCCATCTTTTTGTTATATTCATTTATTTATTTATTTTGCTTGCTGCGACCTGAGTCTAATTTTACGTTTCATTTACTCCATGCTCTTCTCCTGAGAAACTTTCAATAGGCAGTAAAATGCATCACCACTCATGGATCACCACAATTTTAAGATGCTTAGCAACACAGCCGTGGAGGGGGACAACAAAAGGCCGCTCAGAACTGGCAGTCTTTGCTTTTAGTCACGCTAGTTTTACAATCTCATAATGTCTTAGTGTTTACTTTCCCCTGAAAACACAGAGATAAGACCCTGTTTTAGTTTGACACCAAAAAAGCAAATACATCAAACGACAATCTATCAGTGGAGAAGAACTCACAAACAAGTATCACTGTAGTGTTTAATTGGAACTTTTTTTTTCAATCCTTTGAAATATAAATATTTAACTGTGAGATATCACAATGCAATCTATTCAATCCATATTATGTAGCTCTTTTTCTCAAGATGCTTTTTATTCATAACTGGTTAAATCCCCCAAGTTGCACTTCGTCCTCACGCCCATCGCACACGTTTTTCAAAACATGGCACTGTGATGAAAAACTCTAAAAAGACAAAAAGCACTGACACAGGAATCTCTGCCATAATATTTTAACTTCATGTCAGTGGAGCTTAATTGGGCTAAAGCGTGGTCATTGTTGTCCACCAGTGCCTCATTATCTTCTACAAAACAGCACTTAGGAGACTTTTTTTTTTCTTCCCTCTATCTAATCTATGCTGGTCTAAGGTCTCTTGAGTGTGTCAAGAAAGAGTGCACACACTACTTCATAAAAAGTAGTGTTTGCTCTGCCACTGCTTGTTAGCGTGTCTCTTATTGACTTGCAGATCTGTATGACGTTCGGCCAGTAGTCCAAAGTCAAACTAATTTTGAGCTGTGCATAAAGGATTCATTGTAATGCGTACTGTGAGGGTAGTCCTGTGGTGAAACTCTCTCTCTCCTAACTGACATGACTGTGGCCCCACTGTGCACAGCTCCAGCCAATTAAAATACCCAGCAAGGACTTATATGGAGTGTCATCAGTCAGCAAACTGCTGTCCAGATTGTAGGGCAGAAAAATGTGTCACACCTTGAGCATGTAACGTGAGAATGAGTGTATGTCTGCTCCTCTCACGGATGTTAAATGTGTGTGTGTGTGTGTGTGTGTGTGTGTGTGTGTGTGTATGTGTGTGTGTGTGTGTGTGCGTGTGTGCGTGTGTGGTGGTGGTGGTGGTGGTGGTGGTGGTGGTGGGGGGGTTGCACTACATAGTCCCAGCCCTCTTTTGTGATGCTAATGAAATTAATGCAAGAAACTGAAATCAAGGTAACAAAATCATTGCATTCCCATGACTTTATTTAAGGGAACACATCTGTGCACTCGCATCAATCCACTTCTTTTAATTATGTTTTTTGTTCAGAGCAGTCCACTGGATCCTCTAAATTAACCCTGTTTTGAAATTCCAACTCCTGGTGAAGGAAATGTCACCAGCCCCCAGTGCCTTACAAAACTCATCAGGATATTGTTGCCTTAATAGTTTCCTTAATGTTTTAATTATGTTCTGGCCACATTGTCTAATTATTTTTAAGTGTGGAGAAAAAAAGCGGCGGTAGTGATAGCTGGAGCAAGTTATGTTGAGAATTAATATGCAGCCAAGTAAGAAAAGCAAGCAAACACCGGTCAGCGTTGCCCAGACTCGAGAGGGGGAATGAAGTTTCAGGGTTTATGAGTTGCTTGTGGTTTGAATCAACAGCTAAACGATCAAAGCTGAAGTACATAAGAAAATTATCATCTGAAGTCAAATGTGCAGCCAAGATTTTAACTGTGCTGTGTAGTAGAGCTCAGAGAGATATCTGACCAGATAGGCTCGTTACTATGGCGATTTTGTTTGCATGACGAGGCAAGATAGAGAAAATGGGTAACTGTCATCATTAGCAATCTTCACAGGGTTATTCCTTTAGCTTCATGTTGTAGTAATGCCCATCGGTTGAGTTCAAATCACACACTGGTACACACACATTCACAGTGAATATACATTCACATATAAACAAGAAAGAAACAGAAATGACCACAAACGTGCATATGTTTAGTCAAACAGATACTCACACACACTCAAAATACTGCTGAAGGAGCAACAAACCATAGGTACACACACACACACACACACACACACACACACACACACACACACACACACACACACACACTAACTACATAAAGTGTCCACTCTTTTCTACTGCCACACATTTAAATGTGCACAACAACTAATACCCCAGCAATATAAAACTTCTCTTCATCTGGAAGCGCCGACTGGAATGAAAATTCGAACTTCAGAGCACTACCTCTCAACTCTAAAGTTGGCCAGACTTTTTAGTAGTGATTCAGACCTGAATTCTGCCTGAAGCATTGAGTCTGACAGAGCACCAAAGTCCTCAAGCCAAGAGTTTCCTATCCATTGCCAGAAACTGGATGCCAGGTTATTGCATCTGCACAGCAACAGCTTGAAAGGCAACAAACTTTGAATTGCTCTTGGGATCAGCAGTGCAGCACTAATTACATTTGGGCACCAGCAATGGCTTAATTGATCAATTTTTCAATGTTTGTAATTTTGCCTAAATTATCATCTTCTCAGTTGATAAAATATTGTACGATTTACTTAAAATAGGATGCATTTGCATTCACATTTTACAGATTGTTCTTTTAATTGACTGAAAATAAGAATTTATAAAAAAAAAATAAAAAAAAATAAAAAAGACTGCCAGCATAATTACTTAATCAGCTACAGTGTCTGTCTTGAGAATTACTAACATACAGTAGCTTCAAAAAGTATTCATATCCCATAACTTTTTGCACAAATTTTCAATTATCCTTGAGATGTGTTTAGAATTAGATGGGAGTCCACCCGTGACAAACTGAATCGACCAGAACTCGCTGCAGACCTCCGCTATGAAATTGTGGCGACGGATAGATCGGGGCAACCATTTAGAAGCATTTCTTAAGCTTTGAGCGTTCCCAGGAACACAGTGGCCTCGATAATTGTGAAATGGAGTTTGGAACTATTATGATGATGGCCATCCAGTCAAGCGGGGGCCTTGGCCGGTGAGGTGACCAATGGTCAACCTAATGTTCACTCTTAACAGAGCTTCAGAAGTCCTCTTAAGAGGCAGAACCTGCCAGACGGACAACCATCTCAGCAGCACTCCATCAGTCAGCCTTTATGGTAAAGTGGCGCGACA
The DNA here is from genome assembly GCF_021018895.1 of Seriola aureovittata. NCBI lineage: Eukaryota > Metazoa > Chordata > Actinopteri > Carangiformes > Carangidae > Seriola > Seriola aureovittata. Next base: position 10,884,360 of record NC_079385.1, on the reverse strand, counting down.
GAAGCTGCTTTGAGCAAAAGGGACACAACAGCCTATACTTGAGGTTTGCAAAAAAAGAATTTAAAAGAGTCTGAGAGCATGAGGAAAGAGATTGACTGGTCTAATGAGACAAAAAATTGAATCTTTTGGGCAGAACTCCAAATGCTACGTCTGGCGGACACCAGCCCTACGGCGAAACATAGCGGTGGCAGCATCATGCTATATGATTGTTTCTTAGTGGCAGGGACAAAAGAGACTGGTCGGAATTCAGAGAAGAATGAACGCAGCCAAATACAGAGAGGTGCTTGAAGAAAACCTGTTCCAGAGTGCAGGTGACAGTTCAACTTACAGCACAACAATGACCCGAAGCATAGAGCCAAGAAAACGCTGGAGTGGCTTCAGAACAAGTCTCTGTCCTTGAGCGGTCCAGCCAAGGCCCAGGCCTGATGGCAGTTCACAGACGGAGAGGATCTGGGGAGGATAATGGGATAAACTGCCCAAATCCAGGTGTGCAAATCTTGTAGAGACTTACCCAAGAAGACTAGAAGCTGTAATTGCAGCCAAAGGGGCTTCAACAAAGAACCTAAAGAGTCTGAATACTTTTGTAAAATGAGAGATTTCAGTTTTTTGATTTTGTGCAATTTTATCCATTTAAAATTAAATCTACACAGTAAAATGTACAAAAAGTGAAGAAGTCTGATTACTTTCTGAAGCCACTGTATGTAGGGATGAAGCTATGCCAGCTTCAGTGGAGGTGGAAAACAACAGGATAAACAACAGCACATCTGACGTGGTATTTTAGCTTTGTTACAGAGATGTAAGGGTGACGGAAGTGACTGCTGCATTGGGCCTCAACAGGGCATTTTGCTGAGAAGTTTGGATTTATAGTCTTTTCTGCCTTTCCTGCTTCTCCCCAGAGCATAGTTTCTTTGCGTGTGTGCACGTGAGTGTACTTAAATGTATGTCTCGGTGGTGTGCAGTGTGTCTGCGACTGCGAGCATCTCTGTGCGAGGTCCCCCCTTGGGCGTCCCCCCCCTCCCCTCCCCCCATCCTTCGGCATCTCACTGTTTGATGTCAGGATCTGACACTTGCTGTCTGTCTCTCCCCTTTTTTTGGCCAAACGACCAAATCCCACCAGAACCCTGCAAAAGATTGCAAAACCCATTCCTTCAAAAATGAATGAAAGGTTTTTCTTTTCTTTCCTCCACACAGCCTGTTGAAGATAATCACCCCAAGGATTGGTAAATTCTGTCAGAATAAAGACGACATGACGTATAAATCCAGCAGAGGAAAGAAACATTGTTCAGAAGTGATCTGTGCGTGTTCAGCTGATCCCTGTGCAGAGCTACTATAGGAGTTATGCACTTTTGTGTGGGAATATCAGAAAGTTTCCTGGTATGTTACCTTGCCTGTAAAAATAAAGGTCTATACGTTTTTTTTTTTTAATTCCAGCTCATACCAAGACAGTCTGCATTTTCATTCTCTACATTGACAACATTTGCGTGTCTGAATTTCACAGGACGTGGGACGTTGCCTTGAACCCCCAGGTTCAGTTCTACTATTCACTTGATTAAAAAAAAAAAAAAAAAAAAAAAAAAAAGCAACCTAACTTCTTTGATATACACACTTTTCCCTTGAGCATCCCATACATACATTATGTTACAATTTAAATGCTCACATTGCTTTTAATATTACTATACATGGGGGTGACATATTGTACTGGTGAATGCAATGCAGAGGCTTGTTACAGTCCCTCCATGAATTCACGATCTTGTGATCACAATAATTACTCTCATGCAGATTCAACTTTGGCCATCTGTCAGACTCTTCAAGGACTAAGACATTTCTCATGTCTCTCCTTTTCCTCTTCATCCTGCTTTCTGTCCCCTTCGCATCTCTGTGTTTCAATATTAATCTTCTTTGATCTATATTTCTCTCTCTCTCTCTTCTCTTCCTCTCATCTTTAGTGTCTTGACGGCTGTGTAAATCCCACCCTCCTTTGACTCTCTGTGTCTGTGCTATTTAGTTGTTAACGTCGCTCTCACTCTGCACTCCCACGCTCTCTGATTCATTCTTTCTATGCTGCATTTTGCCTCCTTTTCTTTTTCCTCCAGCTCCCTCTCCTTCCTTCATCCTCCATCGTTGTTCTCACCCTCTCAGCCCTCTCTCTCTCTCTCGTCTCTCTTATTCTGCCTCGCGGCCTCTCTCCTCCTCTGTCTCTCTGAGCCTCTTCAGATTACCGTAGATTGATTACCGACGGTTACTCCCGGTAAGGATCTGGGCGGTCACTGGTCCTCCACCGGGAACCACAGTCACGGCCATAAATCTGTCTGAGGACGCTGAGCTATGGCACTGTGTGTATATGTGTGTGTATGAGTGTACGTGTGTGTGTGTGTGTGTGTGTGTTGTGAGAGGCGGAGATAGATTTGTGAGGCAGATAGATGGATCGTGTGTGTTCTTTATATACTCCCGAGGACCAAACACAATCACAGGGAGAGAGAAAAAATGAGGAAAGTTACTTAAAGTGAGGCCATCTGCCATTCTTCACTTTTTAAAGGGGCTATTGTGAGGTTAACACTCTTGGGTCTTGCTTTGGTCTAAGGTTAGGCAGTAGCATGTGTGTGTGTGTGTGTGTGTGTGTGTGTGTGTGTGTGTGTGTGTGTGTGTGTGTGTGTGTGTGGGTGGATGGGTGTGTGTAAGAGAGAGATCGTGTGAATCGGAGGCCTTGAGAGATAGAAAGTGCATAGGCGTGTATGAATAGCACCTTCAGTGACTGAACAAGCAGATTCATACTGTTCCGAACATGCGGCTCTGTCCTTCTATTACAACACTGCAGGATTCAGTCTGTTCCCAGGCTGCGTTTAGGCTGTAATGCAAACCACAGGTCGCGGTCAGGTCCATTTGTAGCAATTGAAAAACTCAGACTGACATTAAAAAAATGTCATATTTTAGTGGAGAGTTTCTTCTGGTTGGAGAGGAACAGTTAGTCTTGTATTTGCATGTCAGAGATTTTAACAGGGCATGATACAAAAATCTCCATCTCTCTCTTCATCAACATACAAGCATGACTAACAAGCAAAAACTGTGTCTGTCTGTGCAAGCAGCTGGTGCACATATAAATGACACAAGAACAAACATACCAAAAACATGCATGCTGTGTAAAAAAAAAAAAGACACAAGACCTCGCGTGCACACACACGCACACACACATGCACACACTCAGTGAGTGGGTTTGTGGGTAGCAGCAGGATGGTTGCTTCTTCCTCTGTTGGAGGCAGGAGATAACAAGCTGACCAGATTTAAGGCATCTAGAGAACAGGAGAGGTGGCTCACAGGGAGAGAGAGAGAGAAAAGCAGAGAAAGGGAGAAAAGAAAGAAAGAAAGAAAAAGAGAGATGGTCTTCTGTCCATAGTGTCAGGCAAAGGTATGATGAGGCAGACACAGAGAGAGATAGCTGGAGAGAGGATGTACCCTGTGGTTACTGCTTTACAACAAGCAGAGAGAGCCAGAGGGAGAGCACACATACACATGCACACAACACGCACACAACACACACACACACACACACACACACACAAACACACACACACAAACACACGCCACACCACACACACAACCTTTCTCATTTCTGCAGGGTGCGGCAGAAGCTGTTGGAGCCAGCAGCCTCTGCATGGTAGCATGACCTATTTCAAAACAATACTTCCCCGGTTGGTGATGGTTAAGAATCCCTCCCTCCCTCTCTCCCTTGATTTATCTCTCACATTCTTATTCTGTGTCTCACTGTCTCCCTGCATGTCCCGATCTCTCGCTTTTCCCTTTCAATTTTTATCTCTCCCTCTTTGCCTCTCTCCGCCGCTCTTCTCTCCCTCTCGCTTTCTCTACCCACTGTGACTCAGAGGCACGCTGGGTATTCAGAGGGGAGGAGTGTGAGGGACAGGACGCGAGCAATGGAGACGAATGGAAGGAGGGGTGCTAAATCAGGGGGGAGAAAGCGGAAACACGGGATTAGGAGCGTGTGAAAGGAGGCTGTGGCAGGAACTAAACAAATGTGAGTGCATGAGAGGGAACAAGGAAGCATGTGACAGTGAGTGGGTGAGCAGAGAGGATGAGGATGTGGAATAATCTGAAGTCTCTATTTGTCAGTAAATGAACCACGCAAATTAATTCTAAGAGAGTAGAGAGAGACAATTAGGTCTTACATACTGTATACAGGGCTTTTTATTCCACCCTGGAGCTAAGAGGGAATTACTGTATTTCTTTAGGTGGGAGGTTATGCATTGTAACCCTTGTTGACTGTAGCCTATAATGGGCTCTATAGGCTTCGCCACTCTTTCCTGCTCCACTGTGACTATTCGTTGATCTCACTTAACCGAAGACCTGCCTCGTCAGAGTCTCCAACCACTTACAACGAAACCATTTAGACCTCTGCACTCTAAAGACCGGACCTCGCAAATAGGAAAAGGAGCTGCATGTGACGTCCCATGCAGCAGCGGTAGGGAAACACTGTGCTGGGGAAAGGGGTCCTGGCTAAGACACTGGATGAACACCAGAAACTGTGTTCCACACAAGGGCAGAATCTCGCTGGTCTGGTGTTCAGAGTCATTAACCAGGAGTTACGGCTGGAGAAAGATGGACGGTGAGAACATCCAGGCCTGAACCCAGTGATTATCTTTAAACAGAGACAGGGATTGCAATTTCTCTCATACATCCCCAAAAGCGCTTTACAATCTGCCTCTTATTCACCCGTATACACCTACCACACTAGCCGCAGTAGGGGCTTCCTAGCGTCTTAGTGTCTTACTCACTGACGACCACTTTGACGCGTGGACAGGAGAAGCAGAGGAACAGACCTCCTTGCGATTAATGGAAGATGCATTCTACCTGTTAAGCATCAGCCGCCCCGATTACGACCTACTGTCTGAGCAATATCTACGGAAAAACCCATCGGCTGCTAAAAGACCGTGAGATGCATTTAAAAGGTCTCAGAAAAAGGGAGTAAGGGCAAGAATTTTCTACTGTCGAGGCAAAAGATTAAAAGGCTCCCAAAGAGATGCATTCTATCACAGTTACCCTGAAAGGAAGCCCTGAAGCACACATGGTGGACTCCGGCTGAATGGATCCAAGCCCTCACACAATAAACATGTCTTCGCCCTCAATGAAAATGTCCTCACACCGCTACTGTACGAGGCACTATTGTGTCAGGAGCTTCGTCGCAACCTCGCTGCCATTAACAAATAGTAGTTGCTGCGAGCTTCTCAAGTAGCTGTACATTTCAGCATTCCTGAGCAAGCACAGGACACAAACAGTGCAGCCCCCCCCCCCCCCCCCCCCCCCCCCCCCCCCCCCCCCCCCCCCACAAACCCCCCGCCCCCGTCTGAAACCAAACCTATGCCCTTGGTAGAGCTCTCCTCATTAAAGCCCCATCAGCGAGTCACATCATTACCTGTTTATTCCTTTCACTCCTCTCTCTCCTCCCTCTCTTCTGCTCTCTCTGTTAGCCAGCCAGCTGCCACACACTCCAGAGGATATTCCAATTAGAAACAACATACACAGACACACAAATGTGCACTGGTGGATCTTCCAATTAAATGCAACACACCGGACAAACACACTCCAATGGAAAATACACATTAAGTTGCTGGTGGACATTCTAATTAGCTGAACAAACATAGCCACGGAAGCCGCTCAGCCCGTCCGCGAAGACGGGCCGCTTCAGCACAGCATCAGATAACACACACACACACACACACACACACACACGCATGCATGCATGCACACACAAATGCGTGGACGCCATCCTTAAGGTGGCATAACAGCATCGGCCTCTACAAACGGTCACAAACGCAGTACAACATATGCAAGGTCATGGACTTGCAGTACATAAGTGGTTTCTCCGTCATTCACACACAGTAGCTTAAAGGTTAGAGTTATAATGTGCATTAGAGCTTCTATCTGGGGAATGTGTATAATTCAATTCAATTTTAGTGTAGCGCCGAATCATGACTTTCTCTATGATTGTAGTTGTACTGGCTTTATTCTGTCACTTGAATGGCGAAATGAAAAAGGTCAAGAAAGTAGAAAATAAAAGAAAGCAGCGACTCACTGACTCACTTAAGAACTTCCTGCTTCAATAACTACTCGAAATTGAGCAACAGGAAAAACACCATGAAACACCCAGCGTGAGTCTGATTTCCCTGATGTGTGATTAGACGGGATCACTTTGATGTCAGCTTTATGCTGCGACGGAGGCGGCTGCCATCCTTGAACAGAAAAAAGGGACTGAGACGCACGGAAAGTGGGAAATGAAAATTGCCCGACTGACACTTGAAAAAAAAAAAAAAAAAGGAGAGAGACTATAGGAGCTGACTTTTATTGAGAGAGAGAAAGGGGAGACCTTGACCCTTCAGGGGACGCACAGGTATAGAGTATGTGTACGTAGAAGAGGACGACACTGGGGCAGGATATTGACAATTGAGATTGTGGTGATGGTTATCTCAAGGACACATTTTCTGTTCCCCTCAAACACACAAACACACACACACAAACTCTCACACACAAACTCTCACACACACACACACACACACACACACACACACACACACACACACACACACACACACACACACACACACACACACACACACACACACACACACAAACTCACACACACACACACACACAAAGAGGCAAACATATTATATGCAAGTTATTTGGCGCTGGGCATTAAACTGATTAATAACCTATGTTTCCTTAGCAGTTCTGGGTTTATGATTTATATCTCTACATGTGCATACCATGTTATATGTGAAGCCTGTGAAATACAAAGTGTTATCTATCTGTTCACAACCATGTATGTATGTCTGTTCACTGCTTATCTACCTACTTACGTGCACACAGTATACACGGGTACATGTGTTTAGCATTGAGATGTATAACCGGTGAAACCTGCGATCAATCACCTGCCTTGAATTTCAATGGGTGTGTGTTTTATTGGTAAAACTAGAATAGTTACACTATCAAGAAATGGAATCAATAAGCCACTGCTGCTTTAGCCACGGTAAATACATAAATACAGTGGTTTACTATGTGTATGGTGTTTATTAGCGTTTTTTGAGTGTGCGTTCATGCCTCCTACACCCTCTGTTTCTAAACCGATAAGGTGAAAGGACGCCGTCACTCAATCACTAACATACCTGACTATTTTTCTCCCTGAGAATCTCAATCATGTTTGTCTATCTGTCATTGCCTGTGCATGCGTACATGGTGGGGGGGTGTAACCACAACTGAAAATGTGTTCCCATATAACCATATAATTCATGATGTGGCCCTCGGATGTACAGTACAGGCTGCCCACACAATTTCCAGACACTCATCTCCACCTAGTGAAAGTTACATCTCACTCGCATCATGCAACCATCAATAATTGACTAAAGGTAGGAGGAATAAGCTCTAAAAGCCTGGACCGAGGCATGTAGTCCAGTCAATCAGCCAGACAGAAAATCCTTTTGTACGCACAGGAAATTGTCAGGAGATTGTGGACTGAAAGCCAGCTACAGTTGTAAAACATATCTATCTCTCAGTGCCAAGGGATGCACTTTTGATCTCTACAAAGTTTTCAGGGAGGGAGTGAGTGAGAGAGAGAGAGAGAGAGAGAGGGAGAGAGCGTAGTCTTTGCCATAGCAATACATGCAAATTTATGACTCCAAAAAAGTGATTCCAAAACTTAATAATGCTGGAAAATGGGCTCGGGAGAGTTTAGTCATGCTCACAGAAAGCCCATAAAACACACCATCACAGCCCACCTGTCAGCGAATTGTTATCCAAGACAAGATTTTTCACAAACATATATGTGGCGGCACACAGAAATCATCTAAATCCAACTATGGAGTCAAATCATCCACACACACACACACGCACGTACGCACACACACACACACACACACACACACACACACACACACACACACACACGCATACAGCGATGCATTCATGTAGTCATCTTTCCTGTAGACTGTGATGACCCAGAGAAAATTGCTTTAAATCCCAAACAAGTCATATACAGGGTAATCCAACAGATAGATGAACAGACTAGCACACACACACACACACACACACACACACACACACACACACACACCATAGTCTCATCCTCTTTGCAGACTCAGAAATCCTAAAGATGATGGGGATGAAGTACAGACATCGGCTATATACTCACACTCTCTGTAGACTGTAGTTCACAAAGAAAATGTTAAAAACACAAGTTAAAGGATGCAGGTCTGGTTAAGTTTATACTCAGCTTGACATAAAAATTTGCCAAAAAATGCTCACACACTCACCCTCTCTGCAGACTGTGACGTGCCAAAGAAGATGGGTATGAATGCCAGCCAGATGATACAAGTGGTGTACATGGTAAATCCGATGGGCTTGGCCTCGTTGAAGGTTTCGGGCACGCCTCGCGTCTTGATGGCGTAAACCGTGCACGTCACCATCAGCAGGATGGAGTAGCCCAGGGAGCAGATGAGCGACAGGTCCGAGATGTCACACTTGAGGACGCCGCGTGCCGACGTGGGGTCCTGGGTCCGCTGCTCGCCGTAGTCCACGACGGTGTGGGGAGGGTCCACCGCGAACCAGACAAAGACGCCCAGGAGCTGGACTGAGATCAGGGAGAAGGTGATGACGAGCTGGGAGGCAGGAGAGATGAACCTGGGGAAGGAGAAGATTACTGAAATGAGGAGGTGGGAATAATGAGGCACGAAGCTGCCGGGGCTTCATTGTAAGTGGGGCAACCTGGGCTAGAAGGTTTGCTCGCACGGAAATATTATGTGCCTTTGAAAAGAGGGCGTCACTTCTACATTAAAATGATTGTAATTTTTGGCAATTCTTATGTATATTAGAATTTTCTCTTGGTCATTTAGTATTTTAAAGATACATTAAAGTCCTGCAAACAAGGCTGTTTTGAAAAGAAGTTGCCCACTTGACAGCAGCAATATATCATATATATGCAGCCATACACACACAAACACACACTGAGGAATGGAAGGAGATCAGAGAAAAGGTAAGGAGGAGATTTGAGGCGAAAAAGAAAAAAGAAAAGGGCAGATGTAGTAAAATATAGCACTGGATGGAGGAAACATGATGATCTCCAAGGATGTTAGAGAGATAAAAAAAAATGGAGGCAAATAATACCCAATAGCAAAAGCTATGCTTTTCGCTCACACCCTCAGTGAAGAAACGACCTGCCCCTTTTAGGCTCCTGGGCTCAAATCATGCTCAATGCCTGACAACCTGGAACCACAACACACACTGGAACCTGAAAAAGAGCCTCCCGATCTCTCCTGTAGAAAGTTTCTGTGTGTCAGCTGCTTCATTCTGCATCTTACCTCGACTGTGTTGCAGTTCGTGTTCAACGCATTTGCTTAAATTTGCTTGTTTTACTTCATATGTAACAGCAAGAGCAACAGTCACATACAAAAAAAAAAAAAACAACTTAATAATTTGTCCTGAAGAGCAAGCAAGAAATTTGAAAATTAATGATTATTAAAAAAAAAAAAACAATTTTAATATGTATGAGCAAGAGTAGCACAATAACACTAACTCTCACAGCTGGGTGGTGCTGAAGGAAAAACAGATGACCATCTGGGCAGGGGGGACATGAACCTGTGCACTATTAAATCCTGCATTAACATTTTAGCCACTTACTTGATGCTCTCTCCCAGAGTCACTCACACTGAGTACAAACAGTACAATAGGTGAGTGTGAGTTCATGACTCTCATACATAATGTATGAAAAATAAATGATGAATAATGATTGCAAGCAGCTTAGTAAGGAAGAAGTAGAGGTTAAGTCTTCATTTGAATACACGCACCTCCGTGCATAAAAAAATAAATAAAGAAACACTTACAGCGACCTTCAGTGCCACTACACACATCGAAATATACGTGCACTGAACACACATCCGCACAGAGGGGGCGAGCAGAGTGTGTGTATGATGACAGACAGGTGTTGTCCTCACCTGGGTGCTGTTACAGATTTCTTCCCTTGTTCAAAGATGCGGTGTATCCTGTTGGTCTTGGTGAGCAGCGCGGCGTAGCTGAAACACATCCCCAAGCCCAAGAAAATCCTCCTGAACGAGCACACCCCCACGTCCGGCGTGGCGATCATTAGGAATGTGATGGCGTAGCAGAGGAAGATTCCCGTCAGCAGCACGTAGCTCATCTCCCGGCCCGACGCCCGGACGATGGGGGTGTCGTTGTACCGGACAAAAGTGACGATGACGAAAGAGGTGGCGATGATCCCCAGCATGGAGATGAAGACGGGGACGATGGCCCAGGGGGAGTGCCACTCCAGCTTGATGATCGGGATGGGAACGCAGCCAGTGCGGTTGGCGTCGGGTCGCATCTCATATGGACACAGCTCACAGGTGAACTCTGAAGCCTGGGGGAGACACGGTTTAGATAATATACATTAAGACTGTTTCTTAAAAAAGATGATAACTGGTGTTCTAATATGTCAATGTTGTTATTGCTTATATGAGACTTGGGGGGGAGACCTTTTGGCTATATATGGATCAAGCTAATCCCCCCCCCCCCCCCCCCCCCCCCCTCTTAAAATCAATTAGAGTATGAACCATGAACCTGAACCCTATTGGCCCTGCATGGAAATACTGAAGCTAATTTTTAGCCAATAGGAGTTGTCAGTTTTCTTGGTTAGGGCTAAGGGCCAGGACTTTGTCAAAAGGCCTACTAATAAGTAGTTATGCTTTTATGTCATGTCAGCTATGTCATGAATTTCCCCTTGGGGATAAATAAAGTATCAATCTATCTATCTATTGCTTTCTTCTTTCAGGTGTTTGGGGAATTTCTGAACATTTTCAGACAGATTGAGTCGACAGAAAAGGAGACAAGATATTTAAAGAAAAAAAAGAAGCCAAGTCAAATACAGCTTAAGGCCAGCTATAGGCAAGTCTGGGGGAACCAAGTTCAGCCCTCTTTTTGTCCACAGTATCTACCACCAAAGTACAGCTGAGTAAGGATTTAAAACCCCGAACTCTGAGAAGAACAAAATCTGTGGTAAATCTGTATCTATCTCCCACATTTATGGAAATATCCTTGGTGAATCCCTCATGATTTCATCCAAAAAACATCTCAACAGTGGATTAATTTACCAAGCAGCTCAGGCTGACTTATCCTGTATTATCTACCTCTATAAAGTGGCTCATTAATAAGAAAAAAGACATTTCACACATTTTTCTACACTTGCTCCCCAGTTAACCTACTTGGTTTTTTGTCGTTCTGCTATATACTATTTTCCATTCTGCTTAAAATCCCAAATCTCCAGTAAATGTGTCAACAGATTATCGATTTTACAGCAAATGCATGTATCTGCAAAATGAGTATTGATTGCTCACTCTGACGAGCATCGCCTGCTGCTGTTCTGGCTGATATTTTCTTTTTCCTTTATTGGCTCCTGAAGGAGGAAATTCTTTGCACATATACGGGCACGCTCATGGATTTTTCTAACTCAATAAGAAAGAGGGATGATGGGCTTCCAAATTGTCCGTGATATAATTAACACGGGAGATGTATCTTTATAATGCACGAGCAGACCCTTTCCCTCACCTCAAATTATGTACTTCCATTTGCAGTAACAGCATCTGTGGGGTTCGTCCTGCATATATAAATTTAAAATGGGCCTAAGTAGCTTGGGGTTTTTTTTTTTTTTGGATACCTGAAATGAGTTGTCAAAAAAATCCTGATCACTACACAAGGGGACAGAACTCTATAATGTCAAAGTGCTGTTACTCCAAACACATCTTGGAGCTGATTTATTGCAAAGTATACTGATTCTGGCTTTGATCGCAAAGCAGGTGAAGGAAGTTCGACCAAGGCTTGACTTTAGGTCAAATTCTACATTTTTACCACATTTCTATTGACAGACGATTTTAAGAATAGGAAGCGGTTATAGGGTAAGAGCTTCTGGAAGCTTTCCCAGCTTTTAAAACGCAAACAGTCCAGGTAATTTTACGAGTCAGGGAAATCCCTTTCCTTGTCGTGACTCTGAACTAACAAAATTAAGAGCTACAGTGAAAAAGCACTGATGCAAAAAGTCAATATCAAATACTTTTTACGCTTTTACGAAATCCCCCTGCCTTTGATGCGACACCAGAAGCGACACCAGAATGCGTTACACTGGGCGGTCTCTTGTTTGGTATCAAGCTTTGAAGAAGACATGAGGGACAAAAGTGAATTATGTTAGAGTTAAGTTCTACAACCTGTGAGCCATGTAACCATGGAGACAGTCATGAGTATCAACTTTGGATAATCAAAATAAAACAAAATCTTGTTGCAAAAAAAAAACTAAAAACGCTATCGGTCTTCCATAGACTGAGATAACTTCTGAAATTTTATCATCAATTTTACGCAGACCTTTACAGTATAGTGATGTGAAGAAAGCTATGAATTTAACAGAGACCTTATTGCATATTAGTCACAGTGTGCGGGCGGCTTATTTCACTGCTTTGGATCAAAGTCACAGGTTCTTGCTGGATATTTCTACTTACCTGATAGTGGTATCCCTCACAGCGTTCGCAGTGCCAGCAACAAGGCACACCTTTCACCACCTTCTTCCTCTCGCCCGCACGGCACGGGATGCTGCACACGGACGCCGGGAGAGATGGGTCACCTGTCCTCCAACGCATGGCCTCCACCTGGACAGTTGGACAACATGTATGACATTTGTCCACGTTGCAAATGTCTTTGTCTGAAGTGCAACAGGACAAACCTGAAATGATTTGTATGTTCACAAAACGAAACTTCCCACTTTCTTGTGGGATATAATGCAGCACCAAGAGTGGCAGCCATCTGCTCAAGCTGACATTGCTGTGCGCTAACAGTCCTTTAACACTCACTTTTCCCTGTACCTGTAGAAAGTGTGTCTTCGGGGCAAACTTGGGAGAGCAATTAGCAAAGGCAGATCCTCTGATCATTTTTCAGAGCGCTGCCGGGCACAAACCTAACACCAGCTAGTGTTGAAGCCAGCAATCAGCCCATAATCAGATCTGGCACAAAAAGGCCATCTGTATTTCCTTCTGTGTGTGTGTGTGTGTGTGTGTGTGTGTGTGTGTGTGTGTGTTTGTATGTTCTTCCATGTGTGCACTGTGTTTGTTTGTGCTTCTGTTATGCTGGCATTAAAGCGAATCCCCGAGCTTTCCGTATGTCTGGTATGTGTGAGATTGTGTGTGTGTGTGTGTGTGCGTTTTAATTTGTCGTTATGTGTGCAAGTGTTTGTAATAAACTCTGTCATTACACCAGGTCCCTGAGGTTCATCCGTTGCCGAGGGTGCTCAGTAAAATGGAGCATTACTGTTTTAAGGCACACAATGTACCAGTCCAACAAAAACTAGTTAAGAGGAAAAACTCATCAGGGACGGAGGAAAATGGACTCGATTTGATCGCTGACACACATATAGAAACGCACACAAAACCCACAATATTGGGCTACTGTGCTGCAAATATATCTGTCAGGAGAAATGCGCTAATGACAATAAAGTGTCTTTGTGTGTGTGCGGGAGCGCAAATTAGCATTGTTTAAAACTTTTCAAGTGTTTTTGTTAGTTGCTGTTTTTTTTTTTTGTTTGTTTTTTTTTTTTCCCATTTATTGAATATTTTTCTTCATTATTTATTCATACCCTCACCAGAATCTTTACATCCACACAGATACACACACCTTGTTTTGTTACAATTAGCATGAATTATGCACTAGCTAAAACAACATAGGCCTGGTCGTGAACCCTCCCTTCCATTAATTATTTAGGCAACACAATAATAGCTATAATAGATTTCTGCTTTAATTATAAATGTCAAATTAACTTTGTATGTGTCCAAATGCCATTTACCATCAAACACAGCGGCCTGACTTCGCTCTCCTCTCTTTACACTGATGAATACCCGGTCAGTCTGTTGATCATGAAAACTTTCACGGGCTGCCATCACTAATTCTGCCACTGTGCCTTCAAACCCAACTGGATTTTCTTTTAAAACGAATCAAATCCATCTGTTAATTTGTCAACTGTCAAAGTTCCCAGTCGTGTGTGTCTTAACTATGTGTTGTTTCCTTTGTGTTGCTGCAGTCTCTCTCTCTCTCTCCCAGTCAGCCAGGCCGTCCATCAGCGAGAAAGCATTTTGTGTCTATTAGTCTTCTCATCTGTCACCTGGCCTTTCTAATGAAGTCCACAGTGGATTTATAACACCGAGCACTCCAGCGTTGCTCAAGGAGTTTGTGTGCATGCATGTGCTCCGAGTGGAAATCAGTGAGTGAGAAACCGTGATGAAGACAATGAGATTTTAGTGTGCTCCTGCATTAAATGATGTGGTTTTATGTTTTTTTTTTTTGTTGTTTTTTTTTTTTCCCATTTATTGAATATTTTTCTTCATTATTTATTCATACCCTCACCAGAATCTTTACATCCACACAGATACACACACCTTGTTTTGTTACAATTAGCATGAATTATGCACTAGCTAAAACAACATAGGCCTGGTCGTGAACCCTCCCTTCCATTAATTATTTAGGCAACACAATAATAGCTATAATAGATTTCTGCTTTAATTATAAATGTCAAATTAACTTTGTATGTGTCCAAATGCCATTTACCATCAAACACAGCGGCCTGACTTCGCTCTCCTCTCTTTACACTGATGAATACCCGGTCAGTCTGTTGATCATGAAAACTTTCACGGGCTGCCATCACTAATTCTGCCACTGTGCCTTCAAACCCAACTGGATTTTCTTTTAAAACGAATCAAATCCATCTGTTAATTTGTCAACTGTCAAAGTTCCCAGTCGTGTGTGTCTTAACTATGTGTTGTTTCCTTTGTGTTGCTGCAGTCTCTCTCTCTCTCTCCCAGTCAGCCAGGCCGTCCATCAGCGAGAAAGCATTTTGTGTCTATTAGTCTTCTCATCTGTCACCTGGCCTTTCTAATGAAGTCCACAGTGGATTTATAACACCGAGCACTCCAGCGTTGCTCAAGGAGTTTGTGTGCATGCATGTGCTCCGAGTGGAAATCAGTGAGTGAGAAACCGTGATGAAGACAATGAGATTTTAGTGTGCTCCTGCATTAAATGATGTGGTTTTATGTTTTTTTTTTTTGTTGTTTTTTTCATGTGAGGCTCAGGTGTATTCTCCACATTCTGTGCCAGCATTTACGGGGTTGTATATGCAGGTGTGCGACCTTGTGCGTGGGTGTGTGTAAATGAGAGTATGTCCCTGCAAAAGACTCAACAATCGGAACTAAAGAAAAGAGCCACACTGTTTGTAAAAAAAAAAAAAAGCTAAATTCCAGCAAACTGTCAGTTCTGAATAATGGGTAACTGGAGTTTTTAAATTGGGGCTAGTCAAAGTGATGTTTCACTCAGCAGAGGTATGTGGTCCGCAATGCCTCAAAAGCTTCAATAAACCACTCCAAT
The DNA here is from genome assembly GCF_021018895.1 of Seriola aureovittata. NCBI lineage: Eukaryota > Metazoa > Chordata > Actinopteri > Carangiformes > Carangidae > Seriola > Seriola aureovittata. Next base: position 10,868,916 of record NC_079385.1, on the reverse strand, counting down.
CAAAATACAATGGATTAAATTGGATTGTTATCAACATGCAGTGAGCTGGAAACACATCTGCAACATGTGTTCATGTTCATGTCTTCATTCCAAGCGAACAGTTATTATACTTGCTTGTACTTGCTGTGATGCACGTGTCGGCATATACTCCGCGTGCAAAAGGCGATGTTAGTATTTGCGTTTGTGCGTCTGTGTAAAAAAAAAAAAAATCTCACTTTGAGGTGCAGTTTATTGGTCCAGGAGCCGATGACTCTGTACTCCGCGGTGGATCTGTTGGTAATCTGGTACTGGAAGATATCATATCTTCCTGGAGCGTCTCCGTTCTCATTGAAAACCACTGGCGTACCGGCACTTCCTGGAACAAGGACAGTAGATTTTGGAGAAAGGGTCAACTCAGTCATTTAAAATGATACTATTACATTTAGCACCATTTTTTTATTTTTTTTTATTGATCACCACAGGAATGACCGCAACTCCTATAATGGAAAAGAAGGACAAAAGTTAATGGCCAAATCCTCCAAAAAAACAAAGACAGAAAAGTGGGAATGATCATCATCTCTTGAAATGTTGAAATGTGAGAGGTTACGATGTCCTCTGTGAACACTGTCAGAATGCTTTTTGAAAGACAAAGGTAAATCATAGCAGCATGATGACAAACACCACTTCAAGTGTTTCAAACCACACATAGTTCATTATACTATCAATGTACTGTTTACTTGTGAAACAATATTGATATGTGAAATAAAACTTTATGCCTCTGCAGAAAGGCCAACAGACATGATATACTGTATATATATATATATATATATATATATATACATTTAATGAAGTAATGTTTTCTCTGGCAGTTTCTTAAACAGCTGTGACAGCAAAGCCACTGTGACTTTTATTCTTCAATCTAGGAAGTTGTGTTGTTTTGTAACTGCACGTGTGTGTGTGTGTGTGTGTGTGCAGAACCATAGTGTGATCGAATATGCACACGCATGGATATGTTTGTGTCCTCTAAGGTTTAGTTTTCTCACCACCAAAAAGGCTTAACGCAAACTTTTTTCTTTCTTTTTTTTTTATCTTTCTCCCTCTCTGTCTTACTCGTCGTCTTCATTTTATGTAGCGATACAATCAAATCAAATTGCTGAATCTGGCGTAGCACAAAGGAAATCCAATTACAGTGTGCATGTAGAGAAAGCACTGCATTATGGAAATTCCACCTGTGTATTATAAGTCACTGATATTGTGCAATGGTGCTGAGGATATATAAACAGAGACAGTTGCCAGTTTGAGGCAAAGCAAGAGAGAAACAATGTGAAGATGAAGATTAGAAATCGACTAAGAGAACGAACACTGAGAGAGACTAGGGAGAGCAGCAGAGAGACGGAGGAAGAAATTCACTTATGCCAGAGGGACAAAATATCAACTGAAAGAAATTCAAAGAAACAAAAAGTGATAAAGAAAGAAAAAAAGAAAATAAATTTGAAAAGGAGACCAGAAGAGGACAAGGACAGGAGGAGTAGAAAAAAAAGACAAACAGTGAGGAGAACACGAAGACAAAGGCAAAGGAAATAGAAGAATTTTAGAGACACAAATGTGAAGGTTCTCTCACTGTCACCATGAGTAATGAAACACGTGCACGCACACATGCGTCTTACTGAGGGAGAGAGTAAGGCAGATGAATGGAGGAAGACAGAGCTGATAAGAGACAAAACTAGAAACTCAGTCTCTCATTGTTACCGAAAGTTATGAAAGAGGAATGAGGAACTGATACTGTGTATGTCCAAATATAATTAATTTCCCAGCTCACACACACACACACACACACACACACACACACACACACACACACACACACACACACACACACACACACACACAAAAACATAATTTATAAAACTAAAGTCATTGATACTGTCAAATTGGGTCTTTTCCATTGCCCTATCTTTAATTCTGCCTTTAACTAATAAACACCAGAGTGAGGTAAAAACCCAGAATGAGATATTTTGGGGATTCACTGTGCACAACAGTCGGAGAGGTTTAATTAACAATATTTTCACAGACCTTTTTATCTCCCCAATTCAATTCATTTGGATACAATATATCAAATACTTAATATTGACCTTTTTTGGTGTGTATTCCTTTGCTTGCTTGGGAACACACACTAATGTTATCTCTCATACTTAATTAGTATGCTTGCTGTGTATTAAACACACAGGATGATGTAATCAATGTCTTCACACAATGCACTCCAGCAAACATGCAGTTCTCTCTAGTAGCCACATTTATCTTACTGACACATATACCTCAGCAAACACTGCGCAGCAACAGGGCATCGCCAGAGCAGCCTTCCAAAATGCACTACAAGCCTCCTAGCAACACCCTAACAACCACCGAGCAACCATAGTAGCCACAAGGACACCGCTGTAACCACCTAGCAACCACCTGGTAACACCCCAACAACCTATCTGACCACCAAAACATCTAACAATACCCTAGCGGCCACATAGCAACAAACATAGCAACATGTTATCTACCACCCCTTTGCATTGTGAATCCTTCACAAGCCCCCCCCACAGACTGCTTAGTTTTTCTGCGTTGCTCACACCATCCTCTCCCAATGTCCCCACTCATTTTCCACTTCCCTTCTCGCTCAGTTTCTCCGTTCCTCTTCGTCTTCCAGATCTCCATTCTCTCTCCATTGCGTCTTCTCCCTCTTTCCCACCCTCTGTGCTAAACGAGTGCACATTACACACGAAGGGGTCGTTCTGTTGACCGTATCCAAGCAAGAAGGAATTAGTAAGACGAACTATTCATGCCCATCTAGCTGAAAATTACAACCAACAAATCTGTTTTTCTTTCTCGTTATCTTGTTATCTTCTGTTTTCTTTCATTAAAGTCTCAGTTTTTTTGGGGTGTTTTGGCATCATCATATCTTTCTTCATCCCCTTCACTTTTGTCCTACATTCCTTCCTTCCCTTACATCTACCACCCCGCACATTTCATTTGGCCCCGACCGACTTAACCGTAACCGACTCCCCTCTTCCTTTGTTTTATCAATCCATCTCAATCTGCCGCTTTGTCCCCACCACCACCCCCAGACGCACCACCACCCACACCTCTCTCCCTCAATTTCCATTCATTTCTCTCAGTGTTTTAGAGAATAAAATGGGATAAAAAATTTACATAAACAGGGGCCCGAAAAAAAAAAAACTGAGGTAAGTGAGCAATTTACCAAATTCATCAGGGACTATACAATGGCTCGGGAACAAGGTGAGCTGCCTGGGTTGACTGGTTTATTTGAGCTGCTTGATTGGCCAGTCGGTCAGCGACACCAATAAAAAAAAAAAAGTTTTTAACAAAAAGGTTTATTTCTCACCCAGTGATTAGCATGTCATCTTTTCCTCAGCACTCTATTGGCTGACTTTCCTCTCATTTTTACTTCACACCAATCATGCCTCTTTAAAACTAGTTAGGGATGCAGCAACTAAAACATTTGTCTGGAGCAGGGACATGCTGGCAGGTACTTTAAATTATGCAGAGCAATAGCAGACTGTTTGGTCTGAAAGCAGTGGTTACCTTGAGTAGAAAATAATTATTCAATCTCGCAGTGTTTGTATCATTTTTCTGGAAATTTCTGAGTAAGGTGGATAAAGACGGCACACTTTTAAAAAAGCAGCAGCAATTATTGCAAACACACATACAATAGGCATGACAGGGGCTGGCATTATCTTACCAATATGTTGGAAAAACAGGTAGCTGACAACCCCTCATCAGTTCTGATTAATGTTTTGGTTTAAGAGATGCACGGACAGGCTTACTGGCCTCATGAATTTCCATTGGGGCTCACGCTTTGTTTATTCATCGAAAAGACTCATCCAGTGTAGGTGCAACAGGAGCATATGGAATTTTACAGTTATTAAAAATGCATCTCAAATTAATTAGCATAAAATAATAATGCACCCTTTATTGTTTCATTTTGCGAACATTTAATCACGGGTAAATTGTTTGTCTGCTGGGTGAGTAAAAGATAAACATTAACTCAGCCAGGAAAAAAAAAAAAAAAAACAACCCTGCAAATGTTAAACCTGTGAACATGTTAATGTACTCTGACACTAGTGTGAGTCATCAGAGTGGGAGCGTTGACATATGAACATGTAGATTTTAACAACTTATGCTTTAGTTGGCATGACACTGAAAAATAAATGATCTACCTGTTGCCCTGGCAACACACCTCCACCTCATCCTGTAGTGAAACCTATTATGTTCAGTTATTCAAAGGGAGATGCTGCACTGCAGAAAATGTTTCCGCCCCAACCCTGAAAGTTAGTAATGTTTTCATGTGCAAAATTATTTTTTTGCTGACGGACCAACACGCACATTAGAGGCAAACATGGTCTTCCATCACTTAGTGTTTCACGGTCATTTATATTTTCAGTGAATTCTCATATACCTCACCTTTTTTTGGACTGTAACAGAACAACAGAACAAACATCATCATTGTCTCGTACCTCAAAACTTCTAGTCTGCGACGACAAATTAAGTTCTTGTAATGCTAATTTCTTCTTTGTCTCGTCTGTATTCATGTTGCATTTTAACTAGAGCAAGCTGACGTGTTCCTAAATGACACAGAAAATGGTGGAACGGCCAGAGGGCAGATGCATGTCAACAAAGTTCATGGTTCTATTTGCTCTGATTCAGGGAACTAACAATGAGTCTGACTTTCTTATTTGGGGGAGGTTGGGTGCTCAGTTTGGGCTGCTTGAGCGTGGAGAGAATGGCTAATATGTTTAGTAAAAGGCACGGGGGATGTATGTGTGTGTGTCTGTGTCCCTAAGTGCAAACAAATGTTTTCTTTGACTTATTTTAACTCTACAGGTTTTCTCAAAGCGGCGGTAGCGAGGCATCACCGCGGCACAGCCTCTGCTGCACCACAGAGTCTGAGGTTTTGCCCTTTTGGGGATCAACAACAGAAAATCACAAGAAAACTACAACTCTCACAACCTTTGTGAGGAAGGCTCACATGTCAACCCTTCTGCTTCAATAATGTAATCTGGTATCTAATAAGGAATGAAAGTTTTCATGCAGCGAAGCCAATGTGGATTTAAAGTCTTCTGAAATTGACCTGCAGACAAAGACAAACCTTACAGAGGGAGAATAAGGGTGAAATAAGAATGTAACATTAATGTTGGCACAAGAAAGTAGATGAAAAATTGCTTTGCTTTGACACTAAGTTTAAACATATTCACTGTCAGTCAGACCCATCTGAATCATACTAACCCATGGGAGAGAGCGGAATAGAAGACAAGAACAAATAGAGTGAGGAATGATAATAAAAACGGCAGCAGTGACGCGTCAAGCCTTTGCAGTCTTAAACAGCCACAGAGAGGAAGAAGAGAAAAGGAAGGAGGGAAAATGAGTGACAGAGGAAGATAGAAGTAAAATAGGAGAGTGAGCAGGTCTGCGGGAAAGCATCAAACCCCCGTCTTTCTGACAGATAGAGGCAGACACATGGATCGACTTAAAAGCAAAAGAAGAGAGAGAAAATGAGGCTGAACAAGGGAGAATATATGTGAATATCACATAGCAAGGCAGCTGAAGAGACTCAAAACTTTTTTACTTTGACAGGAAATGGAAGAAAGCAAGGTTGGGGAGGGGAAGAAGAGATAGAGAGCAAAAAAAAAAAAAAAAAAAAAAAAAGACTGTGTGAGAATATCAATTAGTATGGGCCTTAAAACCTCCCCGGCAGACAGAGATTGAAACGGGCAGATGGAAGGAGAGGGGTGAATGAAAAGCCTTAGACCTCTCCTTGTTACTGGAACTACACATGCAGTGAGACAAAAGAAGGAAAGGATGGATAGATAGAGAAAGGAAGAAAAGAGTAAGAGATGAAGAAGCAGAAGGGATTGTTAGGAAAAGCCCTCAGCGTTGCCCGGTTCACTTTTCACAACACTGAGGATGAATAGCAAGTCTTCATCGCAGAGACTAAATGTTTGTGACGTGGAGATGCAAAAACTACACTGCAGCATGCATTAATAAAACATGGGACAGTGTGTGTGAGTATGTGTGTGAGTTTTCGCCAACAGGCTCCCATCTGTGTGCTATGTATTGATAGCACTAATAGGGGAAAACAACAGAAAAAGGCAGAAACGAAGAGTGAAACTAACTCAAAAAGTGAAGTAAGGAATGACAGGAGAGAAATGATAATGAAGCCCCAAATCATCCCACAAAAAACATTGTCATTTTCACAGTGGTTTCCAGTGGTGGAGGTTAACTCAGACTGAGCAGCTGGTTAACTTTTATACCTATTTCTTATTTTCTGAACTCTTTTCTCCTCCTTTCTGATATTTCTGCCACATAAATGGACGATATATTTGCAGTCTGTTAGCAGTCTTTTCCAAGACAGTTTTGACTGCTTGCTGCAAGACTATCCTCGCGGCCAACCCTCCCTCCTTCCACAGCAGCTGTTCCTCCTTTCCTCCCCTCCCAGCTCGCTCTTTACCTCCAAGCCTGGCTTCATCCTACCATTCTCTATCTTTTATTACCCATTTTCTCCCTTCCCTTCCTCTGTGTGTTTCCGAAGCCCTCTGTCCCTCCACCCGCCATGATCCATCCCTCCCTCTAAGATCATCCCCTCTCCTCTCAGCAGCTCTGTTATCACTACGCCTTGTCTGAGTAGAAAAAAAAAAAAAAAAAACAGCCATGGAGATAGTTTGTCTGAGAGAAACAGAGTAGATAATGGAACAGGCAAGAGAAACAATACATGTTTGAAGAGGATCCAGATCTAAATTGTCCTCTGTGTGAATAAGAATGAAACACTTTGGCTAAATAGTCAAAGTGAGATAAAGATAGGGAGAAGGGGGGGTTGGAGGGTGGGAGGGCAGAACAAAAGACAAATTGTTCAAAAAGGGTAAAAAGAGAGGATATTTAGTAAAAAAAAAAAAAAAAAAGACACTGTGCGCACACACGCACACATATGCAAGCACTCGCATAGCACAAGACAAGCTTTGTATGGCAATTTCCAGTAATTACAGAGAACTAATTTAGGGGGGGGGCTTCCATTTGTATCATGATCTGCATTCACTGCAGTCTTAGAGGAAATGGGAAAGAGAGAGGAGTAGAAAAAGGCGATAAAAACAGAGCGAGAGGGCCACTATTAAGTTGATCAAAAGAGACAAAACAGCCTGAACGGGGGCTGGAAATACAATTTGGAGAGAATGAAAGCAAGGGAGAGGAGAAATAAACAAAAACGAGAAACAAGGAGTTGTATTACCAAACGTGGCAGAGGAAAAAGGGGGAGAAAGGGGGGTAAAGCGAGAGGCCGTGTAGGAGCGATAATGATATTACGCTGGTTTCAGTCTTGTGTAGGAGCCCATGAGATGATATTGAGAATATAGTTACTGTCCACTGTCTATAAGCGTATTTTTCAGTTTATATGACTGTGTGTGTGTGTGTGTGTGTGTGTGTGTGTGTATCTCTGTGCATTGTTGTAACAAAGCATAAACACAGCGTCAGAATGAACAAAATGCATGCGATACAGCGCGTGTGTGTTTGAGTGTGTTCGTCTGTACAACACTGTCTGTCGGACGAAGACGAGGCGCGTTCGTATTTTTCTGTCTCTACAGTTGACACTCACATTAAATCTAATCTCCATCAACAACACATCCCTGTCGAAAGAATATATATTTGGTGTCAAAAAGTTAAAAAAAAAAGAAAAAAGAAGCTGCACAGATGTGAGATTTAGTGGTGTCTTAGGATATTGCAATAACAAATTATCACTCCTATCGCTCATTTCCTTGAACTCAATTCGTCTCCAATTCTGGGTTGTTTTTGTGTCTTGTGTGTGGATGCTTGTCTGCCTGTATTCATTTCTGTCTGATTGCTTTTATATCTGCCTATTCCTATTCTGTTTCCTTATCTCAAATTATATTCAGCCAATGATCCTGTGGCAGAAATTAGCCAACTGTGCTGGCAAAAGGTAATATGTAAAACGGAGGAGATAATGGTAAAAAAAGAAAAGAGTAATAGAAAAGATTATATAGAGCAGGCGCGCGCGGTGACTTTTACAGATAGGCAAGCAGAGCCGAAGAACCAACGCCACGTCAAACAAGCCGATTTCTCCTATGTGCTAAACCGGGAAATGTCTGGTGTTGCCTGCACATACATTAGCACCGTCACCTCTCCATGATCTCCTAAACTGATCTCAGAACGGTGGAGGCTGAGTCAGAGGCAGTCGAAGATCCCAGGATTATCCACAAGGCTTATGTGTCCAGCCTTTGTCAATGAGACATGAGTCATGCGCACAAAGATGACAAAAGCGATTGACGTAACAGAAAAAGTATTACCAAAAAAAAAAAAGTATACAAATTCTGCTTGAAGTTGATATGAATTGCTTCTTGTGGGCTGCTCACTGTCAGGAAGTGTCACCAGGGCAGACAAGGTGATACCGCCTGTACAAGGTTGGACACTGTGTCAATAATCTCCCACTTACTACCTACTGCTCGCTCACAAGCAGTAGGTAGTAAGTACGAGCAGAATTTATGTGCGAGTCAGAGGAGTAACGTTTATGTTTGAGCGAACACGCAAAAGACTAAGATTATGTAATCAAATACACTGTAATATGAGACTGAGAGCTGATATTATGTGATATTTGGGTTATTGTGTTATATTACATTTACTCCAGTTTACTCCACCGCTCCACTCTGTAGCTCTAGTCCTCGGCTCACTGTCTCCGGTTTTCTAAATCTGTGTGGTTGAGTCACTCGGATACCTCTCCTTCGACAGCCAGGACTATTGTCACTTACTGTCTGTTTCACAAAATACAGGTGCAGTGTCTGCTGTCAGACACCTTGCACAACAACACCAACAACACAATAATGTAATGGAGGGATTTAAACACTACACGCTGACCAAAGCTAACTATTACTTTTGAGCTGCTACACTGCGACCCTTGATCGAATAACTGTTTAATACCTGTGCGCACAACCCCCGCACTGTGCGATTGGCTCTACTGATCACAAACTAAGGGATAAAAAAAGAGAGAGACCTGGAAGCAAACGACATCGGCCATTATTGCGCAACGTCTATCGCACGACAACTGCATCGATTTTGAAAAGTTTATTAGTAGTCAAAAATTGAAGAACCGTCAAATGTCCTATCCTTCCTCATGTTGCCCTGACAACGAGGAAAGTTTACCATCTCTGAGTTCCCACTGTTTCGCCACTTTTTTCTCCATTTTTCTTGCCTCCGCTTGCATATTTCTGATAAGATGGTTATGTTCTCCCATCTCTTTCTTTCCACTGCCACACACTATGTAATATAAAGTCCCTCCTTCTCATTGTTTCCTTGTACTTGCTTGCTTTCTCAAGGTCATCGTGCTCTTGCAAAGTTTGATGTATCCCAGTCAGTGCATCCTCTCTGTCTCTCTCCATTGCTTCTCTTTCTCTTAGAGGTAATTTTACTCAACCAGTCCTCAAGTATTACATCGCTCAATTCTGACTCTTCCAATGTCCTGAGTTTATCTCCATTTATCTGTCCTTGCAAAAATGGATAGACACTGTAGATCCCTCTTTCTTCAAATAAAGTTTCCTTCTTGCCAGCGCTGTTATTGGCCAAGCAGAGTTCATCTTTCTTTTGTCTCTCTGCCCCCACACACTGCTTCTCACTGGCCGCTGCACTTGCTTCGCCTCTCCTGCCAACAACCTCTCTCTCCAAAGTGATAGTGGCCAAAGAGGGCGTTTTCCCCGGGCCGCTGTCCATCTTTTCTCTCCACTTGCATCCTCTGATTCCCTCTCCCTTCCACCTGTGTCCCTCCCTTGTCTCTTCTCCATATGTTCATCCCTCCATCTCCCTCCAAGGTCATTACGCCCAGGTAGACTCCCATAACCCTCTGTGTCTCTTTTGCTCCCTCTTCTTCTCTCCAAGATCATTAATGCCTGGTCAAGTCCATCATCTCTACAGACTCCTCTCTTCCTCTCTGAGGTCATCTTGAGCGACTCAGCTTCACCATCGCCTCGGCTGGTTAGTCCTCCCTTCCCCTTCTCTCATCACCACAATCCCTCCCTACTTCTCTTTCTCCCTAAGGCTGCTCAGCCAGGTATAGAGTTCATCATCTCAAAGTCAAGCCGCTCTAATTAGCGCAAGTTGGCTCCCATGGCGATGTCCATCTTGTCTGCTGGTAGGAGATATAACCTGGCAGTGATAGGATCACACTGAGAGTTTTCTTGCATAACAATCACACAAAACCACTTTTCTTTTCTCACTCTTACACTGCTCAACAGTCATACCCAAATCTAACAAGCCTAAACTGCTCAGTCTGAAGGAGGGCATCAGTGTTCCCCACACACATATACAGTATATGCTATTATCTAATAATTAATTTAAGGAAGCCCACGGTCAGCTGCCGCCACAAACAGTTTATAAATCCCAGCAGAATCACATTCTGTGCTTTAAAGCACACCCTATGTTATCACAAGAGGACATGTGGGCACTTCGGGTTCATGCAAAGTTTAGAGTTACCCTGTTCTTCACAGTGTCAGACCCACTTCACAGAGAGGAGCGGGCAAACAAGAAATGTCAGAAGTATGAAGTGGTCTCGAGGTGACTTGTGCTTCTGTTTGGTGTTTCACTATCAACAAAGTGTGACCCGTCTCTCTTCCTGTATTGCCCCTTTGAGGCATTTTAAACACAGTTTGCATTCTGGTTGTTACTGCATTAATATCTCACAGTCGAAAATAGCAAAGTGGTGGAAAGATTGCAGGATATCCCCTGACACAAGGCTACTCTCAAAGACCAAATACACAGCTGTGAGATGTTTGAAAATAAACCATATTCATGGTGAAACCTACTAGTATTTAATTTCCATTTTTGGGCAAATAAAGATTCCACCAAGGATATTATGTGACTTGTTTTCAATTGCAATAATAACTTTATGTCATTTTAGTTTGAGGAAAAATTAAAAATGTGGGTTTTAATGATCAAGAAAACAAACTGAGTGACTTGTGTGGTTTCCAAAATAACTTAATCTTCTCATAAATTGAAAATCTAAACATGACTCTCGACTCAAATCCTTAAAGAAAGACTTCAGAAATGGAAAAAGGCTTGAGGAAACAGGTGCAAACAGTAGACGTCAGTTGATGAGTCAATGCCTTTAGGGAGTAGGAGAGCGAACAAGAGCGGCTGAGAGTGAGATGGTGAAATGGAGACAATAGAGAGCGCGAGGGACAAAACGAAGGAGGCAAGTGAAGGACAGAGACATGACAGGGAAAGAAAGGAACAGAAAAGGATAGTGTGGCAATGAGAGCGAGAGAGTAGGGGAGAGAGAGAGAGAGAGTGATGGAGAGAGAAACATTTGCAAGGTGTACATTTGAAAAGACTGTTTTTGACAGGGGTGGGTGGTGGGCGGTCGGGGGGATGGAGGTGGTTTGGGTTCAAGAATGTCCTTGTATCTTTGGAAGGCAGGTCTTAATCAAGCAGCTTATTCAACAGATAGAATCACATCATTCCGTCTTTTCATGTAATTTGATTGCTGATTGCGCTGCCCACTGCAGCATGACGTTACACTCTGTTGGTTACCCCCCCCCCCTTTTTAGTGACAGTCCCACATAGACGTGGACAGTTCAGACTTTAGCACAGATTTGATTAAAACTAATGTCCGATGTCTTGACACCTCCCACCTAAATACTCTGATGTTCATTTTCTGAAGACACATTTCAAAAGAGTAAAATAAAGAGAGAAAGCTTGAAAGATTATAATGTCAAAAAGTGAATTCCACAACTCATGATAACCTTGCTGTGTGTGTGTGTGTTTGGATTAGTCTCCAGGTTTTTTCTGCATACTTTTTACGTGTGCGTGTGTGTGTGTGTGTGTGTGTGTGTGTTTGCCTGGGATAAGCCAATAAACTTACCGACAAATAAAAGCTGGACGGCGTGGTGGTGTGTCATTGCTGCTCTGGGGTTTTTGTTTCTTTGTTGTTTGCCTGCTCTGCACTGCACCAGCCTCTGTTTGTTTGTGTGTGTGTGTGTGTGTGTGTGTGTGTGTGTGTGTGTGTGTGTGTGTGTGTGTGTGTGTGTGTGTGTGTGTCTGGGGTGATTCTAGTAGGTGGTTTTAAGGTGAGCTATTATTTTGAAAATGTGACGTGTATGAAGTTTTACAATTTCAATTTTTAAAGAACTATTGATTTTTAAATACGATTTTAAACCACTAAGTGTTTACATAATCTCATACAAAATAATATTCCTTCTGCAGGACTATCATTATTATCATTACTCTTATTCTCTCCAGGAGACCACCCCACCAGTTGTGAAAGATTATATTTCAGTGCTTAATTAAAGTTTTTGAACTTAGTAGGAACTTCACACCAAAGAGGAATGAGGAAAGGGATGACCATGTTACTTGAGGGGGCGTTCACCTCAGGGTCCAACAGGACGACAGGTCCTAATTAGCTCGTTGTCTCTTACTTTGTCTTCTCCTCTTGCTCTCCTGCACCTCTCTTCCCTCCTCTGTCGCTCCTGCCTGTTAGGCTTCACTTTGTAAGTGAAGTGGGCTCAGTACAGATCCAACAGAACAATCACCGCCTTAACAATCTAGATCCATCCACTCCCTCTCACTCTGTCTTGTTCTCTCACACAGCGGCTCGAAAAGGTGAATTGGTATGGATCCAGACAGAGCAGAGAGAAAGAGAGAATCCATGCTCCAGTGACTTTAACTTATTCTCCCCCCCGCTCTCCATTTATGTGCCATAAACACACAGAGAAGAGATGGAGCTGCCCTCCATCTTTGCCCCTTTTTTTCTTTTGTGATATCAATGTCATGTCGACCCCAAAACAGATCAATAGCAAAACTACTTTTAATTGGAAAACAACAATATAACCAGACGTTTTACACATAAACACACGCAAAGTAACCAGCTTAAAGGCTTTAAACCTCGCAAGCTTCTGTCGACGTAAACAACCCAGCGCGGCCCGTCATTCCACGTCTGCCCTTCAGACAAACACAGCGGAGAGTCGGGCTTTTGAAATGTCTCGGAACAAAGAAACAGACAATGTGCCCGAGCGAAGGTTAGCAGATATTTCATCTGAACTTTGATAACTGCCATTAGAAAGATGACATATAGGTGCCAATAATGTGCAAGCTGTTGGACGACATCGCCTGAATTCCCCAAGCCACCCAGGTTCGTTTTTACAATTCACTATAAATCATCAAGTCAGAGCTCTGCAGTGAAAAATGAAAATTATGAGGGTATTAAAGACGCCACTTTTATTTCCTTTTTTTCTGCTGCAACATTTGTTCCTCAGTGTAATTGAACTTATGTGTTTTATCACTGTGCAAACAAATGATCTCAGCAAATAAACACTTTCTCTTGCAGGCAAACATAATGTGCAGAAAAAAACTTTAAGCCACCGCTGTTTTTAAAAAAAAAAGTTTTTCCAGAAATCAAAGAGAAACTGATGGTTCTCTATGGGAAAGGACCCAGGAGGGACCCATCTTTGTTACTTCAAAAACTGCTGGTAGGGGTGAAGAGAGGATTCTGGAAAATTCCGTCTAACGGGTACAGATATAAGACTTTCCCCTCATTCTTCAGTTATTCTCTGGGAGCATTGTGTGTGGAGAGTACTATTATTTATTCATACCTTAGTTATTTTAAGACTTCCATGTCTTTGATCGGTAAATTATACATCTGTAGAGATCTGAAATTTGTGCGTATGCGTTGCAGACAGACGCTATAAAAGGCCAAAAGCTACATATACATTACAATACAATTCAGCTCTTTACAGTAGGTGATGCTTTTACCAACAACTTTTGTGTATCGGAGGCAGGTGCCTGCTCGATAACTCACACATCAGATCGGCGCTCCCTTATCATTTCAGCTTTATCTAATCTACTTTTTCTTTTTTTTTTTCCATGTTCTCTCAAAATAGTTGCCAGGGACAGATGTAGCACATTTTGTGTAGGGCCACTCTCAGTAAGTGAGACGGGTTTCAAGTGATTCATCGGCGTATAAAGTTTGTGACCTTGCAGTTATGGGATGATTTTTCTGCCCTCCAGGCCGGCAATAAAAGAGGGACGCACCTGAGCACAAACCTGCTGTTGCAGTATGAAAGAGCAATCAGTGCCCGCCTGTGAATTGGTTTTTGACACTTCTAGTGATGACAGGGAGAGATAACACAGCGGCCGGGGGGGGGCAACAAACAGCAACACGTATTTTGCACACATTCCCACACCGACACACACTCGCGCAATTTCAGTCTTGCCCCCGAAACTAAATCAGACAAGCATTTCTGTAATCCTTACAATACAACTCCCTTTCCCTTTGTTCCTTCCTCTCCTCCTCTCTAAACCGTCAGGTATTATGTATTCCACACAACGCTTGACGGAGGAACACAGGAAATGAAAAGGCAGACAGAGAAGCACGTACCGGCGCATCAAGGGGGGGAAAAAAGGGATTAATAAGAAAATATTAAAATGAGGTGTCTGATATTATTTAGGGGGAAATGCGTAAATGTTTTTCGTCCACTTAAATATGTCAGCTGCCGAAGAAGTCACGTAGAGAGGGGGTGGGGGGGTGGTTGGGGGGGGTGAAAGATTAAGCGCTACAGGTTCAAAGTGATACAAGACCAAATCACCATCGGCATTATGCAAAATGCAAACAGATGAACAGATGCGATGTTTGGGCGAAGCAGCGAGCTTAACTTCAGTTTGAAGGTGAAAAGCCACATGACGTGTTTTCATGATCGGGATTAAACAAATTAGAAGAGGAGCTGAGCTTAGCATTGTTAAAGTACGAGCAGAATGAGTCAAGTCAGGGTGGATAAACGCCACAGGATTACTGTACAGTGTCTAAGCATTATGTAGACTCTAATTAGTTCCCCTTTCGCCTTTTGTGCTGCAGGAATAACCCATATGGTTGACTTGAATGACTGGAATAATTCAGCGATATAGCATAATATTCTCTCTTATGACATCATTTGTGTCTGCTTGCATGACCCTGCAGAAAAGTCCTTTATTTAATTACAGATCTTTCATCTGGTTCATCTCTGTGCTCTGTCTAGAAGTCAGGTGCGGCGTGTCTGCGTATGTATGCATGAATGTTTCCATCCACAGTATCTTTCTCTACGTATGTTCACGATTGTGTCAGTGTATCAATATTTGAATGAATTTCCGCTGCAAAATGAAATATTCCGCACTCTCATATTGAACGGCAGCACTTTTGTACATTGAGGTAACTTTAACCCACGATTCAAGAATAACAACCATGTAGGGGAAATCAATATGTTTGCATCAAGTAAATCCAGTGTAAGTCTCACCATTGAAGCTGACAGCGCGAATGTGGCTGAGCAGCTCTTTGCCATCGATGTTGTTGGCCATGCGCGGGCAGAGGCCCGGGTAGCCGTAGCAGAGTTCCCGGTGCATGCGGTGCAAAGCGTGGGCCATGGCGTACACAGCGTCCATCACAAACTGAACCTTCCCCTCTTGTTCGTAACTGGAATCGCGACCGACTTTTTCTAAACCTGAGAGAAAGAAAAGAAGAAGTGGTTAGAGGGGAGAGGAACGAAGTAGGAAGCCATTTCCAAGCTCAAGCCATTTTGAATTTAAGTCACAGTCAACGTACGGAACTCCATCTACAATGGCAGAAGAAAATAGATGTGTGTAACAGAGATGAGGTGAAGGGAGATGGGACAGGTTGAGACAAATGAAAGTAGAAATAAAGGTAGAGTTTTTGCTCAGGGAGAAGTAAAAAAAAAAAAAAAAGAAAAAAAGAAAGGGAGCCAACCAGTCACATATAAAAAAGAAAAATTGAGGTTAAGCAAATAAGAAAAGGGGCATAAAAGAAAGAAGAAGATAGATGAAAACACTGAAAAAGAACTTTGTGGAAAGACAGGTTGACCATCAGAGAGGCAGCAGAGCACTCAGCCTGACACTGACAAATAACTCCTCTCAATCCATTCTCGCCCTGGTAGCAAAGTTACAGAAGAAAGAACAACATGTTCCTTCTTTACATCTTCTGAGCCACTGATAATGGCATTTCCATGTATGAGGGGAAGGTAAGAAAGTGTCCCGGGCAGACAGAATAGACTTTGTCCTCTTTCTGAATCATCTCACATGGCTGTGTTAATGACTATGTGTCTTGTGCAGTTATCTCCTTTAATCTGATCTCATATACAATGTTCATTTAGCTAGTCAGATATTCTCTTTTGTGTCTCTCCAGTGTTTTTTTCTTCCTTTTTATATATATATATTATATATATATATATATATATGAAGCTATGTGGCTTATCTAATGACTGCAGCATAATTAATTGCTGCAGAGTAATGGTTAAGTTCATCAAGTGCCGATGAAACAAAAACGGGTGGTGTATATTTTCATTTGGCCCTCCATGCACGGTACATGCATGCATACACACAAAGTCCCACTCACACATACATAACACAAAGACATGCATAAACATGCAAATAACCTCTACAAATGCAATTTATTCAGAGGGTTTTTATGTAACAACTCATTAGCATAATGAGCGAATGAAAAACGAACAGAGGGGAAACCAAAACCTCCTTGATGCATCAAGATGGAAATCAGCAATTGATGATGACATTCGCTTTCTCTGTTTTTCATCAAAAAAGTTTGAGTTTCTTTCTCCTCCCTACGTTTTATTTAACTATCTCCTTCCCTTTGTAATGTAATTTATCTCATTGTGCCATTCTTATCTTTTATGTTTTCCCTTCCTTATCCTTATGTCTCCCTCTCGTTCACCATCTCCTCTCCACTCGACTTCTTCCCTTGATCCCTCATTCTCTCATCTTCCCTCTTCCTGTCCTCTCTTCTGTGCCGCTACTTTTGCCTTTATTCACCCATTTCTTACAAGTAGCAGTCACCTTCAGGCAACTCAAACTGAATCAAAACCCGTCTGGGCTGAGTTGAATTAACAAGACCAGAGGCCGCCTCAATCAATATGAGCATCCATAAGGAATTAATGAGGTCCTGAGAATGAAACCCGATCCACACTTATAGAAGGCTCTTAGGTGTTTTTTGTGTATTTGTGTGTTTATTGGTGGTGCTGGTGTGTGTGTGGGTGTGTGTGTGTGTGTGTGTGTGTGTGTGTGTGTGTGTGTGTGTATGCGTGTGTGGGAGGTGAGTCAGCATTGTCAATGACATGACAGGGTAATGGAACTCATCTACTCTCAGTCCCTGGATAACAAAGCTGTACCTATGTATGTATGTGTGTGTGTGTGTGTGTGTGTGTGTGTGAATGGGTAGGAGAGAAAAGGCAGACAGACATTTAATGCGTGCGTGTGCGGCAGAGAGAGAAAAGAGGAATAGAGAGCAAGAGGAAAGCATTACTCTCTCTCAATTGCGATTCTCTTATTCAGCCTCACACGCTCCCCATTACTGAGTCTGTTAGACGCAGCGGTGCTGTGTTTCTCCGTCCTGTTGGCGCACTCTCCCTCCTACCGAGGCCCAGTAAGAGCCACATTCCTCTGCGCCAAAGTGCAGCTCTTCCCGGCCCCTTTCAAAGATTTAAATACGTGACTATTCGTCTTCGCGACTGCACATAACTGGCTGTAACTTCTGTAGCTGGCGGCGTTGAGGCAAAAACAGAATTGATTTTATGAACGCGGGCAGGGCGGTGATCCAGCAAGCCACAGTGTATACGGGGAAAAACTACCTGCTTGCTATAAGGCAACAGACTGAGACTGAGACTGAGGGTCAAAAATCTATCGGGTCGTTTCCTAGCAAGAGGCATGAAACTTGTTGCTCGTCGTGGTTTGGCCAACACGCTGTTTGGTGTATCACTGCCTGTAATTTGACATTTCATTAGGAAACCAGGTGCACAAATGACAGTGACCTTTATTTATCCGGAGAGGTACACACCTTTTGGCCAACAACCTGCTCAACATTCATAATGGCACACATTCACACCCCAGTAGTCGCTGAAAGAGGAGAGAGCTTTTCTCATTAGCTTCTGAAATACTGGCCACAAGCCCAGTTTCCTAACCTCACAGCCAAATCTATATTTAACTGTCTTCATTTCCTGCCAGTTACCAACAAATTGTATAGTGTAAAATAACCATTACATTTTATAGCTGCACATGAAGCTTGTTTTTTATTCTGATTTTGAAATGTGGGGTGTTGCTGTTTTTCTTCTCTCTAAAAAACCTGCTTTAAACTACAGCATTTTAATGATGTCAGGCTAAGATGTGTCTAACAATACTACCGAGGCCTTAAAGGTTTTTTTGGGGGGTTTTGTTCGGAGGTTTAAAGGTCTTGTCATGCCCTGGGGTTATTTTGGTAACAGCCTCAGTAATGTGATTGATGCTACTAAGCCCCGTCAAAACCCTGTGTGCAGCAGGGTGAGGTGAACACTCCACCTGACCAACCACTGTGTCTGTGTGTGGAAACAAAAACCAATACAGGAGTGCAGCAAGGTGAAGCTGATGCAACTAACTGACTGGCTAACTGCCTTG
Source organism: Seriola aureovittata (assembly GCF_021018895.1). Classification (NCBI taxonomy): domain Eukaryota; kingdom Metazoa; phylum Chordata; class Actinopteri; order Carangiformes; family Carangidae; genus Seriola; species Seriola aureovittata. Next base: position 10,850,466 of record NC_079385.1, on the reverse strand, counting down.
ATGGATCCAATTGGGAGTCAATTTACTGCCTTCGTCACTAATCTCTAGAAACTGATGCCCGAAACAGTGAATGGAGATCTACCATTAAATAAAGAACTCATGTGGAAGTCGAACACTCGGGCGTGTTCCAGCACTTAAATCTGTGCAGAGCGACGGTTAAAATGGTACAGATCGACCATTTAAGCTATAGGCTGAAATAAGTGTCATGTAGAAACCTCTCAGGGTTAAAGTCATTTATTCACTGCAAGCAAGTTGTTAGAGGAATGTGTTTTTGGGGGAATGTAACAACAGCCTCCTTTAACTCAGTCGTTTGTGTGATGTCTGATCTCTGTGGCATGATATGTTGCTGTGGCAGCTTTCAAGTTTATCTCCTAATATACTGAGGATTTAACTAAGAGCTATGGTTTAATTTGGCTTTGTGGCTAAAAGACACAACCTGGACATCATTCACACATTAAGAATACTATCTTTGGCATTCAGCTGCTCCATGCACAACCTCCACTGCAGCAACTTCAGTTCTAGGATTAAGTGCCTTGCTGAGTGCTTGAGTGATAGTTTTAAAAGTTAAACTGATATATAATATAATAACATGATGATAATAATAATAATAATAATAATAATAATGATAATAATAATAATAATAATACAATAACTTGGCATCCCCTGAAAATCTCTGCGCTCCAGTGGTTAAACATGACCTTGCTTCAGTGATGTAGATGTGTACCCTGTGACATCACCGTTGGGCGTGGCTACAGGTGCAGCAAAACGCACCGGTGGAACCGGCTTGAAACCAAAGAGAACAGTCGAACTCTGCTTTTCAGTCCGTTGCTAAGTTTCTATTCAAACTTTAGAAAACTGAAGCAACTTAAACTAAGTATTTCACCCATGAGTGGTTAAATTTGAAGTGAGATTCAAATGAAAAGACATGCGTTTGGCTTTGAATATGCTTGGTGTGCCCAGCCAATCACAAATGAAACCCGCAGCCATCTAATTTATACACACTTTTATGCATAACATCAGTTGTTTTGCCAAAAGTCAGATAACATGTGGTCTGCTTTCTCTGCTGGGACTCTTTAACTTCTGATATTAACGCTCACACAGGGACGCCATATGGCTCATTGTCTCACAGACAAATGCAAATCCATAAAACTCAGACATCTATGCATGCACGCTCGCTCACATCCGCAGTTGCTGATTAAGTGAATCATCTACTGCATTGCTTCTAGTGCAACAGAGGACAATGCATCCTGTACTTAAGGCCTGTAATCTCTGAAAGTTTCTTAAATGGTAATATGGCATACTTCTATTGCACTGCATCACAGGGATGTAACACAGCAAAGTGAGAAATTTGAATTTAAGTATGGCGGAATTGGTCATTCATACCACATAAACCAGAAAGCTGTACATAAGATTGTCTGAGGACAGAGCATTCTGAAATATCTCTATACAGCCTCACTAATCAACAAAAGGCCCTTGAGCTGACTGCCTAATGTCCTATCATAATCACAGACCTAATTATGCTAATAGACCATAAATAAAGCTAAACAAGACATTAATTAGTAAATGCTTTCACAGTATTGCACCTTTACACAGCACATGGGCAGCATTAATGTGACACTCCTCCCAGAATAAATCTTTTAGTATCTAAAACGTACCTCATGACAGTTTGGACAGTGATTGCTTACAGGTTGTACGTAAATCTTTCATGTCATTTTTCACTGTGGAAAAGTTTTAATTACAGAGGAAAGTAATTAGTAGAAGAAGTATTAAAACATCCACGAAAATCTCTTACGCTTCGGTAAGAAAATTCCACTTCTCCACTGTCTGTCGCGTGCTCAGCACGTGGCTAAATGTGCTGCTTTACTTTGTAGCTTTGTAGCTTATGTAGTAAGGTTGTTACACACAACTATGTTGGCATTGTATGTAAACATGGAGCATACTGATATAAACGCACAGGAGGAGTCAAATATATTTCAGTTACATCTCCGCAGGTCCTGGACGTGAATGTAGCGTCAGAGCGATAGTGAGCTCTGACGACTCCAACGTGGGACGGACATTCAGTTTTGGTAGGAAATGAAAATCGGGTTGGCCAATCGACATTGTGAAGTTTAGCGGACGTTGGGTTTTGCTCGCAACTAGAATGTTGGTATTTCATTTTTTTCAGATGGCGTTGGTTTGGTTACTGGGTTTCGATTTTGGTTACTTGACCACACAACTTATACCCAGCTGTCGTCAGTATTCTACATCAAATTGATGTTGGCAGTTGACGTCCTAACATAAAAATTTGGTCGTTTGGATGTCACAACCTACATTAAACCAAATATCAATGGTTACCAGTGTTGGTGGGTGGCTGCATGCCTGCGGAAACTTGTACAGTATGTACAGTATATATAGATTTTCATTGCTATTGACAGTGGTGTAACTGCATAGTGATATTTTGATACTTCTTCAAAACATCTGACACAATGCCAATTAGGCGTCTCTTTAAAATGGTACTTAAATTAGTTAGTGAATGTTGGGGTAATGAAAGTAACAAGCTGCTTGCGCTCATCTTGCAAATTCATCTTAGAAAAAAACACGACAACTTGGTGGTTCAATTAGGGGAAACTCATAATTGAACTGAAACACTAAGAATTCTCTGTTTGTAAGGAGAGACCTGAGGAGGAGTAAAGATGCTTTACAAATGGCTAGAATGAGGATATCAATAGAAGAATATTGATAGAAGAATTTGTCTTGACCTTTAAAAACTAACCTATAAATATCAGATTACTGAGTGGAGCCATTATTTGTGACTAGAATCATGATTACACAAAGCCAGAGTGTATTGCATGTGTTACTGGTGCACACTTGTTTGCATTCAGCGTGAGTGCACGTTTCCATTCAGAGAAATAAAAAAGAAGCAAAAGCACTGTACTTTGAGCCATAGATCAACGTGTCATGAGATAATGAGAATTTCTCCTTGCTGTTCTTATGAGATGTGAAACGACACGATGCATCATTAATCAGCATATCGCAAGAAAATGCAATCCTGCCTTGAGACAGTTAAACGACTGGTGCTGTTATGAGCAGTGCTAACTGGGAAAACACTACTGTCTCTGTTTCCTGGGATTGCGTCAGGTGTTGTAACCAGAGCAAGGAGTGTGTGTGTGTGTGTGTGTGTGTGTGTGTGTGTGTGTGTGTGTGTGTGTGTGTGTGTGTGTGTGTGTGTGTGTGACTGAGTGTGCGAAGACTACAATACAATACAGCTTTTATTGGATCTATCTGCCCATTGTCTGCAGCCAGTAACAGCCTGTCACATCAATGAAGTGGCCACAAATTCAGCCGTTTCATCTCTGCACATAATGTGTGCAGGTGTGAAATAAAAAAGACGTCTTTTACTGGCTCTTTAATACCTGAAATAATATTTACTATTCATTACAATACAGTCTCTCTTTCTGTGTGTGTCTGAGTGAGAACGAGAGGAAAGTGGAAGCGATGAGAAGGGATGAAGGGGAAGATGGAGGCAGAGACACAGAGATGCACAGAGATGGATTTTGGTGTATTAATATGCACCCTGCCTGTCTTATACGCATTACACTCTATTTTTCCAGCCGGCAGCTCCTAACTTAAATTCTGCCTTTCTGCTCATCGTTAATGACACTGAAGACCACAGGCAGCTTGGATGGTCGGCTACTTGGAAAGGGACAATTTGCATCGAAAAAGATTTGAAGAAAAACTCTGAGAGGCAAAAATACAGATGAAAAGTAACTTTCATGTCTCATAAAAGATCTGCAAACCAAGAAAGTGCACGAGGATGCAATCATTTCCCTATCTGCCTCCGAGTCATTTGCATATTTTTGTGGTTGATTATTTGTTCTTGTTGCATAGGCATGCAAGGCAGGGCGCTGTGTTCTGTTTCTGGATCTGTACAAATGCGTTCCTGATCTCGGTTCTGTTTAATAAAAGCCACAGGCAGTGCAGGAACTTTGTTCAAAAATGATTTCATGATGAAAGTTTTGTTTGAAATTGAGATAATCTGCTGTTTGTAGATCCTGACACCTGCTATTACAAACTGAATGCTAGCAGAAAATGTCACCTTTAAAGCCAGTACTTTAAAGAGGCCTCTGAAGATTAAGACATGGTGGTATTTTTTATCATTATCATTGTTCAAAATTGATACTGCATTCTGAAATAGACCTCCTCGGATATCTTTTAAACAACATGACACCCTACTTGAACGGTCTGACCTGGCACTTCAGCATCAATGCAGAGGTGGTGGCACAGTACTCTGACTCAGACTGGTAAGAACATCAGGGTTAGAGGACGGAACAGCAATCCAAACATAACCTTAAGAGTAGAAGTGAGGAGCTGAAACCTATTGTCCAACAAGCTGAAGTCTTGGAGAAAAACTCCAATTCTGGTCATTATTTGTCATTATTTGGCTTTAGGCATCATCATGTTTAATTATGAGTTTCTTCAAAGACCAATGTATTATTTTTTGCACGTACATAATGTATAAAGACTAAGCGTTGCAACATTTATCCTGGATATATATGAACACATACAGATGTTGACTGATTTCCTGTGTGACTTCCAGGCAGCTATTGGTTCAGGCCAGCAGTGTATTAAAGCGCAGGAAAAAAAAAAGAAAAAAGAGAAATTGCTGTAAGGCAGCCGTCTTTTCAGTCTTCATTGTTGGAGTTCTTCACAAGAACCCAAAACTTGAGCGCACCAACAAAGTCCCTGCACATAACTGCATTACCATACAACAACAATGTAACTTTGATAAAAGTATAAAGTGAACAAAATGTTCACAGCAAACCAAGTTTTTAGTTTCTGCAAATTGCTTTTTCAACTCTCAGTATAACAACTTTATATTACCTAATTACTTCCCATAATGTATCAATACAGAAATAAAAATACTTTGGAAAATGGTTAGGTGTAGGTGTGCTCAGGATTTTTAATATATATGCAAGATCACCATTATGGTTCTTTAATCTTCTAATCACATCTAATCACATTCAAACCCGGGAATCATCCTCTCGCTACCGATCTGCTGGTGTTTGGCCACTGGAAGTTAAGTGCCTCAGGTGCCTTCTCGAGTGTTGCAGACTTTATTATACATGCTACATATACAGTAAGTTCCGTGCTTACTCTGATTGAGAAAGGATTAAAATAACATTGCGTTCCATTAGAGGAGGCTGTGTCTTCGGTCCTGCCATCACCACGGCGTTAGAACAAACAAACACTTGTTAAGCCGCAACACTCAAAGTCATGCCCCGGAGCTCCTGGATCATTTACCAGGAGACTCCACAATGAGATTTGTGCCGGAGTAATATGTGCTTCACTGCCTCGCGAGTGAAGCCAGTGCTATGTCTAATGCAAAACACAAACCAATACAGTGGCAGGCAGTGAGGTGAGGCTAATGCAAGAATGCTGACTGGCTAAGTGCCTTGATGGATGCCTTCATGGACCATTGTGCCAACCAGGTTTTACACACACACACACACACACACACACAGTGATTGATGGTACTATGGATGACAGACAGACTAATGATTCGGACAAGCTCCTTAATTAAACATCAATTAGGAACACATATTTAGTTCCCTCCTTCTCCACTCCCGTCGCCTAAAAGAAATTTTTTTTCCCCCCTCTTTCCTTTTCTTCCCCTTTTCTCTGTTTTCTCAGGCGGGCTCACATATGCATATACGCACGCATTCACTTTCCTTTTTAAGATGCAGATTAGATAAATCTGGTAATAATTAAGCGGGGAAATTTATTTATAAATCTCAGAATAATGCAAATTTAGTTCAAATGGCGATGAATGCATTTCCATAAAGGTTGCTTAATTAGCTTTTTTCTAATCTATCAAACATCTCTGAAGCGGTCAGGGAGATGACAGTACGGGGAGATGCTGCCCACATACACATCATAATTCATAGACATTATGCAGTGTCATAACAATACACATATATGCACCTGTTTTTGCTTAAATATGTTTTTGCTGTATACGCAATAACCTGCCCACGAAAACCCACACGTTACACAACACGCACCCACAGATCTCTTGTTATAACCATACTTTTTTCCTGGCTCTGCACTAGCTTCAGGGCTAATCTGCCAAGACAGAAATGAATAATCAATAGGAGAGAATAGGAAATGAGCATCAGACAGAGATTCTGCTTTACATGATTTGACAAGAGAGCAGTGAAGCCAAGGGTTATGTCAATACACTGTTGCACAAATGCCAGCCATTAGATTCAAGTATGTGTCTGTGTTTGTACAAGTGCGCCAGTGTGTCTGTCAAGAAGTCAAACGTCAATTCCCAAGGAAACGTTGGCGCAATAAATCAGTTTTCAGTTTTTGACGAGAAAATGTGGGAACGCCTGAGTTTGTTAAAAGGCTGGTTTGATGGCAGAACAGCGACTTTCTATACAAAGAAAGTTCCTGTTCATTATCTTTTTGTAGTTGTTGCCATTGCTGGGATCTGGTGTCAGTGCTACAATGACTCTGTGTTTAGTTTAGCTTAGCTTTCAATTACCTAATTAGGAGGTAATGAACAGTTAAAATAGATTATTATGTAAACCAAGTCGTTAGGAGGTAAGTTTAAAATTGTATTGTAATTGTACACCTGGAACATTGCTAAAGGTCCCTCCTTGCAAAAGGAAAAAACAGCAAGTAGTGTAGGTCAAAGCTGAACCACGGAGTCTGTAAATTGTTGAACATGTTAAAGAGTTTGGATAATAATTCCAATGTTTACCTTCGCTTTCTCCTTCAAATATGTTTTGCTAACCTGAGGGTTTGCTGAAGAGCCAGATATTTCCCTCAGGAGATGTTACAGATCAGAAATGGAGCTAAAAGAAAGTGAATACTGAACTTCAACTTGGCCAGAAACAACTTCAAATCAATGTTAATGTTGCTCCAGAACTGCTGGATGCTTAGTAAGCAAATGTTAGCTTAAGCAAATGTTAGCAACTTAACACCTCCTGACCTCCTGCGGTTTAACTCCGCCCCTTGTGGCACGAGTCTCCAAGTGTACTTCAGGGTGTATCAGTACATGGTGACATCACCGTTGAGTGTGATTACGGATGCAATAGAGCTCACTTTGGGAAAACATCCATCAGTCATTCGTTTTGTGGGGAAAAAGTTAGGAAATAATACAATTTTAAAAATAAAATTAAAAATGAAACGTTCAAACAGAGAGTGCAGTGGAACACTGCTTTTCCACCTGGAATGATCATGTAATTGCTTGTGTTTGCTCCCCATCAGACATCCTCTTACGAAATGTTGTAGCATTCCCAGATCTCAGGAATCAACTTGCTGAATACAATGTTGTTTTTACTGATAGAAATTTTGGGCTAAAACTACAAAAATGAGCCCCAACTTCTAATAAACCAAAATTTCATTTTAATTGCAAGACTACTGTTTGACTCTCCTGCTGACTTCCTGTTGGGGTTATTCTACTGACTGAACCGTTCTCTCCAAGCTGTCGTCTGCATTCGTATCCTCGTCTTTCATCTACTCTCCCTCCTCTCCTCGGACCGCCCGTCACACTGCGGGGAGATTCTTTTCTGCTTTGTTAAGAGCAATTCACTGCAGAACACCACTTTTCATGAATAATGTGATGCCACTGACACATGTGGCTAATATATATTACATCTCTACATTATCGTGGGTATATATTTCTACTGAACCAAGCTAATATAAATTATTCATTAGTCATTATTCATATTATGCTGAATCACTGTCCTTGCACAATTTGGCTGTGCTCATTAGCTCTCTCTCTCTCTCTCTCTGTCACTGCCTTCAAGTTTTTTCATTTCCTCTTGTCACGCCATTCTTCTTGTAATCTCCTTTCGTAAGCACAAATAAACATTTGTGTCACTGAAGGAATGTGTGTTGTATGTCCGTGGGCCTGGCATCGTCCCACTCTTGAAAAGGAACATATACAGTACATGTACACACTCTAATGCACACACAAAGGGAGGGAGATGGATGGAACAAAAAGAGAAGTGAAGGCAGAAGAGCAGAGGCAGGAACGAGATGATAAATAGAAGATAGGTTCATGGAACGACGGTTGAGAGAAATAATAAGAAATAGAATCACACCAGCCGTGACGCCTGTCAACGTGTGGATATTCCAACCCATGAGCACCGTCTCGTCGCACTCGGCCTTCCATTTTGATCACAACTACACACCTGTAAAAGTTTGCGACTTTATCTCGCACGGCTGTGAGTCTATCGCACGATAACATCTGTCCACGGACGTATAAACGCCTGCCAAAGTACCCACAAAACGCCTCTGTGGTAGTTCTCGCTACAGTAGGTGTCTCCAGGGACACATTCTGCCATGATGACACACATACACAGACTCACGAGGTGAAAACAATACCTGCCACGCTGTCGCAGTTGGTAACAACAGAATCCATGAGAGAGGAGAGGAGAAGAGAGGGGGAGACGGTGGAGGCGGGCGACTGAGAAAACAGGTATTGTTGAAGAGAGGACGAAGCGTAAAATCACATTAGTAGAGCAGCACTTGTTCTTTCTAACCTGAAACAACTCCTCACAGACGTGTGTATTTGCACGTCCGCTCAGAGGTGCACACACCTGCTGTTACGCAATACACGGTTTTATTTGGATATTCCTACACGTTATCCTTGCACAATCAGGAACAAGGAAGATGGAAGTAAACATAGTGATAAATTTGGCTCTGGCTCACTTTACTGTCAACTGTGTTAGTATTTTTAAAGTCAATCACCGTTTAGAAAATGTAAAGGAAGCTGAATTGGGAAAAGCAAAATCAGTGTTTAAAACTTAGCTCTGTTTTCCATCGTTTGGGTCATTATTCTTATCATTTGTGATAACACTTTACTCCTAAAGTTAATTGCAGAGACTTGGAGATTCGAGTCCAAACAGGGAGCAAGGAGCATGAGCAATCAGACAATCAGACCAGGAACAGACAAATCCCCCGTTTAGCCACATTATCTAACTGCTCATTTTCGTGGAGAAAAGCTGGTTAAAAAAAAGCTTCTGCAACCTGTGCTTATGTAGTTTATCGCCGTATTTGATTGTTTTATTAGTCGTTCCAATTTTTTTTTTTTGGGTGAGCAACATCAGATTAAGGACTTTATGCCGACTTTTGCGTTGAGAAACACAACTCCCTGGTTGAAGTAGAGGGTTTCTCTCTCTCTTTCATCCACTCAGAGAGAAATTAATGGCTGGGGAAGGACAAGGGTTGAGGCATCTGTGTGTGTTCGTGAGTAACAACTAAATACACAATTGGAGAAACTCAGTATGACACCTTTTCACCTCCCGAGGGAGTTCAGATAACATTATCGTCATCATGCGGTCTATGTCCCTACCAGCAGGGAAGTGGTGAGGGCCGCAGCAGACTGTGTTCACCATCAGCTGCAGCATACACCTGTGGGGGCCGCCCTATTTTCACCCTTTCATCCACCTTAACCACTGCGAGCTCGAGTTACCCCCTCCCTGGTTTTGATTGATATGTTACATGTAAAAAAACAAGACAACAAGATTTTAGACAAACGTTACGGTAATTTTAAAAATGCTTACACAGCTAAACCTAAACCACCTCAGTCCGCAATACAGAACACCTAATACCAACATACAAGACTGTGCTTAAAACACAAACAAACCGCAGGTTAAAACAGTGACTGTGTGTTAACTTCCATTATGATGAAGTGTTTGGAAAAATCTTTGGCTTCCTCACTCACAGAAGATACGAATCCATTGTAAGATCCTTTCCAATATGCCCATCTGATTCTTAAGCATCTGGAAGACGCCAAGGCTTAAGCACGCCAGCGTTTTGTTGGTTTTTGTTCAGCTTTCAACAGCCTTCGGCCTTTACCTATCTATCCGAAACATGAAAGAGATGAGCGTCAACCCTTTGATTATCAAATTAAATTAAATTAAATATTAAATCTCTCTTTTCTGACAGATCGCACAAAGCGTGTAAAAGCATACATAAAAAAGTGTCGACGACGAGCTGTCCACTGCTTTTCACATCGTATACAAATGAGTGTGTGAGAATACACCCACATAACCACATATTATTACTATCATTACACACTATTTGATGACACGACACTGTTATCCTTCGTTTATTGCACAGAGATGATGATATATCACTCTAGTACTAGAGAGAGAGAATTTTGTACATTGTGCAAACCCCCTCATTTTGTATGTGAAGAAAACTGATGAGATTGTGCAGTAGCTGATCATAGCCCGGTGATTATCCACAACACTCCCATGAAGCAGTTATGCTCTTATAAGCATCTTGGTGCCCACACTGTTAGCATGTTTACTTAGCAGGCCCGTGCTGACTGCCTACGCTCCAGACAGCAGGGGTTTCACTGTTTGAGAGGGCTTCAGAGTGTAAGAGGTTGACCAGGAATGTACGTATCTGTTTCTACCAGGCAGGTAGGAATCAGGTACAGGATACAGGCATGGTACGGCAACCTCTCAGTACAGTTAATATCCAGGCTTGTCCATCTTGTCATAGGGAGGAAAGAACACCAGTCCCTTCGATCTATATGCACGAGCAGAGAATACTGGCTGGTCTCATGTCCTCCACTCCTACGAGTATGAGCTTTCACCCTCTGGCAGACGATATAGAGAACCCCAGTGGAGACTCAATCGTTTTTAAAACCTCATTTGTTCCTTCTCCTATTAACATCTTAAACAGTAAGGACATATTATGAGCTATAGAGACCATAATCCAATCCAATCATAAGGATTTTATTAGGATGAAAGGGGTTGTCTTAAAGTTGTGCAATGTTGTTTTAAACTTTTTACTAACTGCACTGCACTAGTTTCTAGTTGTTTGTAAAACGAATCAATATTTTTGATTAGTAATGGTTCAAATGACCATATGCAATGTGAAAGGGGTTGCCCGTGGTTACGAACCCACAGAGAAATAGTGCTAACAGCGCTCCGTGTCTGCTGCTAACACATTCGCCATAACAATTTTAAGACGACGTTATATTTGCAGCTTGTTCTACTGCTTTCAACTCGCTGTGTGCTGACTCAGCTCAGTTCACATTGATTCGTCGAGTTGTAAACCACGCTGATGTAACCACGCCAAGGTTAGTAAAGGAAAATACACCTTGACACCTTAACACACAACATTCTGAGCACATAACCTCAAACACACACATTTGTATTATCTCTGTGCTTGCCTCTGCCTTTCTATTTGTGCTTGTTTATTTAATTTGTGTGATCCACTGGCTTTCTGTCTGTATCAATTTTCAGGCGTTCTGCTGGGTGTGTATCTGCGACAAAGTGTGTGACAGGGACACGGTGAGCAGAGGGTCCCCTAGACCTGCTCAAGATGGATTACTGTGTGTGTGTGTCTGTGAGTTTACAGTAACAGATGGGCAGCGAGATGCATTCAACTGTGCAGGACGACCTATGATGGCAACAAGCACTCTCACGTGCACGGATGAACTTTCTGTGTGTAAGCATACAGGCATGTGGTATGAGTGCATCATAGGAATCAGTCATGCGCACACACACACACACACACACACACACACACACGCGCACACGCATATGCACACAGAGTCATCTACTCAAGCAGTTACATAACCAAGTCCTCAAGAAGATGAAAAGGGGTCATTTCACTGCAGCTAAATGACACTTCATCTCACCTACTGAAAACCAACACTGCTTCTGTCACTGACTGAGTCTAACAGTCTGCAATCTGTCTGTCTGTTCCCGTCTCTCTCTCTAATTGTCCATCAAGCTCTCCATCTGTGTTTGTCTCCATCTTTTAGTCTGTTTGGCCCAGAGGCCTTTTCACAGGGGAGGGGAGCAGCTTATCAGGCCTGTGAGCCTAATAATGCTTCTTCCCCATAAACCCCGTCAGGATACGGTCCATTCGCGGCGAGAACATGTGTTAGTGCGAGGGTAAAAAAAAAAAAAAAAAAAAAAAGGATCTAATTAACTCCTAGAATGGCAGTGTGAATCTCACACAGACAGATCCATGCACACTCTGCTAATATTGGATGAAGACTTTGTATTTCCAAAAGCATTTTCTTTTTTTTTTTTTAAACTAAGAAAAGCATCCTTGTGTCCAGAAAGCAAGGGCATCAAACTATTTCCTAGTACCCTTTAGAAGATAATTTTCCCATTAATAAGACTCTATAAAGTATTAATTATTTATGTTAAACTTGGGAAATGCAAAGCTTCATGTGGGCGCGTGTGTGTAAGCATCTGATAATCTTCTGTGTTTGCCCATTAAGTAGGAAGGAAGTTACAGCACAGCCTTCAGTAGGCCGCTGCAAAAGGAACCACAGTCTCATGTTAATCTCGCTAATCAGGGAAAGTAGACCAGAGAGCTAAAACTATTAGGAGAGGATTTTCTCTCACAGAGTTTTCCACACTTCCCGCGTACAACCTTTACAGTCTCAGTCTCGCTTAAATGTTACTTTCGGATTCCTTAAGCTTGTGGTAAAGTATGCCTCGTGTTTTTCTTAAAGGTTTGACGTCAAGTTAAACAAAAACATCTGGTGAAGAATTAGCAGTGTTTGTGAACTGATAACCAAGCACATTTCGTTGTATAAAAACACTCAATATGTGTTGTGATATACAGTCTAGTGTCCATGTAATGTAATGCATGGAAGGCCATAAAAGTGCACTGTGTACCATGTCTGCACCAACATACCCATTTCAGCTTTACAGTTTCTCTCTATTAATTGTACCTAGTGCTCAAATGGAATTGGCTATGTATTGCTTGGTTTGCTATTCATTGCCCGTATCTGTCCCATGTGCTTTCCCTCCATTTAGTTGGAAGGAAAAGACCTCAGACTGAGTGTTATTGGACCCATTAAACCTAGCACGCAACATTAGATTCATCCGTAACAAGCAATGCGAATTCAAAACTATACAGCTGCATAAAATACACAATGTTACAAATAGGTCTATAAATAGCTCTTCTTAGAGCTGGCCCATCATAACTATTTAAATGGAAGCGCTGATGTAACAGTCTACAGTCGTTCACAGACCTCGCTTTTCTTTTATTTGCCACATTTATGGCGAAATATAACAAAATGTTACGGCGGATCAGTCTCCGTGACCATGTTCGCAACCTAAGCTTTGACTCAAACACAGCAGTGGGAGGGAGAACAAATGACTGTGAAAATATGACTGAGGCATTCGTGAGAGCTGTCATTTTGGGGAGATTTTCTGTAGCCTTATAAAAAAAAAAAAACGAAATTACTTAACAATCCATGCACTAAAACAATACATTAAACACAACAACAGGTTGGTGATTATCACCTGCTTTGTTCAAGATTTATATAAATGTAATGACCAAACTTTTGGAACAGTCCCCTGTCCCCAGTTCATCTACAGAGAGATCAAATTCATGTATCAGGGAGATTGTTTTGTTTTTTGTTTTTTTTGCTTTTAGTGCAAGTTTTGTTTTCATTTTTCAGAAAAGAATACAATCATAATCGTAATGAAATATATTAATGATAGAGCTGTATTTTCCAGTAATTCGATAACAGTATTTGACCCCTTCCCCCTTTTGTTTTATACTTCATTGTTTCCAATATTTTTTTATACTGTAGGTTTATGTCAATATTCATACACTGCTTTGTAAACAAGCCAATGAAGCCTTTTCAATTTGCATCTGACAGAAAAGGAGGAGTAGACAGTAAAGAGTTGAAAGACAACTTCAGAAGAAGTCAGAGAGAAAGTTGATTAAATGTGACAGTCGACAAAGAAAAGAAAGATCACCAAAGCCGAGGAAAAGAAAGATAAAAAAAATATTGGTATCACTCCCTCGAGAGTGACAGAAGTCACAACCCACACAGGAGAAGAAGCGACAAAGAAAAAACAACAGCCAACAGTGTAACAACCTTGTTTCCTGCTCACACTGCACTTTAATCCCTCTGTGTGTACCTGAGGCTTATAGCTCCTGTCACAACCAATGCTGTTCACCGGGGGAATGGATCCATTGATGAGCCCACGTGGAAACATGTGTAGAGAGAAGGTGTGTGTGGGTGTGTGTGGGTGTGTGTGTGTGTGTGTGTGTGTGTGTGTGTGGTGTGTGTGTGTGTGTGTGTGTGTGTGTGGATGCACACTTGCCTGTCACAATGTGTTTGTGTCCAGTTACACAGAACAAGGATGTGGTATCCCAACACATCTGGAGATCTGTCCTGCATTTAATTTATACAGATTTTTATTTCATCCAATTACTGTGCTGACCCAGACAAACCCAAACTCCAGTTTATGATCTTTAATAATAAAAAAAATATTATATTATTTCACTAGGAATTCAGTGTTGTAGTGCAGGTTAGTGGCTTTATTAAAAAAAAGGGAGTGTGTGGATGTGTGTGTGTGAAAGACCTTGTGAGGAGTATATAAACCTGTATCTTTATAAAAACCAAGGATCAGGCATCAAGGTACCGCATTTAATTCACACACAGCTTGTGCACTCATTCATGATTTTATCTGCAGCCACTGCAGGGCGTGTCAGTGTTTGTGAGCATGTAAGTGTGCATGTAGGCTTATCTGCGATCTGGCGTCTGCTACACTCAGCTTTTCCTCAGGCATCAGTTTTACCTGACTGCACACATTCAACCGAGGAGAGTTTTATTCCGGTGGCTGAGTTGTCCTGGCTGATGTGCTTGCGAACATAACAGCCACGACTGAAAAAGAAGAGGCTTTTAACTTCACTCGGAGTGCCTTGGATTTCCCTTTTCTTTTGTGCTTAGTATTCTTTTGATGAGAGATGAAATGATGAAAGATGAAAGATGCGGTAATGTGCTCTAAATAAAACTAACATTGATTAACTAGACTGGAGAACGGGTGTCTGACACTGGTGGTAGTATAGTGTTGACAAAATGTTGATAAAAAAATTACATATACACCATGAGTGGCTATATATATATATATATATATATATATATATATATATATATATATGAAATATGCATTAACGTCATGTGACTCACTTTGCGCTCACACAAGCATCAAGGTAAAAGAATATCTTGCCGGTAGGAATGATAGACAAACAAAAGAGTCTTTTGAGAAGGTGATGTGTGAGCTGTGGTGAAAGAAAGCCCCCGCTGAAACACAGACTCTCTCACTCATCATCTGTCAGGATCTGTATTCATTTTATTGGCATTTCCTGTTTTATTTTGAAGTCTTGGTTCTGTTGTGTTGCTGTTTGTTTTACTTCCTGGTTTTTCCCTCCTGTTTTGATTGCTGTCTCCGCCCTAATGTCTTTCACCTGTGTCTTGTTTCCTGTGTATTTAAACCCCGCCTCATTTCTCATGTCTTTGCCAGATTGTCTTTGTTACCCTAGTGTTCAAGCTCTCTCGCGTTTAAGTCCTGTTTGATTCCCCGTGTATGATCTGTTTTTTGGTATTTTTGTGACCCTCGATTCTGCCTGTTCCTGATCTGCCCTTTTGCCTGGTTTGACTGTCTTTTTGGTATTTTGACCTCTGCTACGTTTCTTGGATTAAAGATTTGGATTTCGGACATTGTACTTCTGCCTGACTCTCTCTGCATTTGGATCCACACACACCTGCCCTTTACAGTACAAACTGGCCATGTCGGACCCAGCAGAGGGAGAGATGTTTGGTCATGCTCTGGGAGCTCAAGGGAAGCGTCTCACCGATTTGGAGTGGGCAGTTTCCAGCCTGGGACCGGGAGTTCAGTCATTGTCTGAGCAGCTACAAGCCCTGGCTGCCCAGACTCGCCAAGTGGTTACTCGTCTGGATTCCATGTCTTCTGCTACAACAGGCCCAGCTGTTCCTGCTCCACCTCCAATACCCAGGGATCCTCCGGTTCATTTTTCAGAACCCAGAGCACCCCCCATCGAAAGGTATGATGGCACTCCTGAAACGTGCCGCTCATTTTTGACTCTTTGCTCGCTAACTTTTGAACTGCAGCCTCTTACCTTTGCCACTGAGCGTTCTAAAGTAGCATTTATGATCACTAATCTCACGGGGCGAGCACGTGAGTGGGCCACGGCTGAGTGGCAGAGACATTCATCTACCTGTGACTCTGTAGCTACTTTTTCTGCTGCTTTGGGTCGTGTCTTTGGTCAACCTGTCTCGGGCCGTGAGGCAGCCCGTGCACTTGGTAATCTCAAGCAAGGCAGAAGCCGTGTATTTGATCATGCCATCAGATTTCGCACTCTGGCTGCTGAGAGTCAGTGGAACGACGAGGCACTTGCAGACACTTTTTTCCTGAGTCTCTCTGAAGAGATGAAGGACAGACTTACCATGGTTGATCTTCCTACAAGTTTTGAGGGTCTTGTGGAACTTGCTATTAAGATTGACAACTGGATGCAGGAACGAGAGCGGCTCAGAGGAGCTACTGGCCCTGACGGTCACCAGCATGGGTGGCAGAACAGCTCTAGGACACCCCCTGTGGTCAGAACTTCATCAACCGATTTTCCGGCCTGCCCTGGATCTGCGCCTTTTAGCCCCAAGGAGGAACCTATGCAGCTTGGTCGTACCCGTCTGAACCAACAGGAACGCCAGCGCCGCCATCGTGAGGGACTGTGCCTCTACTGTGGGGAAATGGGGCACTTCCTGGCTCAGTGCCCGGTAAAAGGCCTGGCTCGCCAGTAACCGGAGGCCTACTGGTGAGCCACACCGTGACTGCCTCTACACCAGCACGCTCCTTGACCCCTGTTCAGCTCATCACTTCTCCCAAGAATTCCCTGGCCCTTACAGCCCTCATTGACTCCGGGGCAGACGAGAGCTTCATGGATCTGAACCTGGCCCACCAGCTGAATCTACAACTCCACCCTCTGTCCAAGCCACGCCGGGCCAGCGCTCTCGATGGTCACAGGCCCCTGGGTCACAGACCAGACTCCTCCTCTGTCTCTGTTGATGTCAGGTAACCACAATGAGACTATTTCATTTTTTATTATTGACTCTCCTCAATACCCCCTTATCCTGGGTTATCCCTGGCTGTGTAAACACAACCCTCTCATGAACTGGGCTACTGGGAGAGTGTTACGGTGGAGTCCTATTTGTCAGTCTTCCTGTTTGTCTCCTCTGTCGGTTTCCTCGCCTGCTGATTCCTCTTCTGAGTTTCCTGACCTGTCCAGGGTGCCTGAAGTCTACCTAGACCTGAAGGAGGTCTTTAATAAGGTTCGTGCCACGTCCTTGCCACCACATCGCCCATACGACTGCGCCATAGAGCTCCTCCATGGTGCAGCTCCACCCAAGGGTCGTCTGTACTCCCTCTCCAGTCCTGAGAGAAAGGCCATGGATGACTACATACAGGGGGCGCTGTCTGCGGGGATCATCCGTCCTTCCTCTTCCCCTGCAGGAGC
Organism: Seriola aureovittata; assembly: GCF_021018895.1. NCBI lineage: Eukaryota > Metazoa > Chordata > Actinopteri > Carangiformes > Carangidae > Seriola > Seriola aureovittata. Next base: position 10,833,162 of record NC_079385.1, on the reverse strand, counting down.
TGGGTTTTTCTTTGTGGAAAAGAAGGATAAGACCCTTCGTCCTTGTATTGATTATCGTGGCCTGAACGACATCACAGTGAAGAACCGTTACCCACTTCCTCTCCTGTCGTCTGCCTTTGAGCTTCTTCAAGGGGCCCACATCTTCACTAAGCTGGATCTCCGCAACGCTTACCACCTCGTCCGTATTCGTGAAGGGGACAAGTGGAAAACCGCATTCAACACACCCAGTGGTCATTATGAGTATTTGGTGATGCCATTTGGACTTACAAACGCCCCAGCTGTTTTTCAGTCAATGGTAAATGATGTCCTCAGAGATATGCTGAATGTCTGCGTGTTTGTTTATCTTGATGACATTCTGATCTTTTCCCAGTCCAAAGAGGAACATGTGGGTCATGTCCGTCGGGTGTTGAAGCGGCTGCTCCAGCATCAGTTGTTTGTGAAGGCGGAGAAGTGTGATTTTCACCAGACCACAGTGTCATTCCTCGGGCTTATGATTTCACCAGGACTGATCCAGATGGACCCAGAAAAGGTCAAGGCTGTTTTAAACTGGCCTGTCCCCACCGACCGGAAACAGCTCCAACGCTTTCTGGGTTTTGCCAACTTTTATCGCCGTTTCATCCGGAACTTCAGTCAGGTCGCAGCTCCTCTACATGCCCTCACCTCCTCAAACTCTAAGTTCTCCTGGTCTCCTGAGGCTGAGGCAGCCTTCCGTGCCCTCCTGTCCCGGTTCTCCTCGTCACCTATTTTGCAGATGCCCGACACCAAACTCCAGTTCATCGTTGAGGTGGACGCCTCTGATGTGGGGGTCGGGGCCGTTCTCTCCCAACGCTCTGCCAAGGACAATAAGGTTCACCCCTGTGCCTTTTTCTCCAGGAAACTCTCCGCCGCCGAGCACAACTACGACGTGGGGAATCGGGAGCTGCTGGCTGTGAAGTTGGCATTGGAGGAGTGGAGGCATTGGTTGGAGGGGGCAGAGCAACCATTTCTAGTCTGGACTGAACACAAAAATCTGGAGTACATCCGTGGAGCTAAGAGGCTCAACTCCAGGCAGGCCAGGTGGGCGTTGTTTTTTACCAGATTTAACTTCACCCTGTCTTATCGCCCCGGGACTCGTAATGTCAAACCAGATGCCCTTTCTAGGCAGTTTGAGGCAGGAGACCGCCCTCGGGATGCAGCTCCCATCCTGCCCCCTGACTGTGTGGTCGCAGTGGTGACCTGGGACATTGAGCAGGAGGTCCAGCACGCCCTTTCAGAGGCCCAGGTTCCTGATGGCTGTCCTCCTGGTCGGCTCTTCTCCAGGTCTGTTCCAGGCCCGCTCCGTTCCCGAGTCCTGCAATGGGGGCACTCCTCTCCTCTTAGCTGTCATCCTGGGGTGAGTAGAACATTGAGTCTTATAACTCAACGCTTCTGGTGGCCCTCTCTCAGGGAGGATACCCGTGATTTTGTCTCTGCCTGTTTTGTTTGTGCCCGCAGCAAGGTCTCCCGACGCCCTCCTACTGGTCTACTCAGGCCTTTGCCGGTTCCACACCGCCCCTGGTCGCATGTGTCCATGGACTTTGTCACTGGGTTGCCTCCCTCAGAGGGTAAGACAGTCATCCTCACTGTCGTTGACCGGTTTTCCAAGATGGCTCACTTTATTGCCCTGCCTAAGCTGCCCTCCGCCAAGGAGACAGCGGAGGCAGTCCTGTTTCATGTGTTTCGGCTCCATGGTCTTCCTCAGGATGTTGTGTCTGACCGGGGTCCCCAGTTCGCCTCACGTTTCTGGAAGGAGTTCTGCAGGCTGCTTGGGGCATCTGTCAGCCTCTCCTCCGGCTTCCATCCCCAAACCAACGGCCAGACGGAGAGGTACAATCAGGAGATGGAGACGGCTCTCCGGTGCATCACCTCCCAAAGTCCATCCAGTTGGTCGCAGCAGCTCCTTTGGGTGGAGTATGCCCACAACTCCCTTCCCGTGGCTTCTACTGGTCTATTTCCATTCCAGTGTGTCTACGGGTACCAGCCTCCGCTTTTCCAGGACCTTGAGGGGGAGGTCTCTGTTCCTTCAGCCCACGCCCTGGTGCGCCGATGTCATCTCACCTGGAGGAAGGCTCGGGCAGCCCTCCTACGCACCAATATTGGATACGAGAGGTCCGCTAATCGTCATCGCACACCGGCTCCTCGCTACCATGTTGGCCAGAAAGTATGGCTCTCCACTCGAGACCTGCCAGTTCGGGGGGAGTGTCGTAAGCTGGGTCCCAGGTTTGTGGGCCCTTTCCCAATCTCGGCGATCATCAACCCTGCTGCTGTTCGCCTTCGTCTTCCTCGGACCATGAGGGTCCATCCCACTTTCCATGTTTCCCGAATCAAGCCCGTCAAGACCAGTCGTTTGGTCCCTCCCTCCGACCCACCCCCTCCGCCCAGGTTCATTGATGGTGGTCCTGTCTATTCGGTCAAAAGACTGTTGGCTGTTCGTCGTAGGGGCCGGGGCCGTCAGTACCTCGTTGATTGGGAGGGGTACGGTCCAGAGGAAAGGTCCTGGGTTCCTGCTCGGGACATTCTTGATAAGACACTGATACGGGACTTTCATAGACTGAACCCGGGCATTCCTGGGACGTCGGGAGACGTCCCTTGGGGGGGGGGGGGTACTGTCAGGATCTGTATTCATTTTATTGGCATTTCCTGTTTTATTTTGAAGTCTTGGTTCTGTTGTGTTGCTGTTTGTTTTACTTCCTGGTTTTTCCCTCCTGTTTTGATTGCTGTCTCCGCCCTAATGTCTTTCACCTGTGTCTTGTTTCCTGTGTATTTAAACCCCGCCTCATTTCTCATGTCTTTGCCAGATTGTCTTTGTTACCCTAGTGTTCAAGCTCTCTCGCGTTTAAGTCCTGTTTGATTCCCCGTGTATGATCTGTTTTTGGTATTTTTGTGACCCTCGATTCTGCCTGTTCCTGATCTGCCCTTTTGCCTGGTTTGACTGTCTTTTTGGTATTTTGACCTCTGCTACGTTTCTTGGATTAAAGATTTGGATTTCGGACATTGTACTTCTGCCTGACTCTCTCTGCATTTGGATCCACACACACCTGCCCTTTACATCATCAGAAGAAACCAAAGGCAGGGTTCAAAACAAGTCTGACGTTCACCTTGACCTTTAGCAATTCATTTTCTTTATGTTTGAATTGCAATCCATTGACGTTTAAATAATTCAAGCAGCTGAAGGTGCGCAGACAATCTTGAAGTGGAAATACGTGTTCAGTAGTACTAGTATGATGAAAATAGTATAACTTCCCACTCAAAGTCGGATAAAATGTTGATTTTGTAATATTTATTAATTCAAAGACATCAAAGATCACTAAACTGTTGTCTTACCTTTCAAACTGTGCAAAGCTAACTGATTTATATTAAAACGCTGAAGCTAAGGCAGCAGATGTTCACATTTGTAATGAGAGCAGTAGAGAGAGTGATTCTGGAATGTATAGTTACTCAAGTACAAATCTGAGATATGTGTATAATACTTTACTTGATATTTCCATGTCATGCTAGTTTATACTTCTACTCCATCACAGCTGAGAGGGAAAACACGTACTTTCTACTCCACTGCATTCACTCGAAAGGTTAGTAACTACACTTTACTGATTTTACTTTTTTTTTTTTAAATGATCAATTTATAAAATAAGACATATTTTCATAAAATAAACTCCCCGATAGGTTATAAAATGGTTCAAACTAGCTCTGCCTCAGCTAGCTACAAGAGTAAAATGATACTTACATGTTAAGGCAGCAGCAATGACATAATATATTATTTTTTATGTCTTATAATATATAATAATGTAACAGTGATGTGGCATTTGGACTTTTACTTGTAATAGAGTATTTTCATATGGCTGCTTTTATTGAAATAAATGATCCGAATACTTTCCCCAGCACTGGTTTGGGAAGTGGGGTATATGTTTCACTATTTCTACTTTCTAATAGAGGCATTTTCACAGCTCCGGTATCAATCAAAGCCTGCTGCTGTGTGTATCTGTTGTTGGTCGCGATGGTTATATTCAACAAACAAGGCAAGAGATTGGGCTAAGGTCGTGTTTGGGCAAAATGTACTGGCATTCAGCCGGAGCTGTTCATTTCCTTTTCCTGTTCTCAATCATACTGCGTCTTATTGGTTTGCTCTCTTTCATTTATTCTTCCTCTGTTACTCATGGATTCTATTATCAATTCTGCCTCTCTGCTTATAATTTGTGCATTCACACATTATTTTGCAATCCCTCTTCCTGTTCATTTTCTTATTTGCACTTGTTGACACCATCTAACTTTCTATTTGTCTCTGCCTCTCAAACACAAACACATGCAATAATCACACCCATTTCCACATCCTCCCATCAGCTGTGTCACCACGGCGACCTTGAGCAGCAGGCCGCTGATTGGCTTCTGTGTTGATGATTTAGAGGTCGTGAACCTCAGCACTTGGAATTAATGGACTCTGTCGCGCGACTACAGGGCCCTCGACACATACACGCCCACATACACAGATGCCAAGGCTAGTAATAGACGGTCAATGGGAGTCACAGCCCTTACAAACCTAATTATGTGAACTAATGGCGGACATCAGCCGGGGAATACTCATTGTGACACACACGCACATAAACATACAGACTCTATCACAGCAGCATTTGGTCACACGGAACCTACATGGGAAATGTTTTAGGTGTGTGATCACAAATATACGTACATGTAGCGTCCAATGGCATTTGCTAACTCTGCTCTAAGTGTGACACTTGTTGCCAGTATAGGCGCTGTGAAACTACACACACAGCCCTATCTCGGGTCACGTGTGCACACACACATGCACGCGAGGAACTAAACACGCACAGGTTACACATCAGTTGCAGTGGTTGGCCTGGTGTGAAATAACAAGCTGCAGGAATTTTGACATGACAGCGAAATGAGGGTCAAACCAAATATCATTCACACACACACACGACAGCAAGAGGTGCCTATTAGAGCACAAATCCAACACGTATTCAAACACGCACACAAGCAGGAGGCTAAATTACAGTATTTACAAACACGGACTCCAACAATTATTTAATTTCTCTTTTAGCTTTGCATACACAAACAATTCTTGTTGAGTTGCATTGCTCATTGGAGCCTAACAGCTGGTGTGATCTGTGCTTTAAGGGTACTTATTAGAGGCAGCAGTGCACTCCACAATATATACACTAATTAAACCCCTGTGCTTGTCCCTGTTGACAAATTTTCCGAGCCAGGATGCTCCAATGAAGCCTTAGACAATCCACAGTGATGTGGTAAATCTGCATAGATCCATGTGGGCTAAACTAATAGGAAAAGCCCAGAAACACTTTTACGGTGAACTAGTTTCTCCGGTGACCATGAATGTATGAAAAGCTGAAGCTGTTGAGAAATCTCAGAGAGAGATAAGAGAACCCCAGATAGTTCTTGGGTTGCTTTTTATCGAGTCTGAGCATTGATGAGTATTTTGGCTAGAGCCCCGTTTTGCATCAGGCAAAATAAAAGAATGACACTGAGCAAGGCGCAAGCATCAAGAAGACCAACCCTCAACCTGCCAAATTTGTTGGAAGGTAAAACTTACAACCACCTGTAGAATATCTGTGGAGAACCCTTCTTCTGACTAACTAGGACAGAAGTTGCTAATAGGCGAACCGCAGTCCAGATCCGGACCCAGACACCGTCCTATCCAGACATTTACCTATAACCTACAAATTATTGAGAATTATAAAAATTTTAACAGAGTGTTTCTATTTTAACCGGCGAACTCAGCGAGTCGGAGAGGCTACACAGGGGAGATGAGACGATCATCGGAGAAATAAGTGAGATAAAGTGGGATATAAAGAGAGAAAGAAAAGGAAAGCAGACACGAGAGTTTTGCAGTTGTGATGTAAATGTAAGTTTCTTTGTCTTCCCCAACATGGTGGAAGTCTCATGGTGGACAGAAACTCATTCTGTAAAGTCAAGGTGTTACGTCTTACCTGTGCATTTTTTCAGGCTTCCGGGTCGTTTACCGTGCATCCCCAGTTTACAGTTAAAGTTTTCCTCCCAGAATTCAGCGAACCAAACATTTCTTCTGTTGTTGGACAGTGAGCGGCTGCGGAAATACCGGTCAAAGGCTGTAAAAAAAAAAAAAAAAAGACACAGAAGGTAACCGTTAAAAAACAATTTTCCCTTTCTTTTATTTTAAACTGTACTGAGAACATCTACCTTGTTCATACACAAGATTCAAGCAGCATCGTTCTGATTATAAGAGCTGTTTTCAACACCACCCAGATGGGGCTTCCCTTCCACTGAGGCTCCCTGCACTAAAAAATGGAGGCGTTCATGGTGGTGTAATACATTTTGACTCACAAAAGCATATGTTATGAATAGCCTATGGATCTAAAGCATGACTAAAAAGCCATTTCAGTGGAGACATCCAGTCTTGGAGCTCCAATCAAATACTGAAGCCGAGGGCAAGGAGAGTAAGCCAAGCTTTCACAATACGCTGGCTACTTGTCCAATTTAATTAGTCGAGAGGTGAAGAGAAACAGGGAAATGCGCTTTTACTTCACTCATGAATACCTGTCAGAAGCTGAGATGAAGAAATGGGTGAAAGAAAAGAGGAATGACAGAAACACAAACACACCTTGTACCTTTACTACTTTGTTTCTTATTAGAGTAAATTGGGAAAACAGTGAAGACTCCTTCTATGGCCGCATCGCTTTATTTCCCACCTCAACATCATCAGTGGTGCAATTGCTATTGGAAAACAAGGAAGAGTTATTTATTGTTCCTTTGGACCTCGGATACGCCCCCAAGATGACTGCAAAAGAAGCATTTACTCTTCACTATTAAAAAGAGAGTGTCATTTCCAACACCACTGGGACTGCAGTTCAGGGGGAGCACAGTGCATGAGGAAACAGCCCGTGGAGGGCGAGGGGAATCTCCGGGGACTATCAGACTGACTTGGACAGCCTGAGCTGCGCCTGACTCGCTGTAAAAGCTGACAGGGGCTGCCTTGATTAATCTCCTCCGCTGTCAGGGAAACGGATGCTGTGCGCACCTGTGTAGCGCGATTGATAAGTTAGCCTGCTGGGAACGGTGGGTTTTACACCCTGCGTGGCGCGCCAGGTAGCATGTGTCAACTGGGATCACATGCATTCCCGCCGTGATCACAGATGTGATGCTCGTAAAAATAAAAATATCAGGAAGTGCCTCGCATTAGGTAAGAGAAGTATCCACCCCCTAGTAGGCAATTATATACACTGGATCCTCAGTGACACCAGAGTTATCCATTTAAAGGAATAGTTTGACACTTTGGTAAATGTGCTTCATTTGCTTTCTTGTTGAGAGATGAAAAGATTGATACCACCCTCTGTGGAAAACTCTATACTGCGTATGAAGCTGGAGCCAAAGGATGGTTAGCTTAGCTCAGCACAAACACTGGAAGCAGGGAAGCATGGCTATTTACAAAAGGTACAAAAAAAACAAACCACTAATGCCCTCTAAAGATTACTTAGTTGTCTTGTCTGTTTATTCCATTCAAAAACTGAAGTGTAAAAATGAGAAGGTGCAGTTTTACAGGGATTCATGTGTCAGACTATTTCTCCCCCGGGGAGCAGTGACATCTTCACTGCTGTTTTATTTTTTTGTTGTTTGTTTCTTTTTTTTTTTCTTTTAAAGAGAGCCAGGCTAGCTGTTTCCCTCTGTTTCCAGTCTTTCTCCTCAGCTAACGTAAGACTCCCCTGACTCCAGTATTTAGCAAAATGTCAAAATATTCCTTTAAATGAATAAGTATTTGTGGAATATGAACATAAACTGAACTGATAGTAGCCTCAATGGTAAGGATTGTGTATTTTTAAATCACAGTAAAGTCGGAATAATAACACCCCCCCCCACACACACACACACAGGAATGTCAATTGGGTAATCGAACAAAATATTCCCTACACCTCTCATTATAAAGGAACACTAACTACTGATACTGTCAACAAAAGCTGAACACTTAGAGCTTCACAAAGGCAGGATCTATTGCAGCATCACATTGCACCAGACTGTAAAGTGCACCTAATAAATTGATAATTCGGCGTATGCACTCTTCATTAATCCTCCACTGGTTCCATCTCGCTCGCAACTCCTCTCTGTCTGCTCTGAAAAACCCCATAGCGTGTTCCCTCATGTCGACCAGCCAAAGCTGACTTTGATTCGTTTAAACTTCTACATAAGCTCACTCTCTCTCTCTCCCTCGCCTCTAGTTTATGTCTCGTCGCCTTTTGTGTCCCTCCAGGAGTCAATTATCTAATAGGGAGCTCTGACAGGGAGCAAATGAGGATATCCTCCCTGGCCTAATGGCAAAAACTTGTTGCCCGCTGGGATCAAGGGTGACAGAACATGAGTGTATTTCACTTTCTGTTTCTGGCCTTTCCCCCCTTCCCCCTTAATGTGATGTATTAGACTCTAAGCACAAACACACAGACGCACACAATCACACACTTTCAGCTGCCTTTCATTCATCACACAGCCTGGTGCATGGAACAAGTTACACTGCATATGAAAACTTCTTAATTCTTCCCTAATTTACTGCCCATTACTGACACTGCGCATGCGTAATGCGCCGGTGTCGGCTGTCTGTACACACACTCTTACCATCCACAGAGGCCCGTTTGGGGAGAATTGTGATGGCGCCCTCGGCCACTCTCTCCTGGCCGATCACGGGAGAGATTTTGGACCCCCAGCTGTCTGATCCCACCCACAGGAAGTGACCCGTCTGGTTGTTCCTTTTAGCTGCATCCAGAATTCGTCTGTTTGAGGAAAAAACAAAAGCGGAGAATTTAAATATTTATGTAGTCAAGGAATCGGGGGTGATGATCGTTGGGTGCCTCAGTCTCGACGTAGCTAAATGCCTTTTTGAGGACGCCTTGAGCAAGACAGTGAACGCCTCGATGCCCCTCCAAATCTAATCTAAATGATTAGACAGTAAAATGTAGGGAAACACCTTTAATGAGGAGTAATACTTAATGCAACAGCTGCGACTGACTACCCGGCAATTCAACAGAAGTGCTTTTTCATTATATGACATATAACACCTATGATATTATTACCGTCTTGTAGCTAGAGTCATTTGGTCGTTATAGCTTTATAACTTTTTTTTTTTTCGTCCAAAAAGCCACAGAAAGTGTCTCTAAGTAAAACTGCAGGCAGCACAAAAAATTGCGGTCAGTGGCGGTGGGGCACTTGTTTAAGTGCACAGCACGTACCGTATGTCGTCCTCATTAGCAAACATGATGATGGCCCTGGCGTTGGAGGTCTCCAGCAGGCGTCTGATGATCTTGTCAAACTCCCCCGGCCTGGGCTCCCTGGGGATCTTCAAGGACTGGGCAATGCACACACCGCCTGAGACAGAGAGGGAGAAAGAGAAATGGGGTAAAAATTGATCCATTTTTTGGCACTAATTTGCATGTTTTGGTTTTTTTTTGTATTCATCGTTCTTATTCAGTCGCTTTTCCTTGATTTGGCCTAATCCCAGTTCATAAAACTGTTCTAAACTGTTGCAAACACTTAATGTCAAGACCTCCGGTGGATGATGATAATGTGGTGTGACACTTCCAGCAGACTTAGTCCTTTTAGATGAACAAGGGAATAAATGGATCGTTGGCGTGAGCAGCAAAAGCCAACTCGCCGAATATCCAAGATATATCAGAAGATGAAACAGTACTGACACAACACCACAGCCACAGCCAAAAAAGCTTGAAAGGCAATAATTCAAATATATGAGGATCACAGATCCGCATTAAATGTCACATTAAACATTCATGGCACATAAGACAGATTGTGAAACAAAGAGTTGCAGAGTTTGGTGAGAGGAGACAGGGTATAAAGGAAGTAGGGTGCAACATTGGTGGAGGGAAAGAAAAGAAAGAAAAGAAGAAAGGAGCAGGGATGATGTCACAAAAAGTAAGTCACAGAAAAGGGAGGGAGGGAACGAAGAGAGGAAGAGGGGGGCGGATACATAGTGGGGAGGAAAGAAGAGGCGAAAAGAGTTGAGAAACAGCAATGGAGGACAGGAAGGAAAAGACACTTAGAGACAATGCTGAAAAGGAAATGATAGGTGGAGGAGGGAGGTGTCGACTGCAACGGGGGAAAACAGCGAAAAGGCAAGGGAGGGGAAAGATGAATGGGGCGACATGATGATTCAAAAATCACATCAGCGGGCACAGTGTGAGTGCCAGGAAATATCCTCTGCACCCACTTCACACTCACGCTTCATTTCCTATCGGTGTGGGTGAAAGGAATCGCAGTCACAGCAATATTGGTTATTTCACTCCCAATATGTGATAAATAGGAAGATTTTTGTCACCTCTCTCTCTCTCTCAGAAATCGTTATTGTTCAACCCAGGAAATATGGGGACAAAAAGGTTGAAATAGTTTCTGAATGACTTTCAGAACAACAACAAAAAAAGAAAAGGGCACCCACATAAATACATACATCTCTCCCTCTTTTGTGTCTGTAAAGGTGTGTGTGTGTGTGTGTGTGTGTGTGTGTGTGTGTGTGTGTGTGTGAGTGTGTCGGATTATGTCATTGTTACAACATTACTATCTGCAATATCTTTAAGCAGTGTATGATGTAAGACCGACTGCGTGTATCCATGTGTTTTATGTGTGTCTACATTTTCATATTGTCACTTTTCAGTCCATGTGTGTGTGTGTGTGTGTGTGTGTGTATGTGTGTGTGTGTGTGTGTGAGGGACTGTGAATGATGTCCCCTTTCCTCCCTGCCTGTTCCAGCCCATTTATTGAACATCTGTACAGTCTGTCGCTTTCACTACATCACACTCCTTACTCACGCTCGCACTCACACACACAAGCGCATTCATACCCACGCAGACACACGCACACCAGTGTGCATGACTGCTAAAACAAATACTCATTAGCCTCATATTAAAAGCCTCTCAAGAATAATCGCTAAAGTGACAAAATCTTCACTGGCACCCTTGTCTACTCCTCACAAGCATACACATGCGCACGCACACACGCACACGCACACACGCACACACACACACACACACACACACAACACACAGGAAACAAATACTTGGAAGTTTAGAATACTTTCTCAAGGATAATCACAAACTTGACATACAGTTTTGTATATGTACACACAGATAACAAATCATGAGGTAACAAGGCGTACATTATGTACACACACACACACACACGCACACGCACAAGCGCTGATGTTTGCATTCTCTCTCCACTGTCCTTGGAGCAGTATAAAAGTGATTAAATCATGGTTTGTTTCATAGCCTCACACACATCATCAATAACTGTCCCCGCGGACAGCAGACTTCCCAGATAAAGACACTATCAAATTATGTCTGTGTGTTAGTGTCTGCGTACACACTCGCAAGCAAACACACACACACACACACACCTGACAGTCAATGTCTTGGCCGAAAATCACCGCTATCCCCTAAAACACCTCTCGTCTTTGATGGAGCCTAAAAAAGAAAAAAGAAAAAAAGCGGCTCAATCACAGCCAACATGAGTTATTAGAGCGCACCTTCGCTGCTCTGTTGAAAGGAAAGCTGTGAGGTTGGGTCAGGGGAAACATCAACATCTCTTTTATTTATTTATTTTTGTCTAAAATCACTCAAAGAATGTCAAAAGCAGCAGTTGCTAAATAAACAGGAGCTATAGAAAAGTGAGACGTAATTACAAAAAAAAAGCCTCCAAAACATCTCGACATTCTGGGCAGAGGATTTTTTTGCTTTGTGTTGCAAAGTTTGAGAACAAAAAAAAAAAAATAGAAAGAGAAACACATGACGCAAATCTTGTAAACAAAAATATCAAAGCTTTTGTTGAGACCAGTGTTTCTTTGTTGGTTGTTGAGGACGAGCAGACAGCTCCTAGTGTGAAAAAAAAAAGTTATGTCAGAAGTGAAAAAGTGCTCCTGTGAACTACAAGCCCCGGTATTGATTTTAGTGAAGATGTGGGTTAGAAAACCTGCATTTCAGGTACCTGACATGGTGTGAAAGCTTTTTGCAGGCCAAATCAAATAACTACCCTGCCGCCAGCTCTTTTTCCCAAAGAGAAGAGAGAAAGCAGTGGCCGCTGACATCAGACAGACATTCCTCGTCATGTGTATAAACAGGAGTAGAAAACACATGATTTGGCAGCCGAACGCGTCAATAATGTTCCCCATTGCTGGGACAAAGTCTGAATTAGCCGCTACATTTAGAGGAATCAAAGTGTGAAAAGCTGTTTGATCATCCTCAACTCGCAATTGTTACAGACAGAATCGTTTTACTTCTCTCTCCCCCCCCCCCCCCCCCCCCCAAAAAAAAAAAAATCTGCAGGCTCATAATTTGGCTGATTGTGTGAAAACTGGATAATTACTTATTTAGACACATCACATCACACGCCGGCCATGCTAATGTGAGAGCAGTCAGAAATTCTCTTTATTCATTTCAGATAAAAGAATGGCCGCCGCCGGATCACAGTAACAGCCACTTTATTACATAATTCACAGATTGTAGCACATTCGTCTATAACGGGGCCAACTGAATTATGGGACCTACAGCTGTTGAAAAACAATACGCTGAGTTTATCGCTAATAACCTGATTATTGAGGCTTTACTGTGGAGTACAATGTGACTTAATCCTTGTGTCTGTTTATTTGTATATGTGCCTAGTTTGTTTACCTCCGTGTGTTGGTGTGAATATATTTTTGTGCATGTGTATATATATATATATATATAGGTGTCAACCCATGAGCTATGATGCATGCATACAAGTGCGGATCAGCATGTGTTTTCGTGTGAATGTGAGTGTGCATTTGCATCTGAAAAAGGAAGTTGTGATGATAAATTCGATGTTAAGTGCGTCCAGCACTTCTCCGAATGAAACCCTTATAGTCGCAATTAACTCCATTCTGTTTAGAGAATAAATTCATTCCGTTTCAGGACGGGAAACACCGCTGTCTCAACGTTTAATTAACAATCCGCCTCCCTCCCACACGCTCCCCTCTCTCTCTCTCTCTGCACCATTTCATCTATTAACCATAATGGGACATCAATGGGGAGAAAGCACACACACACAAAAAAAACAAATAGGAATTACTCTCACTCTACATATCTTGCTTCGTGTCATTTTTCTCTCATCTGCAGCCTGTCAAAGTTTTCAGGGAGTGCATCTCCAAAGTATTTATTCAATGTGAGAAAAGGAGAAAAAAAAAGAAAAAAAACCATTGTGCACAATTACCAGGGAAATGTAACAATCAATTGTACAACACAATTTATTAGAGGAGTGAGCGATAATGGCCCCAAACTGTCTCAATCACAAAATATCAAAATCTTTAAAAGCATTTAAACACAGGAAGAGAAACACACTCGTGGCTGCGTTTGTACTGAGTGCTGAAAAAGAGCCAATTATGGAAACAATATGACAATAGCAACACCTGACACCTGCAGAGAGCAGAGCTGCTGCACACCTGACTTTTTTTTTGAGAGGTTTTAAGCTATCAGCAGAGGCAACAATCACCTTCCTTTTCATGTCTGCCTCTCTATTCTTCATCCATGTTCAGTGTCAGCGTTTGCATCATCTGCTCTTCTTTTTCTGTTGCCTCCCTCTAGTTCCCTACTTCATCTTCAATTTGCACACTTTCACATTTGGCTGCATCTTCCAGCAAACGGTTTGAAGAGATGTCTCCAGCAGTCGTCCTTTGCATCAGCTCAAGATACCCTGCAGTGACCCTCCATTCAACACTACAGGAGTGCCCCACACACACACACACACACACACACACACACACACACACACACACATACACATACACTCTCAACGATACACTCATCTTTCTTGTAAAGCATTTATACTGGCATTACAGCTTGGATACACACACAGACACTAACGCAGTTTTTTGCTAAGCATGAGTAATGAGAGCAACTTTAAAGTGTGTTTCTGTGCCTGTGTGCATATCTCTGTGTCAGATGTGAGTGTGTAACAAAAATGAAAGGAAGGTAGTGAAATCAAAGACCCTGTCTTTAATGATTCTTCCATTAAGATACAGCTGTGTCTTTCTCCCCACACACACACACACACACACACACACACACACACACACACACACACACACACACACATCTTGTCAGTTGTTGCTATTACATTCAATATGCTTGGACTAAATATCAGGTTGTGTGCATCCAACAAATCCACACAGGAAGAAATTAATTTCTCTCTCCGGCTTAGCACGCATTTCTTTGATAAAATAAAAAAATAAATAAAAAATAAAAAAAAACCACCCACTGCATTCAAGCCCACACAAATACCTGCCAGTGAGCTGTAACTAGGAGGGAAGCACACACAAACACACTGATTTTGACACACTTTCTTTCTCTCCAAACCTCATTAGAACTGCTTTAAAATTAAAAGTTGCCCTCTGCCTCTCTATGCTTTGTTCATGGCTTGGGGCACCGCAGCGTGGGCCTTTGAAGTCACTGATTCGTGTGCGTGTGTGAACGCGCGCGCATGTTCCTACTAACGCGTGCTTTTTTGTGAGTTTTGTCCGCGCTTACCGCTGAACATTTGCCTTTACGTGTATTTGTGTGTGCACTGAAGTAACTATGTGCACGATACACATGCTGGATTTTTTTTTTTTTTTTCTTCTTTCATTTGCTTGGGTGTGGATTAAGTGGTGCAGTAAATATTAGTGTTCTGCATTTTTTCGCTCAGAGTTGAAACTTCTCCTCAGGCTTACTAATGAATCATTGACAACACCCACGGAACCGCTGTCCCAGGAAATTTACATCCTCCCATTAAAATATGCCTTTAAAGGACACAGGCCTTAGAGCATCAACTGGGCTCCAAAATTTTAAGACGGTCCTAACCAGAACTCGGAAAAAGATGCTGCTCAGACCTGATCTAACCCTGAGGTGGGAAAGCTTCCATGAGCCCATGACGGTCTAACGCCTGAAATTGCTTTAATTTCCTGATAATGAAAACACTGATATAGGGAAGGGAAAAGAAAAAATGGCCAGAGTTGTTTCAGTTAAAGAAATCGAATTACTTTTGGTAAATATTTGCTCGATTAGGATGGTGTAAATTCACACTGAGATAAAAATATGAGCGATGTCTGCACGGCGCTGTGAGTTATCACAGTATAAACCGAGGCTGCAGTTTGCAACAACGAATGGATATTGGATATTTCTAATGATCTACTGTGCATATAATAAAACGTTTCAAGTGGTGCTCAGACAAAATACAATAATTTGTGGTGTCTATCCGAAAAGCTAATTCACATTCTCGCCTCAGTATGTTATAGCAGAATTTAATAATACACTGACAGCCGCTGGAGTTGTCCCTCAGGCTACGTCTACTTGGCAAATTTATTACAATTCTAGACGTCGCAGATATCCTCCTTTTCTGGGTTATGTATGAATACTGCAGTGATACCTACTGTACTACAGTAAATGCTCCAGAGTTAGATTCAACTGGCCAAGAGGAGGAGATCAGACAGAGATAAAAAAAATGGGTGCAAGAACCCACTCTTTTTTTTATATATATATATATATATATATTTAGCTTGTTTCAAAATTTCCAAAAGTTCGCGGTTAGGCAACACTAACCCTTAATAATTCACAGCTGTCTTAAGCACTATATAAACATTTAGGGCTGCTGTAAATGATAATAAATGCCAACAAAGTCAAACACAGTTGTAATAACATCAAATATGTGTTTCTTGTAAGTTGAAATAAAAAACTTAAGCTGCTCTTATATCTGCTTACAACTACATTAAATGTGTTACATATATGTACATATGTAAATGCTAAACGGGGGTTTAGTTGGGGACTTAGTAGTGTTACAACAGTTTGTCACATTGACACTACTAACAAGCTAAGGACAATGATGATGCAATACTCTCCATATTGCCCTGAAACCCAGAAACTGAAACCTCAGCTGTACGAGTAAGTGTACAAGATGGAACAATTCAATTTTTCATTTGCATGAAAAAATGATGGGGTGTATATGTATTATATAAGCCAATCTTTTAGTAATTTGTGGATGGAAAGATATCTGTATACAGTATAAACAAGTTTTGGGGTTTGTTTAACTTTTTAGCCTCTATTTATTCGGAGTATGTGACATCTCCCATCCTGCATTGCATTAGTGTTGCAGTAACCACAGTGAATGCCACTTCTTGTCCATCTGCACCAGTGTTATATAATGTAATAGCCATCGACGACCGACATAGAAGCTCCCCATTCCTTCTTGTACATCTGCATTACTAATCAAATGAGTAGCTGGTGTGGACGTCCTATGTAATGTATCTGTCTTGTTTTAGGAGCGGATGCAGTGACAGCATGGTGCAATTATTCCATGCTCCCTCTTTTCTCCATTAGGTTGATGAGAATCATTGTTTTGTGTTGTCACTCTGACAGCTGAAAATAGGACTAAATTTGAATGTCAGTATAATTTGCGTCTATGGGCTGAAGTTGCCGGGCAGCAGGACTTTTTCTCCATCTTTATTTTATACACAGAGGACAGACTGTGCCGCCTCCCAGTACATGGATACCTGAATTTGCACAGGGAGAAAAGATTGGACATTGTACAAACAGACATCTTTCATTATTTCTGTGTGTGTGTGCATGTGTGTGCAGCAGAGAGAGGGAGAGAGATGGGGGGGGGGGGTCCTGGAGGTTCGAGTGGGGAAAGTGAAAGAAGACGCAAACAACACACAAGGGAGACAAAGACTGAGTGGGCAAGAGAGAAAAAGAGACAGAGAGAGAGACAGAAGATCTTGGCCTTTTAACATCTCACTTCCCCTACCATCCCAATCAAAATGTGTGTGTGTGTGTGTGTGTGTGTGTGTGTGTGTGTGTGTGTGTGTGTGTGTGTGGGGTGAAGTATGGGGTGGGGCGGGGTGGCAGGTCTGTCTTCACCACAGGAGTCGAGCAGTTTAGCTGAAGTCAGCGTTTGCTCAGGTCTGAGGGGACACAGGTGGACACCTACGGCACGGAGCGTTGTGTTTGGTGTCAAGTGTGTGCACGGGATAGAGAGAGAGAGGAGAACCTGTTTGCATGTGTGTTTAAGTGTCATGTCTGTGTCTGTGTGTGTGTGTCTGTGTGTGTGTGTCTGTGTGTGTGTGTGTGTGTGTGTGTGTGGTGTGTGTGTGTGTGTGTGTGTGTGTGTGTGTGTGAGCAGTCCTCTTGAAACTAGCCTCTTCTGTCTCTAGCATGTAGTACATTCAACTAGTATTGGTTCATAGCGCTCAGTCAGAACTTGTGTCTGTATCATCTATATAAGTTCTTGTAAAACACAAGTGACCTGCCCAACCTTTGAAAACCAAGGGGTGGGCCCTTGGTATCCAAAGGGTGCTTGCTCGGCTCCGGGGCAGAGAGCAAAGAGATAAAGTTGAATGTTATGCAGATTCCAGATTGAACTGCGTAATCTCAGCAGGTACAGCGAGAGCGCGGCAGCCTCACAAATGAACTCTTCACTGTCAGTACCACGGTGAGGGCTGACAAGTGCAACTGGAGACCAGTTCTGTGAGTCTTCAGGCAGGAGACAAGTCAGTTAATGTCTCCATCGAGTCATCTGACCTACTGCCACCTGTCACGGATCACCAATGCTTCCAATCAATAAGATTAATCCCACTGGCTTTCTGCTGGGGGGTGGGAGAGCAAAGGTGGAAATGGGTGAGACAGACTCGGACAATTAGGAGTCCAAAGGAACGGACAGAATGAAAGACAGAGGGGTGGGGGGTAGGATAGATGGAGAAAGATGTATCAGGTCTCTGTTGGTGGAGAGGCTAACTGCCCCCTCTCAAACACACCAGGTTCACAACGACACAATCATCCAATCAGAGGAGACCAAATTATAACACAATGTAAATAAACCCATCTGAAACTTTGGCTTTTAGCTCCTTTTTTCAAAAGTAGATTAGAGTATTATCTGTCCCTAATCAGAGATTATGAACTGGCAGAATATCTCGTAACTGTCAGAGACAGAAAGTCCAGTCCAGGTTCAGTGTCCACAAACTAGCAAGTGAACAAGGACCACACAAAAGAAATCATGGCAACTGAAAGAAAAAAAGAACATGTGGTCAGATATGTGCTCGACAGGTGAGGAGGAGGCGGAGATGCACTTCCTCCTGAAATGTAAATCATACACTGATATAAGGAATATTTACTTTAAATAGTTCAATTCTGTAATTCCAAATGTCAACAAGCAAAAACGTCTCAAAGTTCAAAATACTCCTCGAAGGAGGCAGAACTTGCTGCCTAATATATACCAGGGACAGTGAATGAACTAGAGAGACACACAAACAAACACTATATATATATATATATATGTTTAGTATATGCATAATATATTGTAAATATATAATCAATATATGTGTATATCGATCTTGGTGTTTTAGTGTTCTATCTTTCTGTTATTGTGTACTTGGCTAAAATGTTTTTTGACGCTTTGGCAACGTGATTTTTGAAACTTCCACGCCAACAAAGCACCTTTGAAATAGAAAAAATGTATATTAGATCAAGGCAAGAGGAGAGGAATCAGAAGGTGGAGAGGAAGAAATGGAAAGGGATGGAAAGATGAAAAGATGTAGGGGCAAGGGGGACGAGGGAGGAGGGAGATAAGCAAGGGATGATTGGATGTCAGACCACAGATAAAAAGCACAAGGTCAATGTTAAGCCCAGAGATCACAAAGAGAGGACATGTCCACTTCTCTCTCTGGTACTCCCTCTACCCTACCTCACCTCTCTCCCCCTCTCTCTCTCTCTCTCTGTAACCTCTGAGCGTCGATTTCTTTCTTCTTCTCCTCTGCTGTTGGCCAACACTCTCTCTCTCTTTCCCTGTGAGAAGAATTTTCTTTCATTTTTCTGTCATTTTCTCTCCCGCCTCTCTCCTTCTCTTTCTCTCCTACACACACTATCTGACAGTAATCAGACATCCAATTACAGCAGTGCCCTCAGACCGGGGCTATGTGTGCACATGTGAATGTGTGTGTGTACGTGTGCGTGTGAATATATGTGTTTTTTTTTTCTTTCTGAATACACACACACACACACACACACACACACACACACACACACACACACACACACACACACACACACACACACACACCAATAGAGCGTCAGATCCCTGCTGATGCCTGTTACTCCCCAAGATGGGATTGCCCTGCTGTCCTCCAGCCCGTGTCTTATCTGGGGATGAAGGATCTCACACATATACACAAACACAGACTCACACTGATATATTTCAAACATACAAAAAAAAAAAAAAACTACAAATATGTCATCAAACCGAGAACAACATGTACAAATGACATGTAGACTCAACAGAACAAACTGGAACAGAGACGCACAGATGTCGACTCACAAACATACCAGAATAGGATTACACACTCATGCACACACACACATACAGGTTCAAACACACTTATACACACACACAGCAGAAGAAGGATCTTAGCAAGGGTATGCTGCTCCACCTCCCCTACTGCGTGTGTCGCCGTGGCGTCACACTCCCGACAGTGAAACCAATGAATGAACTGTTGTAAAAATGTGATCATAACAGCTGACCTTCGCCGTGATCTTCCTGACAACCTCACATATCTTTTCAAAATGTAATATGTCTCTTTTTTTTCTCCACATTCTAAATGACAAGTACGTCCACATACAGTATGTGAATATACATGTCATTAGTTCATAGTTCTCAAGAATAATATCTGCATCACTTCAACCCAGACATGATTTAATGAGATACATTTAATTGATGATACAGTGAAGTAATGTGGGAGTTGTATTTGCTTCGGCTCTAGCAAAAGTTCAGGACGTGTGATTTTTTGCATTAATGTGATGCAGAATTGTTGTTATTGATAAACAAGTGGGTGGAATTTCAAGAAATCAGGATGTATGTATGTTTGTTGTTTTCTAACGTGTTACTTCAGAATCTGTGAACTATTTTTTATTTGGACGTCTTGTTATATATTTCAGGCATATGATGTATAGCAGTGTCGTGTTTTGTGGGATGATCCAAATGTATAACACGGAAATGAAAAGTAGCAAACCAAAGCCTGATTAAACACAACATCCCATATTCTATTTTCTGCAATATTAACAGAATATTGCTAAGTAGCAGTGACAAATAGCAGATTCTTATTAATGACACAAAGTATGAAGTTTGCTCAAAAGAAAGAGAACCGTACAGCTGCTGTGCTTTGAATACATACTGTATACAAAACTTAATGGAGCATGGTTTCTGCATCTGTTAAATAATTCTCCAGGAAAAAAAAAACAAAACACTTGATGATTCTTTAGTTCCCATAAACAGACACACACATGCCAGACAATCATTCCTACAATAAGCAGGGCTCCACCAATCATTTAGCACAGCCTAGAACACACACAAACACACACACACACACACACACACACACAACACACACACACACACACACACACACACACACACACACAAAAAGCCAGAAACTCAATCCAGAGCAGTTGTGTTTGAGTACGTACCCGAGCACACACACACACACACACACACACACACACACACAGTTTGTTTAACGGTTTATCAATGTTTATCTCTGCCAAATCAACAGAATCAGTCACCCAGCAGCGCACAAAGAGCCGACTGTGAAATGAAAATTGCGCATCAGCAAGTTTATGTAGTCATTCACAAGTGACAGTTACAGTGTTTAACTAAATACACTCGCGCATGCATTAAATGTTTAATAGGAACTTCGTCGATAAGTCAACGCAGCGCCACGCAGCTGGCCAATCACGCAGCCCATAGAACCTTCAGCCAGTAATTTCTTCCTATTAGAATCTGCCAATGAACAGAATATATGGGCGACATTATGGTTTTTGAATAGCAATGACCACACAGGCTTATTGCTGCTGATAGCATCTGTGTGGGCAAACATGACGCCTGAATGGCAGTGAAAAGAAAAAGCTTGGCTGTCTGCGAATATATTATGGGTTGCGCATATGTGTTTGTGTGTGTGTGATTTGTAAACGTGTCTGTGCATGTTTGTTACACCTGACACTGACACAGGCTATTGTGTGCTATGCTAACGAATTGCCACAGTTAGATGGGCGGGATGGCAACGCTGCGGGGACGCTGTTTCCCTCTTTCTCTCCTTTTTCGATGAATATATGGATGTGATGAGGGGTGTACAAACATAGGTGGTGTGTTTGTGATATGCATCTGCAATGAATTCATCTACTGGTATTGCAGGTTTTTGTGCAACTGCATTCAGTGCAAGAGTCAAGTTCATGTGCCTCAATTTCTGAATTTTTCATTACTGTGAAATATGATTATTCTTAATGTTACAAATGCACTTGGAAAAGTGCAGGTGGATGTATATTGAGGATTTTGAGCAAAACAGGTCATTTCTAGGCATTTTTTGCTATCCCATGAACTATTAGGAATTCTGCCACCTGTGAAGTAATATTTCTCTCTTAAAAGGAGCTATTTGTAAGTTTTGTTATTGCTACATAGCTAACGTTAGCATTAACAGCTGTTTACTTGAAAGTCTAGAAGAAACATTGTGAGTTCAACATCGAACTTCATTCCTTTACTCACCAAGCGCTGTCTCCAGAGGTGGCAAGAAACACCAATGTTAACTCTTGTCTCTATCATGTCTTTTTCTACAAGCTAGCCCCAGCCCGTCTCATCACCTTCCCATAGCGACTCAGTGAAGCCTCCAATCTGCTCTGAAGATGTAGCTCTCCTCAGAGGGTGTATTATAAAGACAGATGGCGGAAGCTCTTGTCAAGAGACGATCACCGTTTCCCTCTCCAGGCAGGAAATCACATTCGGCGGCACAGAAAACGTACAAATAGCCCCTTGAAATGGATGTTGAACCCATACTCTCAATTCTATATCCTTCACTTTATGTAATCCCGCCCGTGGTATTACCTCCCTCTTAACACATTGCGCCTGAAACCACATGGTTTTCCAGACAAATTCAAATTCGGCGGCTCACCTGGTAGAGCGTGTACCACATGGGCTTAGTCCTAACCGCAGTGGCCATGGGTTCAAGTCTGACTCACGGCCCTTTGCTGCATGTCATCCCCTCCCTCTCCATGAATTTCCTGTCTATCTCTCAATGTACTGTCCAAATAAATGCAAAAATGCCCACCCCCAAAAAAAAATTATTTGACTGACATCTACAATCAATATATCTGCCGCAAAGAAGCCCCAGTTCAATGTTAAAAAGAGCAGAATAAACGGGTGGGTTTCCACCACAGAGCAGAGATCATAGAGAGAGAGGGAGATTTCTCATGGAACATTATTTGCTTTTAAATGATGGGATCAATGTTACCAAACAGAACTATATGGGGTTCAAACATGTCTGTTAAGCAATTACATTGAATTGATTCATTTTTCTCCAATGATATTAAAATCATTCTAAAATATCAGCCTCAGCAGATTTCTGTGACTCTCATTCAAAGGGGTCCGATCCAATACAGTGTGCCGTTTTCTTCACAGTGAATATAAAGAACGTCTTACACTTTGGCCAGGTGCTGTGAATGCACTATTGCTTTGGCCCTACATTGCCTCATGCATAGATTTCACCGGATCAATATGTCTTGCACATGAAGTATTCTTCAAGTATTGACGTGCACTCTTTTGGCCTGGGGCTCTCCCTCTCCCTCCCATCAATGGGCAGAGCGCTTTCTGCCAAAAGCTTAGACGACAAGGTGGAAAAAGCTAAAGCAGCACTGCGTAGACGCGCATGAGTCAGAGGGCTCCGTTTTCATGATGGAGCATGGAGGGGCTTTGCACTGGTGAGGTGACATTTTCGACAGACACACAGAGGTTTGCTGTCTCATCTGCAAGCGTTTGATATTTCGGCGATTCGCCCTGAACCTGACTGCACGGTGCAGAGGTTGCAGCGGGGGTGTGTTAGCGGCGATAATGCAGCGGAGCGGTTTTAGCGTTAAGGATTATGGTTATTTGAGCTCGCTCTGCGTACCTGCTCGGATCTCAACACAAGCATATTGAAAAAAAAAAAAAAGGTGCACTGGAAGGGGAAGAGGTGGCGCTCATGTTAACTCTGTCAGCTACACCACAGCTGTGTGTCTGCCCATGAGATCAGAATAATAGTGGCCACTATTTGCATGCTCAACAACTGGGCAATTCATATGCAAAACTACAACCTACACAGAGAGTTGATCTGTTTAATATTCTTACGTTTTTTTTTTTGTGCGCCTCTGCAAATATTTCAATATTAGGGTCAGTTATTATTAGAAATGGACTACAAACAGTGTGTAATAATGTGCAATAACAGTGAATAATAATGCAGCGGGTTTACAAGGCACTGTAAGAGAGAGTTCACACTAGTATGTACAGTATTTAGTACGGAATCAGTGAAGCAAAGACTTGTATCAGATATGTACTACACAGATTAAATATATACAGTCAGTGTCAATCAGCAGACATAAACCACCATGCTCTACTGTGTACATCTGTCTTAGGTTTACTCTTTCTCTCACTTGTTTGCTGTTTGCCCCCCGTGGTGAACAGCAACACCCAGCCTCCCATTCATACAGCTCCTTCCATCCTTGTCAATTTCACCGAAGGTAGCTAATGGTGGTCAAAGACATCGTTCTCTTTCCACTGCCCCTTTGACTGTCTCTCTATCTGTATCATTCTTTCTTTCCCTCTCTTTACCCCCCCCCCGCTCTTTCAAGCTTCTCCACCTCAACTCTCAGCAGTCGGCTTTGTTGTGCACTACCTCTCTCTATTGCCCTTCCTCCCATCCCTCCCTCCCTTTGTGCTCCCAGTGAGCGATAACAGTAGCATGTGGCTTGCCTTTACTCTGTCTCAATTACACTTCCCACTACAAAAGTCAACAGTAAGTGTGCAAGAGGAAGAGAGAGAGAGAGAGAGAGAGAGAAAGCCCAAATAGACACTGTCTGGCTCGTCGATCTAATCACGGCCTTTAAATCACCACCATGTACAAAGCCAAAGCTCTTTACTCACTTGGCGGTGGAACCACAGTCAGCCCATGCATTGGAAAGCATGTTGTCCATTAGGGTAAGACTGAGGCAGCAGTTTTCCAGTGCATTAAGCTAACATTGGCTGTTTTTGAGAAGCTAAATAAATTATGAATACTTGTTTATGGCAGACACCTGACTAGAAAGACAGGTAAAGAGATAGAAAAATAAATAGAGAGACAGATGAATCAAATATAAATACACGCGTACAGCAACAGATTCATACACAAAATTGGCAACCAGAACAATGAACTGTGGAGAAGGGCAGCGAGGCTTGTAGAAAAAGGGGAGACAGACAGAGTGGAGTCTATTGGCATTTACTTAGTATTTAATAAGGTGAGTGTGTCACGGACAAATAGGGACAGAAATCTACTGTGGGTGAATAACCACGCACAAACATGAGCAAGAAATAATGTATGCCCGACAGACGTCAGGAACACAAAGGTATTTACACAAAAAGAGATACACACCAGCATCTCCTCGCCTTAAACACAAACACACACAAACACACACACCCAGTCACACTTTCAACTGGAGCCAGTCGAGCATGTTAGTTGGGGAAAAAAAGGGGTCAGTGGTGATGGTTTTACAGTTCAGTTAGGCGAGAACTTAAAACAGTTTGACTGAACCCTGAGTAGGGATTACTGAAGGATCATTGGACGGAGGAGAGGAAAGGAAAGGAAAGGAAAGGAAATGAAAGGAAAGGAAAGGAAAGGAAAAGAAAAGAGGGATGAGAAGAGGAGAGGATCATTATCACGAGCCTCTAGAGATGGCGATCAGGATTTCTTTTCATAATTTGAATAGCGTTGTCATGGAAGTGAGCATTCCAATTATGTGTTTGAAAAACTTATTCTTGCTATTTGAGGATACTGAGCCAACATTTATAAAAGGTTCCACCAGCTGGTGGTTCCCTTGGAGACTGTGAAAAAAAAAAAAAAGAAAATCTCTAAAAACATTGCTGTACCTGCAGATTTCAAACATATGCACACATACACACAAAGAAACACACAAAGACACACACACACACACACACACACACACACACACACACACACGCACAATTAGATTTCTTATTTGAGGGAGAAACAGAAGATCAATCTGGCTTTTCTCCCGGGCTGCTAGAAATCTCTAGGAGTGTTCTTTCTGTCGGTGCGTCTGAGTAACACCATGAATGAGATACAGACACTGATTTTCAGTATGACAAACAAATACCAGGTCATGACCACGAAGGAAACATGAACCATGGATACACAACAAATGCAGAGAGAGAGAGAGAGAGAGAGAGAGAGAGAGAGAGAGAGAGAGAGAGAGTATGTGTGTGTGTGGGGAGCAGATGTGTCAGACCATCAGTCAGACGTTTCCGTTTCTGGTTTGATAATCTCTTGCCATCTTGAAAGCTGTTCGAAGACAGAAAAGTCAAATGCAGGTAATGCGGCTGAGGGGAGGTCAATAGACAGAGACAACTGCCAACACATTGTGGCCACAAGGAAACATGCAAAATCATGCATCATAAAAGCTTAATGGCTTTTTAGTTATAAAAAAAAAAAAAATCAATGAAATTAACCTCTAACCTGTGCAGTGATACATCATTTTGAATGTGTAGCATTGTTTTATTCACTATTTCTCCTTGAAAAATGACTGAAGCAATTATCATTAGCATTATCGAAATAGTTGCCAACTACTTTTCTGTTGATCGACCAACCGGTACATTGACTAATTGTTTCAGCTTTAGTCAGATCTGATCGTCTGCTGGGCTTTAAAAAAAAAAAAAAAAAAAAAAAAAATAGCAGTCATCAATCTCTTACTGTATACATGCTTGTGTTCATGTACATGTGTGTCGCCATGTAATCGGTTTCATTAGTTGTGCGTGTGGTTCTCCGTCACTCCGCGAGTCTACACATACTGTGAAGTTTGAGTACTGTATATGAGAGGTGAGGGTTAAGGTGTTTTCTTTTCCCTTCTGTTTCCATTAAAGAACATCAGAAGTGATCTCTCTCTCTCCTGGGTGCCCTTTGACCCTGTAATCCAGGAGGCGTGAGACTGGCCTGCTCCTCTGCGGGGCCCCCGTGCTGCTCGGGGGCCAATCATCAAGTGGCCGCATTACACCATTATTTCAGCTTTCCCCTCTGCGGGTGGGTGGGTGGTTGGGGGTGTCAGTACCAGTCCATCGATCCCTTCCCTCCCTTAATCCTGCTCTCTATATTCATCTTTTCTCTCTCACCGTCTACCCCCCTGCCTTTTCATTCGCTCAGCCATCCCTCTCTCCTCCGCTCTGTCTCACTTTCTCCTGCTATTAGCTTTGACCATCCCATTCTCTCTACCTCCATCCTGATCTCACCACCCCTCCGCTTTTAAGAAACTCTACATCCATCTATCCCTTCCTCAAAAGCCCTTGCGGCCAAGGCTCCATAATGAAATCTCAGAAAGCCTTATTGTGTTGATTAAAGCTGTCAGAAAGGAACTAAGAGAGGAAAAATACAGCCGGCAACAAGGGAGAACAAAGGTTCAATGGTGCGTTGCCAATGCCCTTGTTTCAGTTACTGTTTAGCCTTCCTTCCCTTGTGTTTTCTTCCTTTCTCTCCTCCTCTCCCCCTTCTTTTGTTTCTTTCACTTCACACACACACACACACACACACACACATACACCCTACTCTCTCTACTGGTCTCTCACTCTTTCCACCCTCCACGCCTCAGCCTCTCTCACTCCATCCATTTCAGTGTAAACAGCACCTCTCAAGGTATGTTCAATAACCTTGTGACCTTAACTTAATGCAGTTCTGTCAAACCACATCTGCCTCTCAAGCCGCTCTCCTCCAACCATTTCTCATACACCTTACCGCAGAGTATTGTTTTAGTGTTACTGGTCTGCACCTACACAGTTACAAGATGGTTCATTTGCCCTTTAGCAAATAGAGTAGGAACTGTGTTGCTTGCAAATAACGTGGTTTGCACTTTCCTTTGTTATCTCTCAGTATATACCCTCTACATCTACTCAGCATCGGGGCCTGCAGAAACCATTCACAGCTGTATGTGTCAGAAGTGAGCTTCACAATAACTGACAGAGAGAAGAACTGGGCAAATCCGTTTTGACTGCGATGGTATCGAGAGCACAGGCTTAGTATGTTGCAACTCAAGTTCTGAATTTATGTTCCGTCAGCCTTTAACATCATAGAAGCCAGATTAAATCATCTGGCAGCGAGTTGGGCTGAACCCTGGTACAATGCAGCCAATGGCCCATACACTCACTCTAACATTAGTTCTTACATTTAGCGGTTGCTCTGACTGACTTATAACAGCAGGGATTCTTGCAGCGTGAAGAGCGCCTCTGCTAACAGCAGGAGGAATTCAGACTTATTCATCAAATATAACATTATGCTTATTAAGCTTCAGGGGAAACGAGGATTAAGCACACAGCGACGGACATGTATTTAATGAGTGAATCTTTTGAATAACAATAACTACAAGCGACATCACTTTGTAGGAAATTTTTTCGAGCAGCGTGTCACAATCGCTGGAAAAATGAAAACCATCTGAGTTTTTTTTATTACAGTTTGAAAAAAGTCAAACAGCCCAATCGGTCACAATCAGGTGCTGACGCTGGTGCTTGCCACCTCTGCTAACCCATTTCCTGGGGGGGGGGCCAACACTGCAATATGCTTCCTATCACCATTATATGGAGCAATAAACTGAAAGTCCAGCAATAGCTCTCGGAAAAATGATTATATCCCCGAATAGGTGCAAGAGATTTTCTAGGGAAACACAAAATGGAAACTAAAATAAGGAAGTAATTTTCAACTTGAAGATAACAGCACAGAGCAAGTGGAGGGGGTGGGGTTGTCAATTCACAGGGGAGAGCAAGTTGTCTGTATTTTTTATTTTTTGTTGCTCAGCCGTGCAGCTTCACATAAATAAGATAGCTAACACAAATGACAGCATTTCAAACCCACAGCTCTGACGGATTGAATGTGAGCATGACACACAGAAAGGATACCGACATGCGAGATGTTTACAAACTGGGGATTTGCACCATATGTCAACATGCAGTCTGTTAATCCAGTTACTTAAATATCATAAAACGATTTAGCATTGACCTCGGATGTCCATCTCGCCGTACTAAGCAGGTGCACACGCTATAATGCAAACAACCAGGGTTCAACACACAAGCACGGCGCATGTATACACCCAACTAAGCACTATGAAACTAAGGTAAACACACACACCCACACACACACATGCAAACATGTCTGCGCACACAGTGAAAGGATCAAGCATTATCATTACCGGGCAGACCTGGAAGGCATTTTCCTCCGGAGGTTAACCTTCTATTAACATTGCATTAACAGACAGACAGGCGTGTGACAGCTCGACATGGCTGCATATCAACTCTTTCTCTTTCAATTACAAAGATGAAACCGCAGGCAATCTAGTCGGACAACCACATGGGGTCCTTTGAGGGGGCCTTGGAAGCAATCTGACTTTATGCCCATGACAGATGAGCGAGCAGCCCGTCCAGCAGGGTGTAAAAATGAGTTTGAATTTTCCCAGGTGGTTTAATGAGGACAGTGAAAAACAATCAAACCGAGTCTGTCACTTCATCACAGATTAAAAAGTGCCGCAAAAGTGGAAGGTTAGGCGATGAAGGCTTATTAAATGCTCTCATATGAGAAACATACGTTTCATTATGGACTATTTGAATCAACCTAGCACTGAATATTTAAAGAGGACAAGATTTACATTTAACATTTTGCATTTATGACAACTTTATATATTTAACAACACAGAATACGAAACTAAAGGCTGCTGTTGGATTTAAATTTAGTCACTATGAATAACCTACAAAGAAAAATAAAAAAAAATTGGAGACTGCTTCAGGCATAAAAGTGGCTGGACAGAGATCGATGAATAAAATACTGTTCGGGCAAAATACGGAAAAGAAAATTCTTCTGTCTACCAAACTGGAGCCGAACTGCAGCGGGCGCCTGAGAATTCAGAAACAGGTTTAAATTGACAAAATAATACAGCGTTCCACTTTCTGCACCTCTTTTCGTTTACAATGACTGAAACAATTCCCCCCAGTAAACAAATAAGAGCTTGCTTTTATAAAGGTATCACTACTTTCATGCAATGCGTCTACTGGCACGATAAACATGTCCCTCTAGTGACTGAGCTAATTCAGCATTGCTCTCATAACATAGTTTAATAACCCAAACAGAAGTAGACGTTTGACACACTACAACTCTGTTTTTAAAAAATTCAAACAGGCATTGATTTGGTGTTTAATTACAGATAAAAATACTCCTCTCTGAACAAGGTGTTTCAGGAACTCATCAAATAGTATCTCAAAGATACTAAATCACTGAAATTGTTATTGTTAAAAGTTATTTTTCATGTTTCAGTATTTAACCGTTGCAATTAATTATTTTGAGTTTGTCAATGTTAGGAGAGCAGCAACTCAGATTGGCGCCGACACTGACCAATCTTAAGCGGATCAGATAATCGTCTGCGAAAACAACTCATATTAAAACTTCATATTAAAAAGTCACTGTTTTAAATAATTCAGTGGTTCTACCTTTATGCAGTTGCATAAGGCTACCGATTGGACGGAGGTTAGATACCTGATACATGACAGGAGGCTTGGATGCCTATATCTCTAGGCTCATTACATGAGGGCAGTCAGACCATTCGCCCAAGTGATTCTGCCACAAACTGAATCAATAACTTGATCAGAAAGTAATTTTGAAGGTTATTGGTGGTCTGGGTAAAAAAGGTTGTTTATCAGAAGACCGCGGTACAGGAAAACACATGACCCGGCCATTTCTGCAACAGCCTGAATCAATGGGAGGATGATCAGGGAAGATATTGGCAACATGAGGGGCAGGAAGAGCATTACTCTCCTCAGCACAAAACAATTGATAGGCAATCTATCTCGGCTACAGCCAGGAGACACACACACATACACACATACACACATACACACATACACACATACACACACACAGACAGACATACATACATACAGACAGACAGACAGACATACATACAGACAGACAGACAGACAGACAGACAGACAGACAGACAGACAGACAGACAGACAGACAGACAGACAGACAGACAGACAGACAGACAGACAGACACACACACACACACACACACACACACACACACACACACACACACAGACACATGAGGTGTGCATCTGCAGTGAAATTAAAACCAATTTTCGCTTTAAATTTGAGAAGCAGTCCCCAGTCAGCTGGCTTGTCATCTAAAGTACTGTATCTTCCTGAAATGTGTGCTGAGCCTTTATGCGCCCTCCCCTGCATAGTGGTTTATAAAAAAATAAAATAAATAAATAGATAAAAAAAGAGGGAAATCGTTCCCCCCTCTCCCTGTAGTGTCTCCTGGGCAGCTCTTATTTCTTGTGACCAGCTGCATGGCTCCTGGCTAGTAAATAAAGCAAAAGAGAGGAGGTGAAAGAGTTGAAGAAAGGTAAAAGAGTGGCGGAAGGTAGGGAGGGAGGTGGATAAGACAGAGTGGGTGAGGGTGGATGCTTGTAAAAGACATAAGATTCATTAGTATTTCACACTGTGCACTGGAGAGACCTAATGCTTCACAGTTAAAGAGAGAGAGGGGATTAGGAGTTGGGGGTGGGAGGTGGAGGCAGAGAGGAGGAGCAAGCAGGGAGAGGCAAATAATGAGGGGGAGGAATAGAGAAGTGAGGGAGGAAGAGCGAGCAAGGAGAGAAGCAAACAGTAAGGCGGTAGAGAAGCTGCATGACACGAGAGGCGAGACGGCGAAAGACGGGCAGGGGGGACAGAAAGAGACAAGATCTAAGACATCAGAGCAGAGAGACGGGGGAGTGGCAGGGTGTGCAGACAGAGAGAGAGAGACAGAGAGAGAGAGAGAGAGAGAGAGGGAGAGAGAGAGAAAGAGGACAGAAACCGAACGGACGAAAGCTGAGATGCAGGGAACTGAAGGGAAGAAGGTGGAGAGAGAAAGCGAGACGGCTCAAAAGAGAGAGGGAGACAGGCAGCCAGGAGGAGTGTTGCGGTGCCATAAAACGCCAGCTGTATGCCACCGCAGTCTCTCCCCTCACATCACAGCACTGTGTGAGTTATCACTGTGTCTGCTATACCTGACACACACACACTCTCTCACTCACACACACACACACACACACACACACACACACACACACACACACACACACACACACACACACACACACACACACACACACACACACACACACACACACACACACACACACACACACACACACACACACACACAATCCTCTTCCCAGTTTACAGCATGGTCACTGATTACTTGGAGCTCGTCTCCAGGTCTTTATGAGCTGAGGGGCAGCTAGCAACAGCAACATTTACTGGCCACTTGTGTGCATGACAGTGTGTGTGTGTTTGTGTGTGTGTGTGTGTGTGTGTGTGTGTGTATAAAACAGCAGGATACCTATTTTTTGTGTATGTAATGCGTATGCCAGAACGTGTGCATACTTAACAGTCTTGCCAGAGTTCCCTATAAAGCAAAGTTGTTTCTATGAATGTTACTCTCCGGCCTGATAAAATCCTCCATCTGGATGGACACAGTCTGGGATAGATCGATAGAGACATAGACACACACATAGTGGCACATCTGTATGAAAACAGAGTGTTACAGGATTGCAGAAATCAGACTTGAAAAGCGAAAAAATGGTGGTGAAAATTAAATTCCCACAGGAAATGGCATAACCCACACAGAGCTCTAAGAATAACACAACCGCATCATTAGTTTTGCATGAAATATAAAATATGTATATTTCAAATTACTGCTGACCATTTCCCCTAAACTTTTTAGATTGAATTCCTGTCTTCCGGGCTGCCATTGCTTCACTTGATTTCAGTATGCAGCTCAGCACAGACTTAAATCTTGCTTGAAAATAGGTAATCCATCACAGCAAAGACCAAACAGGCCACTGCCTTTACTTTTGTTGTCTGAGTTACATTGTCTCAGTGTAACTATGCAGCCGTGAGTGGGAACAGATCCGAAAGCCGGCATGTTCGCAGACAGTCTGACATCTTTGATCTGGGAATCAGATAGTGTAAGGGAACATGTCTAATGTACGAAATGGCTGAATTGACACCGTTCTTTCCAAAACACTCATATTAGCTCACTCACTCGACAGCGCTGTTTGGCAACCTTTTATCAATTTTCAGATGACTGTGCCTCATCGTCTGCAGCACCAAGGAGAGTTTAGAGGGATGTTGACAACTTAATAGCCTTTAAGCTTCTGCTGTGGTTCTTTAAGCTGTTTCTAGATCATTAACTTATACAAAAAGAAAAGAAAAGAGAAAAACTCAGTTCTTTTTCCCATTTGTACACTTCACCATCCTGTGTCTCGTCTCACTGGTTAGTTTAATACACTCTCCTTCCTGGAGAGCTCAGGTATAAATGAGGTATAATTTGGCTCAAACAAAACCTGTATTTCCCTACAGAGTCGAACTTGGTACATAATTACTTCAAGAAACCTTCTCTCCGAAAAAGAAAAGCTTTAATCGCTTAGTCATCCTCACCAGGACTGCGGCTTTTCAAGTACCTACTTGAGCTTTAGCCCAATGGACCAATGAGAAACCTCACAAGGAAAACCTTGAGCCCACTTAGTGACTAATCACTGAGTTCCTTCATACTGAGTGAGAAGGCGATGTAAGAACTGATCGAGTCTTATAATACATGCGCGCACACGCCCCACTGATGCACAGACACACACGCATGCACGCACAGATGCACACACACACGCTGGCTGACACTGTTTGGACTTATCAGTGGTTCCCATAGGCTTTAGGTCTGTCTCTTTCTTTCTTATCTTAATAAGGTTGGTCTTAACTCTAATGTGATGGACTGCACCTCTCTGGTAATGGATTCACAATGACACACACCGACACACACGCACACTCTAACTATCTTCTGTGCTTGCTCACACACTTAAAACACACAGAAAACTATACCACGGACACATATTTGGACTCTTCCCGCTGTTGTGCCAGCACAGCTTTCTCTCTCCCTCTCCGTCTTTCACTCACACTCTTACACACACACACACACACACACACACACACACACACACACACACACACACACGTCCCATCTCATCTTTAAGTGGCTGCTGGTGCTGTCAGCCTTGTCTACCAGAGTCTTTCTCTAATCTCCCTTGTACAATCTCACCACCCACGTCACACACATTTAAGGCGGTGAATTATAAGGTCAGGTCACGACTTGAACATCCAGCTCTCAGGCACAGTGACAGCGACAGTACCGCTAAAGTCCAATTCAAACTAGAGCGATCTGTTATTGTCACCAAGAGATCAATGTGATAAGCATCTTTCTGACTGATCATTTCACTGTTTAGTGTATAAGAAGTAGTGTGGTGGGAATGTGATGTGATTCAACATTTTAATTTCATGCGAATAAACCGGCTCCAAGAAGTTTCTGTCTCGTCATCATGACACATCACAATGTCGTCACTGTCTGATACTGGTGGAAGGATCTAGCATATTCTAACGTCACCACATGAAAAATCCTTTAGATGACTGATTTATTCATTTGGATTTTTATTGTGATTACTTGCTGACTTATTGTTTAGGCCTTGATTCATAAAGTGGTTCCAAAATTACAATTCTTTGGGCGTACATTTTTCAGGGGAATATTTCTGAAGTGCTAAGTGAGAGGAGTGGTAGCTTAAATCATAATTTGATTTAATGAGATATAGTTATGAGGAGAAATGCCCTGCTCTATTTGTCTCCATCACTGTCTCTGGGGTGATCTGACTAAATTCTGCGGGCCCCTTCAAATCAATTTACAGCTCTGCCGATTCCCTCCTCCACTCGTCTATCAATTATACACACACTCACTCTTGCCTTCCCTCAATCCCTCCACCACCATCTGTTTACTTCTATCTTTTTATTCATCTTGCTTTTTCTTCTCCTATCTCTCTCACCGCTATCCCTCTTTCACTCCATGTATCACTGTTATTTTTCCCTCCCTCCCTCCTTTTATCTAGCTCCTACGTCGTCTTTATTTCTCCCCACCCCTCTCTACCTCTCTTCGTCCTTCTCCCCCCCATCTCTGTCACCATCCTTCATCACTGGAGTTACTCCCCTTCTTACTTCCTTCCTCTCTCTACCACCTTCCATCTGAATAGTTCCGCCCTCCTTTTTTTCTCTCTCTCTCTCTCTCTCCCCCTCCCTCCTCCTTCCATCTTTCTCTCATTCTGTCTGCCTTCCTCTTTTACTCTCTGGGTTAAGTGGATTGCAATTGGTTCCTCCCAATCACTTCAGAGGCGAGCCCAGAGACGAAAACTGCTCCAGTAAAAGATTATGAGGCAGATCCATAACAGCTATCAAAGCTAACAAGGGGGAGCACTGGATCACACGCATACACACGCACACACACACAAATTACTACACTGATGGCTTTGTACACATGCACACAGATACAGAGACACACACAAAAACATAGTTATATATATATTAATACAAACACATATACATTGCAGATATTAGAGGACACAATCTGCATACAACGATGCACAGGCCATAGTGCTACAGCATTTACATGCACGCACACACACACACACATACACCCCACACACACACACACACACACACACACACACACACACACACACACACATTAAAAACACACTGACACATACTTAATTCATTCTAACTCAATTATGGCCTCCTCTTATATATCAGATAATGAAAACGGTGTCAGCATTAACAATGGACGTGAGCACACACACAACAGCAGTTTAGCTAAAAGAGAAGAAGATGAAATGGGGAAGAGATGGATGGATAATTAGTTGGGCAGAGAAAAAGAATGTGAGAGCTCACTAATATCAACTGCGATAGCTCATTTGAGTGAGAGAGAGAGAAAAAAAAAAGCTTGATCTTCGACGCAGCTGGAATTTTAAGTTAGAATCATAGTTATTCGTTGTTGTTTTTTTTCATTTTTATTCATTTATTTTTCTCTTTTGCTTCAACTTGTATTCATTGATAACATTGCTGGTCAACATACCATGCCTATCAATAGCAAATGGAATGGTATTGTCATTAGAATATGTAACATGAACTGGACATGAAGAATCCTTGAATCCTCCGGCAGGGCGGCCTCAAACTCGTACAGCCGGACATCTCACATAAAGACCCAGTTGCAGGCATCTGGTAACTTAATGGTTAAGGTGATTACCATATAACCACAACATCCTCAGTTTGATTCCTGTAGTATATATATATATATATATATTTTTTTTTTAACTGTACTGATTCAACAATATTGTTTTATGAGAGAACAACAGAGGGCTTCACTTCACCTCTCCCCCTTTCCCTTTCCTTCTCCTCCATCTTCCCTCTCTGACCTCCATGTACCTTTGTTTTCCCGCTCTCTTCTGCTACATCAAATTTTCCTCTGTGGCTTTCATGTGACCAAAGAAAGAATACAAATCAGTGCAGCACTGAGCCAAAGTCAGAGAAAGACAGAGAGGACAGGAGAAAGCAGGAGATTTAAAACATTAAGATGAATACAGAGAGGAGGGAGAGAGAGGAGAAGGGATTCACATGAATGTCAATAACACGGCTGCTTCAGTGACTGTGAATATGAATATGAATTCTAGTGACAGGGGAATATACTGTAGAAAAGTGCTTGGAATAATTTCCATCACATGACATCCATTCCACTCCCTCTTTTAGCGATTCAATCTCTTTCTCTCTCTCTCTCTTCCTTTCCCTTGTCATTCTCGTTCATCCCGTCCCTCCGCCATGACGGAAAATGCAGAGAGGTCTCAGCTCTCACCCGCTGGGGATTTTTCCTCCCTCGGGATTCTGTGATCTCTCTCCCTCTCTTTCAATTTCAATTTCAATGCCCTCCATTGGCAACACAGTTGAAAAATATTGGCAGAGCATCAAAAGCCTCTCTCTCTTTCTATCCCTCTCTTTTTCTCTGGCCTTCACCCTCTTCTCTGAATATCTTTAACTTTCAACTTTTGAAATTTCATTTTCAGTTTCAGAGAGCTTAACTGGCATCAGACCTGGACATCTGTCTCTCTTACACACACTCTCTGACCCTTCCTCACTTCCAGTTTTTCACTTCAAGTTCCAGCAGAAGTTTCTGTGGTCCTCTCCTCTCTATTTCTGTCTTTACTTTAGACACATGGAAAATCTTCTTTCTCTCAGGCTTGTCCTGTTCTCTCTCTGTCTCTTTCAGTTCCTTAGTTTTCAATCTCACCCTGCTTCCGAGTCAGTGAATCAGATTTGCAATGAAGCAACAGGTGTGCCTCAAGCGGCCCAGCCGGCCCTCCCAGGCAAACAGAAGGTAATTTACATTGCCCCCATTCAAACTAGGTTTGTATTTTGTTTTTTTATTCCCCAATTCATGGTCTGGATCCACCATCCTCCTGACTGCTTCCCTGAGTTCATCATCACCTGAGCTGGCAACATCACCCTGTAATGTTCCCCACCAATCACAGGAGCTCAGGGTTGCCTCACTCATCTGGGGGTCTTTTAAGAGCCGAGTGTCTCCTCAGTCATGAGCCTTAGTCAGAGAATTAGTCATTTGTTCTTTGCCTAAGACACAAGGTGTTCTGATATGAGCAAAAGAATATAATCTTTTAAGTAATTAACTAACTTAGCAAGGTAACATTGCCGTCACAACAACATCAAGACTGAGTCAGACCTGTCTCTGCGTACAATTTAATTGAATTCAAATCTTGTTTTAGCGCAGATCTTGGATAAATGTTCACTGCTGCTGTATTGCTCAAGTTAACTGTGGAGACCCCTGGCATGCAATATATTGTTAGTCTCAGAGAGGCAATAATTTCATGAGTGGTGATGTAAAGTGTATGTTAATGAAAAACTAGAATTACTGCCTCGCAGTTGTATGCCTCTGCAAACCAGCCAAGTTGAAGGAAACATGGTTACAACCCGAGTTAGTCCATTGAATAATGATCAGAAGTGTTTTTGAAGAACATTATGATGTCACAGTGAAGTTGACCTTTGCCCATTTGGATTTAAAATGTCAGCACTTCATCATTTTATCCTATTAGACATTTCTGTTACATTCTGTCATAATTAGCCTATGGATTTGTGAGATATGGCCAAAAACGTATTTTGTGAGGTCACAGTGACCTTGACCTTTGACCACCGAATTCAAATCACTTCATTCTTGAGTCCAAATGGACATTTGTGCAAAATGTGAAGACATTCCCTCAAGGGGTTACTGAGATATCATGCTCACGAAAATTAGACGGAAGGACAGACAAACTGAAACCACAATGCCTCTGGTCCTGGCTGTCGCTGCCGCCCAAGCATAAAAAGTTTCTGTTCAGAGGGTTCAAAGGCTTTAAATGTTGTTTTGTCAAGTGCAACATTCTTTGGAAACGAATCCATGTTCATCTGTTGTCTGCTTCCTCAGTACTTCATTAGGCGAACTCCCCAATCCCCCCAAAGCTATCACATGTCCAATCCGTGTGTAAACACCAAACAATCAGGTCTAATCACAAAAGCTGGATTTGCCTCTTCAGATGAAACCACTTGAAAAAAGGACTGTGGGACACAGCTACCTTCATTTGTGAATAATGGTAACACTACGCTCAATCGAATTTGATCAAAAGACAGACAAAGAGGGAATATAAGGATAGATTTCATCACGAGCCCTACTTTCATGTCCTTTGTCTGTTTACAGCATTTGTCTTTTTCCAGTCAGGCCACTGGAAATAACAATGAGTAGAATTCATTTAAAACAGAGTATAAATGGGGAAAAAACTGAAAAAAAGACAAGATCACGTGTCAGAATCATTTAACTGACAGTGTGAACACGAGTCCCATGACCTTTCTGATGAACGGTTAGCAAGGACATCAAATAAAGCTTGCAGATCGTCAAGAGCTTCAATTAGCCAAAGCAGCAATACCTGGGCTTCAAATCAATTCCATCTCTACATCTCTCTTCCTGTCCCTCTCTTTCAAAGCCTGGTTAGCACTATCTGGATTCAAATTAATCACTCTTTCATCTCTATCTCTTTTATGCCATCTCTCATCCTTGCACTGTCTCTTTCGCTCTCCTCTGCAGCGGCCTGCTAAATTAGTTGTTCTCTCTCATCTACATCACCTTTCTCTCCCCCTCTCAAAATGTTCATGTCTCTGTCACCTAATCGCTTTCAAAAGGCCATCATCCTCTGTCCCAACTCCACACTTTGACTCATTTTTACATCTCATTCTTCACGTGTCCATCTCTGCCCTCGTTTTTCCAAAAGCTTTCAAGCTTTCCAATTCTCCTCTCTCTTTATTATCCCGGAGAAAAATGCCTCACCCCTGGTTCCGATCGCTCTCTCCGCCTCTCACCTTCTCCCCCCTCTCTATTTTCCACAGGCCATCAACCTCAGTCTCTCTCTCCTCCCCAAATCTCTCCGTCTCGTTTTACATTTCACTGAATCAGAGAAAACAGAGAAGGTGTTTTGTCCTTGCATTTTATGTTTGTCCTTCTCCAAAATGCCCAGGGTGGCGATAAACGGTGTGAAAACAATAAGCTGTAATCATTTCATATCAGGCGCACAGGCACAATGGCCGCACAATAACCAGGTCCGGGATCAAGATTGAGGCAAATGTCAAAGCCGTGGATGAATCAGGAGTCTACATTTCCACAGTGGGTGGAGCGTGTCATTATTACCAGATTAGGAGGTATACAGACGTCCACATCCGTGCGAGGTGTTCACTATTTAGCATTTCAATCAATTAACTGTAATCGACAAATTACCACATTTGTATAATTACGCTAAACAAACCAGAGCAAAGGAAAAAACAAAACAAAACAAAACAAAAAAAAACACTGTCAGCTTTGTGGTGTCAAGATAGGAAGGATAAAATGCTTGTGAGAACTGTGGCTTTAATTGTGGAGATGCAGGCATTAAAGGCCTCACTCACAAAAGTGTTAATTAATGCTCTTCTCAAGACTTCATTGATTGATGACCTCATTCACCGCCAGCATGACCTCACTAGACTAAAACCTCTAAAGACGAGGACACCTGGGAGACCTGCTTAGCTGTTGTGAGTTAGGCGTCGTGACTGACAGGACTGAGTGCGTTTCAGTCTGGACCTGGTTTGCAGAGATTCAAACTCTAGAGTTAGCTCATTTACACGCACCCGAGACAGCAACAAGACAGTCCCAGGAAGTCAGGTTACACAGGTAATCGGAGAACACATTTACATACATTATCCTGGCTTACTTCTTTCAAACATACGGAAAGGCGCAGCTCTCTGACTTTCAGAGGATGAGAGGCAGAGGACAGCTTTCCCAAACACAGCAAATGTGCAGTAGGCTTGTGCCGACTCACGATCACATCAACTACTGACGATTTGAAGAGACGGAAACAGATTTTTCTTTACAACCCAATATCAGGGGATGGTGATGACGACCACTGTTAATCAGCACAAGTGACTCTACTCCTTAATTTAAAGCAACCGTTTGCGATCTCCACTGTGCACCGGTGTCTCTGTAGCTTGAAATTCACTGGATGTGCATGTACGTAAATGCCTGTAATTATTGACAGTTGACTTAAAATTCATTTTGGAAATCATTCAAACCTCTGCTCAACTGGTTACAGAGATCAGGTTTCTCACTGATGTAATATTTTAAAAATCTGTTTATTTTTAGCACGATTTGAGGGGTTCCCCAACAGCACCACTCTGTAAATAGTCAATCTGTAATCCAGTGTGTTGTCCTCTATATTTATGTGGTCCTCTTTGATTGTAAAGACTAAAACAATATGGTAATATTGTTTTGCAAGTCTCAGTAAAGGCAGTCTACTGCAGCTTTAAATGCATAATGTCCATGTAAAAGATTAGGCTTTTTTTCCAATGTAGGTATCTTGTATAGGAAAATAAATAAATCAGTACATACAGGTATCAAGGACGAAATGGGTGGGAATCAATGTATAACACACAAGAGCTCAAGGCGAATGGATGAGGAGTGCACAATAATACTATTATACACCAAAGTATACACAAAACACCACAATCATAAATACATACACAGACTTTAAAGAGATGATCTGCAATTCACTGCAGTCTAAAAGGTACAATCTCATGGGAGAAGGCACACACACACACACACACACACACATCCACACCAAACTGCAACCCCCATAGAAAATACAGTTGCCACAGAGACAGCAACACAAAAACATTTGCGCACGCACACGCAAACACACGCAAACACACGCAAACACACGCAAACACACGCAAACACACACACACACACACACACACACACACACACACACACACACACACACACACACAGAGGGCCCAGAGGGTGTTGTTGCTCTTTCTATGGTAATTGCATGATCAGGTATTCTGGTTAAGTACTCTCAGGAGAAATGCCTGACGCTATGTTAAACAGTCCATTCTGTTATAGCTGTCACCATGGCTCTGCTTTTGTGTTTGTATGAGTTTGTGTGTGTGTGTGTGTGTGTGTGTGTGTGTGTGTGTGTGTGTGTGTGTGTGTGTGTGTGTGCTGTCTTTCCACTCTGTGCTGTAATAATCTCGTGTCCTTCTTCCCTGCAATTATGTCTTTTTTCTTCTCTTTATACCCCCCTTGTTTCTCTCTTTCTTTCTTTCCTTTATCACTCTCTCCATCACCTTACCTTAAAAATGTGACAGGATCAACAATGGCAAAGTGCAACATACAAAAAAGAAAAAAGCCATACTTGTGAGTGTGTATGTGTGGAACATCTGCATGTAAAGATCAACAAAAGCCCTGTTTAATTTGGTGCCAGATTCGGTGTATTTGCACCTGCATCAACAAAAGACTGTGCTGGAAGGCCAGGCATATAAGCTAAACACACACACACACACACACACACACACACACACAAGTGAGCAATCCACACAGAGTTTCTTGGTTGTTAATTAAAGCCATGAAAGGACAATGTTAGCTGTGACTGGCTGAAATGCAACCAGGCTAACTGGACTGTACTCACAATGGGCCTTAAATGACAATGCAAGCAGACTGGTTATTAATGAGAGCATGCACGCACATGCATACCCAACACTAACACTAAGGGTTGTGAATGGCTGGGATCTGATTTACAGTATGTCTTTTAGGAATGCCTGAAAAAAATCATTACTTCAGTGACTTTCCTATGGGCCTTCATTAGCTTCCTCTCACTGCCTCTACACATCTCACACATAAAAACACAAACATACAAATAGTTGTAGCCTCGCAAGCCAATTACAGAGGCAGGAACTCTAGAAAACAGTAAAGTCTGGAGGCAATTAGATATTTATTAACAGGCAGACCCTCAGGTCTCAAAAGATGATATATACACATATATTTATATTCATGCACACACACACACAGACGCACAGAGAGAGTCTCAGTAACAGGAGAATTAACCAAAGCTATACAATCTACTTCACAGCAAAACACTTGTTTCAAAACATCCTTGGCTCAATCGTCTATCTATTGATCAGGAAGAGGCAGCTAGCGACCGGCAACCTCCTGCTCAGCGGCTGGTGGTGCAACTTCCTAACTCCCACAACTTCTTTGGGCTGTGAGATTGAACCTATACTTGGAGAGATCAAAATTATCTCTTTTAAAAAAACACCCACGCTAATGTCAGGTTCAATTAATTCCAGCGGCGATGCGATTGCACGGCAGAAGTCTTAACCTGCTCCCGTGGGTATATTAAATTCTCCCGCCACCGGCGTTCATCAAAATGGACACGAATGCAAGCTGACAACAGCTGCAGTTTTCTGTCAAGGAGCAAACGTCTCACAGCCACCTTTCAAGTCTACAGTGGGTGGGAGTGTGTATGATACTCAAATACTCAAAATGCTCCATGGATTTTAGGTGGAGTATCACTTGAAAGCCGGCGATGTGGAATAACTAAATTATTGTGCGGTTTTTCACAGCTGAGGAGGAAAAACACACATCAAACCATTCAGAGATGTCATCGCGCTTTTGACATGAAGTGGCTTCATTTCAAGTGTTGATCACATATTCAAAGCAATCAACAAGCGTGATCTAATCTTATTATCATCATTCCAGCAAAAACACAATCTCAGAATTAATCCACACTAATTATTCACTGAAATGCCATTTGATGGATGTTTTTATCCGAAGCATCTCGCAGTGTCACGGATTTAGAGATTCAGCCTCTTTCACTGTAGCATGAAGAAATGAAACCCAGGAGCACAGTAGTTTGACAACCTAAAGAAAGGTAGGGTATAATAACTATGCATAGACATGTACAATACAAAAGCATTTACTATGCCAAACCACAGCAGCTGAAGTGAGGCCTTGTCATGTTATTGGTGGTGGTTAAAAAATAAAATGCAACACTCCAGTGACAATTGAGTGACAGAAAGGTTTGACGCTCAGTGGAAGCCGTTGGCCTTTTGAGCGCACGCGGCCGTGTGTGTGCAGTACAGTGTGTAGTGTTAAACTGGAAAAACTGACGTACATTACGGTTCGGCTCAGTGCACCACAGACAGCCTGCAGGTACAGGACCGGTGTTACAGCTGTTTATGTACCCTGTCAAATCAAATGTCCCGTGGTGGCACAATTGTTTATGTAGCTTGTCAAAACTAGAGAAGCGTGGAATCACATTCACCTTGCAATAAAGGCTGGGACCTCAATGCGACCCTATATGCCACCCTGAGGGGACTGACATCTCTCTGTTGTATAGATAAACACATCCTCGCTAACTGATGATTTCTTTATCTGCAACGCTCGCCAACCATCTGTCTTGTGTTCTACTCGTCCCTTTGCTTTAGTGCCTACCTGCCTGTTCCTCTTTTGAGACTTGAAGTGCAGGCAACAAAGACAGCGGCGGGCTGGGGCACAGAAATATCTTTGTGACTGCTCTCTGTTTAAAACTCGAAAAAAAAAAAAAAGGCTGATAATGCAACTGGTTACTATCTTGCTCGGTGCTTTCACACAAAATAGGGGCAGTGTTTGCAACAAATAGCCAATCACATGCAACAAGCAGAGACGGGGAGCAGCCTATTTGAGAAGAGATGAGACTTTATTGATCGATTTGAAGAAATGAGGTCATTGCAGTGTAAGGACGCATACAGTGTGAAAGGTTCTGCAACATAAACAAACGACTAACATTAAGGCCGAGCATTAAAAGTAAAAATGATTAAGTTATAATGGTGGGTTTGTGGTGATATGATGCAATTCAAATGCCAAGTATGAAGTAAGCAACTGTATTTGTACCTGGTAAACAGCAAATTACACTCAAAACACGAGCAAGGGAACAGAAAACCAACAGCTGCAACAATGCCGGTTGCTGCTGCAAATGGACGGACTGAATTGCCGGAGGAAAACCGCAGACAGCATTGTGTAAAAATATAAGTAAACAGTTTTATCAGCGCCCCGTCATGAGGCCACAGTGGGCATACTCCTGTCTGATGCATTACTGTCGTCATGCTGAGACTGTGAAATGATTTTCTATTCAGAAAAGTGTGCGTCACACTCCCCCATCACTGCTGTGTGAGAGAAATCTACCTCTATCTCTATTAGGTATATATGAAAGAATTTCAATGCATTTAAATATGGCATTGTACGTTTTCTACTTTATTCATGAACTACAGTCAAACAAATGAACTTTTCCTTTATAATCCTTTTGCCTTTATTATTTATTTTATCTATCACTCTTTCATATCGTGTCTGTATTTTATATCTTACTTTTGTCTGATACCGTGAACTTCTCTTTGTCACTGAAGTGCCTGAAGCTACACAGAAGAAAATCCAGCTGTTCTGAGCTAGCACAGAGCTGTAAACAAATCATTTACATCAACCAACCTGAATTCAAGTGTACTTGGTAAACACTTTTTTCAATTCTTTTAAATCACAATAACTTCATTCAAGGTTATGGTTGACGCAAAGGGAGAACAAACATCGGAGGTGTATGTAAAGCATCAAAACTCCCACACTCACACACACTCACCCACACATTGCTTTAAATATTTTTTGACATTCCTCCCCAGATGGGCGTATTCTGGCTGCCATACCTCGTCTACTTCCTCTGTCTGTATCACGCATCCGATGTGTGTCACCGGTGTAAACTGACATGCATCGAATGGCGCCATGCGGTTGTTGGGCGTTGCACTGAAGGACGCACCAACAGAGCAGTTCTTTTTCAGGGACACCACACCAGTACTGTAGCATCAGTGTCACCACAGAGGACTTTAGCAA
Source organism: Seriola aureovittata (assembly GCF_021018895.1). Lineage (NCBI taxonomy): Eukaryota > Metazoa > Chordata > Actinopteri > Carangiformes > Carangidae > Seriola > Seriola aureovittata. Next base: position 10,788,904 of record NC_079385.1, on the reverse strand, counting down.
GAAAATAAAAAGAAACACAGCGTTCTCTAGACTGTAAGTTGCAATGTCATCTGACAATGCGTTTAATTACATACAGGTAAACCTAGCAGGTAGATTACCTTGATATGTCAGGTATCTCACAGAGTGATTAAAACCTTCATACTGGACTTCCTGGTTCATATTTGATCTTCTATCTGTACCCAGTAGCACTGCGCTAACACCTTCAGTTGTTCCGCTGTTGTCAGTCTGAATGTGCGTGGCCACAATTTACCGTTTCTTCTTCCTCCTTCACTCATGCATTTTTTATAACGACAATAAATCCAGGGTTTTATCCCATTTGGTTTTAAAGATTCTGCTGCGGGCTGCTGTGCTGCCTTTGTCTCTGTGGTGCATTCACAGTGCTGTGGGAATCTCCAGCTTTCGACTTGATAGTGTCTTAGTGACTTCTGACGAAGAGGTGTGGTTTGCCGTTTGTTTTCTGGGGTTGACTTTATGTAATCACAACATCCGTTTGTTTTTGGGTTTTTTTTATACACTACGCAATACCAAACAAAAAAGCATTTCTACTGTTTAAGCAATTTCAAAATAGACTGGTAAAATGCACTTAATGCCAACAAGACCAGCTTGCTCTTCTCTGTCGTCCCCATCAGGAAATTTAAAGATTGTGTGTGTGAAGTGTTGATGTTTTGACTTCACACAGCCTGGTACACTTGCTGACCCGTTGAGACATACTGGCATTTTAATAAAGTGTACAACCTGGCACTTGACTCTCCTCGGCTCCGGAGGTCTACTGCACTCTCTCGGGTTCAGCATTACACTGCTGGCACAAGTTAGGGCAGCAAATTTTGCGAGGGTCACTGAGGTTGAGAGAGCGAGAGACGATGAGGTCGAGAGGAAAGTAAAAAGAGAAAAAAAAAACACTGAGAGAGAGAGTGAGTGAGCCGGGGAGTAAAACAAGAATTACCTCCTGCGGTTCTGTGCCTCTGCCAACCAGCCGAGCTGCAGTTTACATCCATGTCTGCGCAGACTCATAATGATGTATAGTAAAGACTTTGAAGACATGAAATAAAAGATATTAAGTTGAGTCCAAAAACGTGTTTTGTGAAATCACAGTGACGCTGACCTTTGAACTCTGACCACCAAATACTAATCAAACATTCCTGATATATCGTGTTCACAGGAATGCGACGGAGTTGAGGTCACAGTGACCCTCAAAATCTAACCAGCTCATCCTTGAGTGAACGTTTGAAGAGATTCCCATAAGTCGTTTCCTGAGATATCGCATTCATGAGGCTGAGACGGACAAGACGAAAACAAAAGGTCTACAGCCATGACTGTAACTGACGGGGAGGCATGAAAAAAAAAAAGAGATACAAGAGTTGGCTGAGTGGAATCAGCAGCAAAGAGCTGTGAAAACTTCAGTATGAACGCAGCTGAGCGGGCACTGCCGTCATTATGTGATGTTATGTTTTCTTTCTGCTCCGCTGCCATTTCTAGGCCGTTTCACACCTGTAATATACCAGACAGAGGGAGGACGGCGAAGATAAGTCATTACACTCGTCTGAGATCATAAAAAGATTTTAAACAGATCAGACTGTGTTAAATCTGAGGACATTATCCTTCTATTAAGTTAAAAACCCTTTTCTGGAATTCACTTCTCAGCTGTCTTAAAGCCAACCTTTGCTCTTTTTTTTTTTTTTTTTTTTTTTGCTTCACCTGTCTCCTTCTCTGTATTTTATATAAATTCAATAAGTGATATTTATCAGGGATAATTGCTTTTAACTAAATTCATATCTTGAGCGCTTTTCTACAGTGATGAGGAGATTCAATATATCACAGAGCATGTCCAGCCACAGGCAGTTGGAGTGTTAATCAGTGGGGAAAGGTTGCAGTGCTGTAGATCAATAGGACAAAGCTAATCTTGTTGTCAGTCAAGGATGAAGCTAATTCCACTGACGGTCCACAGTGAACGCCTAATTTCAACGTCAGACAAAGTGAAAGGGCCCATTCTGTTGGAAGTCAATGGCTCAGCACTAGTTTCATGTAATTTAAGTTCTTCCGCCTTCAGCTTCAAATAAAAAGTCACCCATTGTTTTTAAACCAACTCATGGAACGGACCTTAGCTTAACTAGCTAACTAGCTACAGTTGATAAATCTGCTCGGGACTGTTGTCGTTTCAGCTGACAAACTCAACGGAAAAGAAAAGTCTGCTTTTGTCAACCTCCATCTGAAATCAAAGACTGGCTGAGGACAGGGGTTAACCAATGATCAATTTCTGATTAAAAGGGAATAATACTCTTGGTCCATTGGAGGTCAGGGAGGCCAGTTTTGTCTTCGTTCAGACGTGAGTCAAGTCTGGATGTCTGGAAACAAACTTTATTGTTTGTGGAGTGTTCAACGTATTACTGAAATTGAACTTCATTGGTATTCTCCTGGAAGGGGAACATTACATCCTTGCTCCATTTATAGTCTGACTAGCACCTGCAATTGACTGCAGGGCTAAGTCTGCCTCCACTGCTCGTAAAAACCGAGAGAGAAAGTGAGGAGTACAGGGCCTGATGAGATTCCTACTCCCTCCCCACACCGCTCATCTTTCTCACGCTACATCTGTCTTTCTCTTACTGATTTCTCTCCCTGCTCCTCTCTCTTCCACTCATGTCTGGTTCTCTTTGTCAGGGTTGCAGGTGTAGGTTTAGTAAGACAAAATGCTGCAGCAGCCCACAGGAGCACCAGCAGGAAGACCACAGGTGTCTGAAACCGAACGCCTACCACATCCCACTGCTCCCGGTAATAGGTAAGACCTGCTCCGCTTGTACGCCAGGACTGCGCTGATGATTAATTGGGCCGGGGGTCCGGAGCGTGCGCTCACTGTATTGTGGATTCAAATATGATTTGTTGCATTTACCATAAGATGAAACCTCGAGGATCCCTACAGAGGAACTGGGTCATTACAGCAGAAATGAATGCAGCACATTGTTTGATATCGTAGAGTCTGCGATTTAAATGGAGATATTGGACTTCTGTGCACTTTTCCTGCACAGACACACAATAATAAGGCTGGAATATGTAACACAGGAGGATACACAAAGAAACATCACTCTAAAAAAAAAAGGTACTCATGGAGAAACATGGAGAATAAACATACAGCGCTAGAAAAGGAGAAAAGGACTTAATGGGAGATGAAGGTAACATCACATATATGGTCCAACTCTGCTAGAATACCATTTGTCTTTATGAATTTTCAAAAAGCTTGAAAAATAATACCCATGGCTCAGTTGTTAATGAAGCAGATTCACAAAGTTTTGACTTTGTAATACAATTTGTTACTTATATATATATACAGAAAAAAGAGAGAGAGAGAGAATTGAACACTGATGGCCTTCTGTGCAAGTCTGCTGAACAGTAATATAGTAGAGTGGGATAATGATCCTCTGCTTTACATCCCTATTGCTTCCAGTCAGTGATTATCTAGTTGTCAGTGCCTGGCAGTTGGACAGACAGCTGCACTACCAATTAAGCTCATTCAAAAGCAGGCAGTTTAATTAGTTGAAGGATAGTTGTTGAAGGGGCTCATTTTGAAACATCCATTGTGAAAAACAATAATTACCTACAGTAATGTTAATTGCTCAATATTTTTCTGATGACTTCCTATAAAATGCTGTTATTTTGTAAACCTAAATTATCTAAAAGAATTTCCACATTAATAACTCTTCTCTCTTGCCGCTGCAGTATAAATTGACAGTTGGAATTATATTCATACCAGGTATCATTTTGAAGGGATGGCGTTTACATTTTTTCGAATAGTGGATGTTTTATTTTGAAAAAGCCAGTTGGAGCTCCTGGGTAAAAAATACGTTCCACTCCAGCGTCCACAGTTTACAAGCCTTCCGCCGCAACCTGCTAGCAGCCTCTCTCCCTGCTTGAACAGACACATGCACGCACTGGGAAATAACACATTGCGGGGTGGCGTGGAACACACATACGCACACGGCGCGCATGCAAACTAACACTGACGCACACACTCACGAGTATAGCCACATGAAGACATATGGTCATTCCCACCATAGGGGAGGAAGTATAATACAATAAGCCAGAAAAGCTTTGGCAGGGTCTACATGTGATTTGTGTGTGTGTGTGTGTGTGTGTGTGTGTGTGTTAGCACTCAGTGTGGTGTTTCCGAAATCATCAGCCCTTCCATTCCATGAGGAGGCCATTTTACCTTTACGCCTCAGTGAACCTATGACTGCAAACCAGTGAAACAGACAGAGTGAAAAAATCAAAAGAGGAGAGGAGAGGAGGAGAGAGGAGAGGAAGAGAGGGGTGAGGAGAAACCCAGGTGTGTGTAAGATGCAGCAAAGAAGAAATTGACTTAGAAGATATGGGAGTATGAAAGCCTCTGTGTGTGTGTCTGTGTGGGGGTAGGTGTGTGTGTGTGTGTGTGTGTGTGTGTGTGTGTGTGTGTGTGTAGGTGTAAGTGTGTGTCATTTGCCTAAGCCTTGGGATTTGTCTCTTCAGAGTGATTCTGAGGGAACATAGGGCTTAAGGCCATCACACTGCGGGGATTTATTACACAAATGCAGTATGTGCACAAATGCAGGCGTGTGCACGTCAGAACACGCACGCACTGACATTTAGCTCCAGAGAAAACCTAGCACAAAGGGAGGAATGACACACTAGCAAAGAAACACACATACATATCAGGTGATGAAGCCATCAGTAGAGGGAGCTTACAGGTTCTCATGGCGTCGCAGCGTATTGTAGTTTGTTAACGACCAGACTCCTCGACAAGCACAACACAAACCTGACAAGTTAACATTTGAGAGTGTGTAAAGAAAGAAATGGAAGAAGTGAACGGGGAAGACAAACGGGAAGAGAAAGAGGACAAAGCAGAAGAACAGGAGTTGTTTTATTAGTTTCAATTTTCTGTTCTCAGGTTGCCAGGTTTTTGATTCCCTCAATTAAAAAAAAAAAACTCCTAGAAAACTCCTTAAAACTTCACGTAGAGTCTAGTGCCATTTTATTTCCTAGAGGCTACATTACCCTCATCTGCTTCTGTGGTCAATCTGATTTTTTCAATTATAGAACTTCATGAAAAAGATATGCCCCAATTAAACTCGATATCCGCCTGTTAGCCAGGAAGTATCTGTAAGTATGCTTTTATGATCTCAAGAATCTACAAAAACATCTGGTGGGAAATAGCAAATTAGCAAAAAGAGTGGATTTCAAATTGAGCAAGCAAAAAATGGCACAGGACTGGACATGAGAAACTTGTTTCAGGCTTAAGAATCTGTACTTGTGAGCTTGTCTCGATTACTCCTCAAATTAGTTCTGTGCTCACTGTAGAATCGTAGACATTAAGTAGCTCAGTAATGTTTCAACTGGTTTGTCATTCTTACTCTATCTCTCCTTCACTCTGTCCTGAAGTTGATGAATAGGACAGTGGAATGACTTTGCGTGACTGTGTGTGTGTGTGTGTGTGTGTGTGTGTGTGTGTGTGTGTGTGTGTGTGTGTGTGTGAGCGCCTTGGGTAATGCAGACTTTGTGCGGATTACTATGATCTAAATATAAACACTGCTAATCAGGACATCAGGATATGCAGAGGGAGACACAGATATATGCACATTCAGACGCCCTTTCATGTGTGCCACACACACGCATGCACGCACGCACGCGCGCGCGCACACACACACTCAAACCTTTCATGTACACGAATATGCATGACCACAGTGTTGCCTTGTATCTGTCTCATTTTTGTCATTTTCATCTTTTTCATCTTTCGGGGTCAGAAAACAAGTTTGATTCAAGGGTTTTAAAACAAGCAAGGCGTCCTTATCCTGTGGTTCATAATACAATTACGAGTTCAAAACTGAACACAAACTCCAGAGCAGCTCCCATAACTGCAGGTGTGATCTGAAGTGAAAACAACAAGAGAAAACACTCACTTGGTTTGACATTAAAAACACAGAATCTTCAATTGTGAAGGGTAATCAGCAGCACCTGCAGAGCAGCTTCTACTTCTACACATACAACATGTGCACGAGTATCAGCAGAACATCCACACAGCCTCAGCTCGAGATACCTGAGGTACTCAGCAGAACAGAGTTAATAATGTCACCCGCTGAGATGAGATCTCATCAGCCCTCCTAATAGGCAACCAACACATCATTAGATTAAGATGCATGTGTTGGAGTGTGTGTGTGTGTGTGTGTGCGCGCAGGGAAGGAAGTAGAGATCAAGAGACTTCCTGCCGGAGAGAGAAAGAACCAATCGCAGAAAAAGAAGCGAGGGTGAGGCAAACAAAAAGTAGGAGTGCGGAGAGACAAAGCTATATATTTTTCACTTTCATTGAAGCTTCCCGTATTCCGCTGTGCTGTGGGAACAGCCGCAGGCATGTGCCATGTGAGTCCGGCATCAACCACCACAAACAAACACACACAGACACATAGGTGGAGGTAACACACGCAGCAAAACACTGCTTGTTGAGCGGCACATTTCCTTGTATTTTCTACTTCATGAATTTAGAATAGGGTTGGAGGCTCCTGGAGGAACAGGTTCACACCATTTCTCAGTTTCTCATGCTAGTTTTCTACACTTGTGAAGAACCAAAGCCCATATAAAAGAGCTTTTAATTCTAATTTTAATGTTAGCCTGAAATCCAACCCTGCCACCAAACAAAACTTTGGCCAAAGTGTCTTTTCTCTGGGGGTCTAACATTGAACTAACACTGTCCATGTGCACTCATACGCATAGACCACACTGCCGGAGTGATTGTGTGTGTGTGTGTGTGTGTGTGTGTGTGTGTGTGTGTGTGTGTGTGTGTGTGTGTGTGTAAACTTTCTCCTTTACAAGCAGGAACTCCGCCCTATCTCCACTTCCCTGCCTGAATTCCCCCGCCTCTCTGTCTCTGCTACCATAGCAACACAGCAGTCAAATCCAAAAAAGCACATTCAAGTAATGAATTCAACCAAACGACTAAATAAATAATTGGTGAGGAATGGATTTTTTTTCTTTTTTTTTTTTTAAATCAATGCATGAGTAATGCTCACCTCTTTCATTTTAACTAGATAGTTTACTGGTTGTCTCTCTGTGTTTAGGGACTTTGGTTGCCCATCTGTTCAATAAATCCTGATGTTTGCCAGAAAAGACATTTATCCACCGTTTAAGTCAGACGGCCCTGCAGTTACAGCATCAATGCCACCTCTTGTACTTGTGCATGAAATTACATAGAAAAAGTAGAAAGAACACGAATCATGTATTTCCAATTAAACTGCTGCATAAATTAAAATATTAACCTCAAAATCTCACATCAAAGGGTAGAACATTTTTATGTGTGTGAGAGAGAAAATGAGAGAAGAGAGAGCGTTAGGGAGAGAGAGAAAGAGGGAGAGAGAGAGTCACACATACATAAGTTCAATAAAAAAAACAAATAGAAGAAAGAGAAAGTTTGGATGGTAGAAAAACTGTTTTGCGCATATCCTCTGTCAACATATACAATATTCAACACCTTTGTTTTCTCCGTCCTACCTCCATTTTTCATTCACATTAGGCTGATACACAGTATAGTGAAGAAACAAATAATGTTCACCTGCAAATACAAGCCGGCTACAAAAGTAACACATTCTCCACTTTTTCCTCTGTGACAGCAAAAGACAACACAGATGCTGAAAGGTAGAGCCAATAGATGCATCCACACGCGCTGGTGCTTCTGCTGTTTTTTTGGGTTTTTTGCCTCCTCTGCCAACAAACAAATGGTGAAATAAGCCAGAAGCTGCTTCCACTGGCTGTTGAAATTTAAACTTTCCGCTCCAGGAATAGGTCTAAATTCTTGTTATCAAAATCACCATGGCAACACGACGGCGGTTTGCTGCCGGTACTGACTGACACACATCCACACAATGTTGACGAAAAAGGGCGTTTCGACGGAGCAGAATATCAACACCTTCAGACTTTCACATGACGTGTATTTAATGTTGAGAAGTTAAATTTACCTTCATCCCTTTCAAATGTAAGAAAACTGTAATGAGGAAACTAAACACACTTTTTTTTTGAGTCAGCACAGCCACTTTCTTCCACAAGCAGTTGATCCCGGTATCATGCTGTAGTGTTCAACAAAGATTAACATTTTCCAAAGGAAATCCACTAATCCCGTTTAATTCTGTTTTCTAGAGCACAAAAAATATGCAAGAAAATATATGACATTGCCTAGTACACTGCACCCCGAATGATAAAGTGATGTAGTACGGTTCATTGTGTTTATAAGTGTCAAGGTGTGTGTGTTTTTCCCTGCCACTCTGTCACTCTCCACTCCATCTGCTGCATCTGCTTTAGCCTCGCCGAGCTAAGCTAAGTCAGCGAGGGGAGAGTTTTCAGAGGCCGAGTTGCTGTCACTACATTTAATGTTGGCCTACAAACAAAAAGACCCTTTGCATTGTGCAAATGAAAGCTGAGCTGTTACTGGCAGCTACATATGTCATTGTCTTTTGTAAGAATCCTGGATGGCAGCTTGATGTAATATCTGGGCATTACAATGGCTGTAAACAGTTGAAACACATCAGAAGAGTTGTGAGAATGGTTTAAATGGGGGGAAATTGGGGGGGTTGTACACACTGCACTTTTTTTTGGGGGGATGATGCAGTATTTCCAATGACAGAGCAAGTTGAAAACATTTTATAGCCACTTTTCAAGCCCACAGAAAGTGCGTGTATCAAAAGATTTTGAGTAGTCTATTGTTTTAAATTACTTGAAGCTACCGGATGCCAGTGTTTGTTTACCATTTGTCTCCCAGGTTTGGCATCCAACGTGGAAGTCCCAGATGTTTGGAACATCCCACCAGCTTGTAAACACAACAAGAGTAACTGAATGCACCATTTTAATTGGGATTGTGTTGCCAGGAAAGTATTTAGGTCCAAGTTTTACTTCCTGTCAGCTGTTAAGAAATGCTGCAACCTGGACCCATTTAGAATGTTAATGACTGGAAATGTGTCTGTCGCATTGCTCCGTCCTTTAAAACACATTTGTTATTTTGTATTCGGGCCGTTTTAGAACTTGTTCCACATTTCTCGACGCTTGTCTTCCCTCGCTTCCTCCTAACAAGGGCCAGTAATCAAATGTCCTCGACAGAAATATTCTTTTCCATGTACATCTGGCATGAGTTCGAGAGGGCTGAAGGTTTAATATGATCAAGAAAGAAGCGCGATGGTTCCCGTATAGGTCTGCAATATTTATGTTCACCTCTACTTCACCACCGTTTGAATTTTTAACCGTATTGAAATAGTTAAAGTGCTATATATGTAAAGCTGTGAGAGGGGTTCAGCACAATGTGACCATTTGAAGCGGATGTGACCTTTTCATGACCCATGAGCTTTAAGTGGTAATGCTGAATATGGTAAAGAAATAGGTGGACAGCGTGCGTCTGAGTGTATGTTTATGCAGAGGATGCACGTGTGTGGAAAAAAGCTGTGCACTTTTGTAAGTGAAAAAGCTAAAAAAAAATAAAAAAAAACTCTAGCACTCTCCATCTCTTCATTGCCACCTCTCCCTCTCATCTTTTTTTTCCCTCTGATCTCTCTTCTTTCATCTCCTCATGTCCTCTTTCAGTGTTCGCCTCTTTCCTGAGTCCGTTCTCCCCCGAACAGAGACGGCGTTGGTCATTCTTTTCGAATACTTCAAATGAGCCATCTTTAAATATCTGACATCTTGTTGCCGTGTGAATTATAATCAATGTCTCTGCGAAGCAAAAGGTGGAAGTGGTGGGACTCTGTTACTGCTCCAAAAAACCTCTCAGAGAGGAGGTCACGTTGGACGGCTCACCCCAATCTCTTTATAGCACTGGCTTCCAGTTTCCCTTAGAATTCATTTTCAAATTATTATCTATAGAGGCGCCTCAGGTCGGCCAGTTCGGTTCTTCTGACTGTTCCTGGTTTAAAAACTCGGGCTGATCAAACTACTGTACTTTCTCCTGAGCCCGCTTCTACAGAATGGCTTTTCTTAATACTTTCTCCAACTTTTATTTTGGGGTTGGCTTTCATTTGGCTAATTTCAGGATTCGTGTACCGTTTGTATTAGTGTCGTTGTGAATTTGTACCTTTCATATCTTTTACAATGCTGCATATGTTTTTCTGCTTTCATTTCAGGCAGCTCACGTAAATGCTGCTTATGTCACGTCATTATCTTGTAGCTTCCGAACTGCGGAAAGCCCTTTATGCCTTTTGCTTAAAAATGCGCTGTAAATAAACTAATCATTATTATAATAATTATTACTATTATTACATTTTGCTATGAAAATGACAGGAAATTAGCTCTTAATTACTGTCTAAGCTACAGTCACACTCTAGTATAAAATGTGTGTGAAAGCAAATGATAATAACTAAAGGAAAGTAATTGAAGCCTGGCTGGCAGTGAGCTGTTTGGGACTCGCCTCGCCACTGATCACAAAACACTCATGTGTCATTTTGAAAGGCGGCGATATTCTGTTTTGTCATTTAGGTTTGAAGACTTCCTACTCTTTTTTATGTTCCCCCCTTTTCTCCTGTCTCCATTCATCTTCATCCTCCCTTACTTCATTCATCTCTTCTTCTTTCACATTCCTTCCCTTCACTCGCGCCTCCCTCTCCGTCTTTGTCGAGGCTGCTCTCTCGCTCGTTCCTCTCCCTCTCGCCATCATCTTTCTCTCACATGAGAGCAGTGACAGTAATCTAAGTTTGCAGCAGCGAATTTGTCCCCGACATGCTCGCACTTGGATCCAGTGTGAACGGTGTTACATTTTCAGCCACACAGTGCGATACTTCTCATGGATGTCTCTGCCCTTTGTTGTCTGTGTGTGTTAACGCAGGAAACGAGTCTATGGACGTGTTTTTAAAGTGACCAAAAAAAAAAAAAAAAAAATGAAGTGAATCATTTGAAATTAGCGGCATTTCTGTATACATTTATTTAAACATAATCTATTTCAACTAATAACACACAAATCATTGCATTGTTCTTCTGGATACATCCTGAATACATTCAAACACTCACAGTAGAGGCTGGAAAAAGTTTGTGAACCCCTGAGCTGATGACAAGAACAAAAGATAACTTGAGTCACTGGAGACCCAACAGTGAAACCAGATCGAGGCGTGGGTTAGAGCTACTTTGACACACATATATATATATATATATATATATATCCATCCATCCATTTTCTACCGCTTATCCTCAGTAGGGTCGCAGGGGGGCTGGAGCCTATCCCAGCATCTTTTCGGGCGAGAGGCGGGGTACGCCCTGGACAGGTCGCCAGTCCATCGCAGGGCAAACACATAGAGACAGACAACCATTCACACTCACATATATATATATATATAAAAATATAAAAGACAAACATTTTGAATTTCCTGTTCACAAGAAGTATCTGCTGATGTGAACCATGCCTCACTAAGACTCTCGGAGGACTGATGATCAAGAACTGTTGATTTGCATAAAGCTGAAAAGGTTACAGAGTCATCCTAAAGAGTGTAAATATTCATCAGTCCACAGTCAGACGAACTGTCTACACATGGAGATGATTAAGCTCTGTGGCTACTCTCCCTAGAAATAGATGATGAGCTAAGATGACTCCAAAGGCACAACACAGAATGATTAATGACGTAAAAAGGCGACCTCGGAGTAACAGCTAAAGGCTTAGAAGAAACATTGGAGCTTCTTCTTCTTCTTCTCTTCAAAAGAGAAAACATCAAATACACGCCTGAAGTTTGCCAAAGAGCACCTTGACACTCCACAGAACTACTGGGAAAAATGTTTTGTGGGCTGATGAAACTGAGGTTGTCTGGGAAGAACACGCAGAAATGGAACTACATACCAAAAAGAAAATATCATCCCAATATGGGGATTCGCTGCCTCCGGGCCCCGGACAGCTCGGCATTAACGAGGGGGAAATGAATTATTAGGTTTATCAGTGTCTCTTACAGGATGATGTCAGGGTGGCTTGTCCAACTGCTGAAGCTCAGGAGAAGCTGGGTGATGCAGCGGGACAATGACCCTAAACGTCAAAGAAAATCTACTACAGCATGACTTCAGACAGTGAAAATCCAACTATTCACCAGAGACTTCAAGATGCTGTGAACTGACCTGAAGAGAAACAATCACACGAGACATCACACGAACACGTCTGAGCTGAAACAGTTCTATAAAAAGGAAGAAATCAGTCCAAAATTCCTCCTAAAACATTGCGCAGGTCTGATCAGCAGCTACTGGAAGTGTTTGTTGAGCTTATTGAGGTTCGACCATCTATTAAATGCAAGGGGTTCACTTTTCCACCAGCACTGAGAATGTTTAATGTGGATGTTCAATAAAGAAATTATAATTGCTTGTGTGACATTAGCATTAGCACATTGTGTCTTGTCTACACTTGTGACTTAGATGAAGATCGGATCACATTTTATGACCAATCAATGAAGAAAAACCAGGTCATTCCAAAAGGTTCACACACACACACACACACACACACACACACACACACACACACTTACCACTGTAGGTGCCACCAACAGCTGCTAAAGCTCAACACCGTTTCTGAACAGGCAAGCGGAAAGTCTCGGCACACATTGAAAGTGGGAAGACGCTCCAAAAAAAGATGTGGAGATGACGCTGAAAATCACATAAAGCACATGATCTCCCCATCAAAGAGAGAGCAGCAGATAATTTTAGATGTGGGTATGTAAAAGAGGCATGATAAGAGGAAGAGAGATTCTGGCATCTAGTCAGTCGGGCAACTTGTGCAAGCAATTTCTGAAGCGCACATCTCTTTGAAGTACCCGACCAGTGCAAAACTGTCAAACTTTTTTAAGTAATGTATGTAATTTTTTTTTTTTTTTTTATCTTAAAAATCTCGTAATCCATGCATGGAGCCAAAATAAAAAGTGCATGAACCCAATGTCAGTCACCATCACTTGAAATACAAGATCAATACAAACTGATTTATGCCACGTTCATAGCGTCTGAACCGTCAGCGAAGAGAGACAAACAGAAAAAAAGAGATGCAGAAACGGGCTGCACCCAAGACAAATTAAACACACACACATTACAGAATCAGGAAAGATGCACATATAATGAAAAACACAAAAACAGCAAACAGGGGGGAAAAAAAGGAGAATACAAACAGAGGGAAAGGGGAGGGAAAAAAAAAAGTAAGTGAAGATGTAAGGCCATGTCTAAGCCTGCATAAATTCCCATTTCTCTTTTGAATAATAACAGTTTCATTCTGGAGTGAAAAATGGGGGAAGGCTTGGGTAAGTGGTGAAACTTTTAAATCCGTGGTTCCGTGCTGGCGGAGTAGGAATAAATTACTCTGTCAGTCGAACTATGGAGACACAGCTACGTTTGTTAAAGTTGGGAAGTGTCGGATGCCTCCAACCCTAAGACATTACCCATCATTTGTCAGGTTCCACTGCCAGCTCCGCTGTCTAATCGCGTCTGCGCCACCTCTGTCGCCATCAACAGTCATTTAGATGTAAATATGAGGGCAGGCGACGTAAGAGAAGCGCAGGGCTTTGGTGGGTGCAACTTTTCTTTTCACGGCTGTGATTGCGTTAAGAATTAAAGCGGATGCGAGATTGGTCTATGAAACGAGGTTCAGACAAGTGGAATTTCATCAGATGAAGAGAGTGCAGCTTTCCTTGAGGAAATTGTGTGGGAATGTGAGTCAGCGCACTTCACTCATCTGTCTTTCTGTGTCTGTCATTCTGCGTTCAAACAGTGTACTGTAGGTCTCTCATTCTACTTTAACTTTCACATTGCTCTGTATTTTTTTATTTTTTTATAGCCTCACAGTCAATATAAATTTACATCTTGCTGCATAAATTATTCCATCTGGGCCAAGCTTCAACATCCTCACACTGAATTCTTGAAGACTACTGAATACGAAACTGAAGTTGAACTTTGAGGAGCAAAAAGAAGTTTTCAAAGATGCAAACAAAGGCTGGAGGGCCACAGGGGAAACATACACCGTCAGCTCTTGCTCAGTGTTTTATCATATACCTCTTCCATTTCTTCTCTTTGTCTTCTCTATAGAAGCAAGAAATGTTTTAGAGACAATAAAATAAACATCAATAGCAAAATCGGAATTCGTGACTTAGCTGAGGGTATTTCTCTCTTTTTTTTTTTTTTTTTTTTTTTTTTTTGATGGTCTTCGTAAATCCACGAAATTCAGTTTGAAATTTGGCATCAGTGCCACTGTGAGAATTTGTGCCTTTAAAGTCTGGGAACAAACACAAAAAAGACGACATACGCTGGGTTTGTCGAGAAGGAGAACAGAGAGGCCAGGGGAGACGGAAGCAGGAGAAGAGAGGGTGAACATTGACACACAAGGAGGAAGAGGGAATTATATGGTAAGAAGAAAAGTACGGGGGCATGTCTGGAACATTTTTACTGTGATTAAGGCAACTTGTAGCCCAATAAGCTACTTGCGTCACCTCAGGAAAAGGATAGTGAAAAAGGAGGAGAGGATGACGGAGCAATGAGAGAGAAAGAGAGTGAAGAAGGAGACAAGATAAGACAGAGAAACAAAAAAAAAAAAAAAAAAAGAAGGAACCAGAGAGACTCAGACTGGCTTGAGAGAAATTAACAGACAAAGAGACAGATGGAGAGCACCGATTACTCTTCCTGCATCTCGGCATTCAAGCGATCCGACATGGATCGTTGTCGAAGCAACGATGCAATTGCAGTGCCGGAAGAGTTGCGAATCTGCCCCATTCGTTCCCAGCTAAGATCAGCCTCTGCCAGCTCACCAGCCCATTAGGACAGGTGCGTGTGGTGCGAGTGTGGGGGAGTGTGTGTTTGTAACTGGGGAGGCAAGAGAAGAGGGACGACGCGAGCGGATGTCCATGCCACATGCACGTGCAGTTATCTAAGTTTGATTTATTAGCAGCAAAGTAGAGAGTAACCGAAGACATCCACAGTAAGTTCATCTGCCCCGCGTTCAATTGCCAGTCCTGCCAGGTGGAAGACAGCAGGACTCATTTGTCTGTGTGTTTGTGCGTTATGTGTGTGAGGCACTGTGTATCAGGGTCCAGCTCGAGAGCTGTATCTCAGCAATGTTCTACTACACTGCAGAAAGAACACCTCAAAGTCACACAAAGTCCTCCAACTACAAATTTATTCCAGTCACCAGTTTGAATCTCTTTCATCGTTCGTACACAGCAGCGACTGCAAATCGCCCAACTACCGCCTGGCCGATTTGTGCACAGAAAGATTGATTTATCACAGGACGTTCGCAACAGTTAGTAGTAGTTAATTAGAGTTTGCATGAGTCAAACAAGGTGCGCCCCGGACCAAAGCTGGCCTGTTTCAATCCTACCAACATTTGATATGGGAGCGGGGCATTTAAAAGAAAACACAAGCCTGAATAAAGACAGAGAGCCGGACCAGGGATGCAATGACCTTAAGATAATCAGACCAAAGCAAGAGGAGCGAGGTCTAGTGGTTCCATTGGACCTAAGTTTAGGAAATGTAATTTATCATGTGCCATTTTTTTTTTATTGTTCTATTTTCTGTCTCCATATTTTGAACCCATTGTACAGCACCTGTGCGCTTCGAATCAGCATAGTGTTCTAAGACTTGCTGACACCATTGCTCACTGTTGTTACTGTAACATTCAAATCCTCTTTTTTTTTCCACAGCTACTGTACCTAACACCCATAGTGTAATTTACTTAATGGGATTAAATGAGGCATAAATGACCTGACAGAAGGAGAGAAAAGACAAAAAACTAGTACATTTTGTGATTCAGGTGAAGTATCTTTCCCAAACAATAAGAGGTTGTGGTTGCTTTACCTGCCAGACTTCCTCGCAGGCATCTCTCTAGCTCTCCGGGTTTTGGCTTCCTGTGTCGGAGAGTTTTGTTTCTTTCGAATTCAGTCACTTTCTGGGCATTCAGTTTCCGTGTGACATGCTTCTGTTTGAATTTGGATTAAGGATTAGACCCTCATGAGGCACTATTATCCAACGCTGAATTCTAATTGGGTTTCATTTCATTTCACATTTCGAGATCGACAAAAAAGAACAACAGCAACAGTCGCGGCACACCCCGTATTCCCGGTTTGTTTCGAAAGCAATCCAACTGTCAACATGACGGTATCGCACTTTTCCCTGTTTGCAGTGTTTTCCATGTTCTTTATTACATTTGGTTTCATGGCTTGCGTTCATCTACCTCCTCCATCTGCTGGGTAAATATGAGTCTAATTTCCCCCTACAGTTTTTGCATCAACATACAATGTTTTGGTTGTGATCATGAGAGGCTGACAACATCAAAGTTAAATTCAGCTTTGATCGCTGACTGTAAATCTAATTTCTTACAAATGGCACTCCGAGCTTAAAGCCACTAAGCTACGCTAAGCCCTTTCCGAAAATCATCCAAGTGACAGTTTGTATAATGGTGAATGTGTGTTTTTTTTTTTTCCTTTTTCTTTTTCAGCAGATGCAGTGAAAGAGGACTGCATGTAAATGAGAGGAAGCAAAGTTCACTTAGTCCGATATGATAAGCTATAATTAGAGTCTTTGAATAAAAACCTGCCCCCTGTGTGTTTGTGCTGTAGTGTATGTGTATGTGTTTGTGTGTACACTACCACACCTTCCCTCTTTTCTGTCTGTAATGACTTCTTGCTAAAATATCTGTGGAAGTCTTACTTTCTGCAGTGGAAAAAAAAGCACTTCACAGCACAAGACTGTTTACTCCTTCAGTATGTATACCAGCTCTCTTTGTGCCCGCCTGCCGTCATGTGTATGGAATACAGTTTGTTGTTCATGAATGCTGAATTATTTAACCCCTAGTCTGTCTCTCCACACCAACCGTTTTTTTTTTTTTTTTTTTAAAGGAAGAGTTATTGTGGGGCTGGAGCTCTAAGACGGAACACTCGGAGCACCTTTTTAGAGTCAAACCAATTGTCATTTTCCGCAGTGTTCTCATTTATTTTAAGCGTGACCTCTGAGCCCTTCTGCAGACAGAGGTAAAAAAAAAAAAAAAAAAAAAAAAAAAAAAAAACATGAGCAGAGAAAGAGAAAAGAAAAAACCTTAAATTACTGGAGCAGAACGGTGAAGAGGCTTGAAAGTGCTTTTAAGTCGTGCAGGCAGATTCTTACTCTCAGAAAAAAGACAAAACACACACATCAAAACAGCAAACAGACACAAAATACACACTGACACACATAACTTCTCGCATATACACACATAAAGTCACTTGCATACACACATAAACGAACAGGCATCCATAAAATCAGAGTGAAAACACACATACACCTTTGCCGACATAAGCCGCACAAACAGACACATGCGCATGCAAACACACACACACACACACATACATACACACACCACGTAAACACAAAAACAAACACACACCTATGTGTACCAACTGGTGCAGTAATATTGCTGAAATTACTTTTGGGGCTTAGCAGCAACTGGCTGACTTTTTTCTCTGCCCAATCTCTTGGTGGACTCGCAGAGGCCAAACAGGGACAGAGAACAGAGGGCGCGCACACACTCACACACCATTTCTCTTGCTCCATCTGTACGCCTCTGCCCGGTGCCCTCTCTTGCTCCATCATAAGGGAATATGAGAAGGTCTCACCTCTGTCAAGAAAACCAGTGGAGCTGAAGTGGACACTGTATAACTAATTGATATCAGAGAGCAACAAAGAGCACAGGCACTCAAGTACATTTCAAAGTGGCCAATACCATACAAAATCATATATATATATATATATATATATACACACAGTATGTATACAGTGTGTCCATTGCCTGCTAGTTTATTCTGAATCTTAAACTTACCAATATGACTCTTGCTCGAACAAGACAAATTTATGTTTCTAGCTACAGGCTCTTAGAATTTGCTATGTAACATACTGCACATCAGCAAAACTGCTTTGTAGGAGGCAAATCTAATTATTCCTTCATTTCCCAGGCTCTGGTAATCACTGAGACATGCCTGAAAATACTGAGGTGGTCTGAAAAAGCGTCGCAGGCAACCCCAGAGTTTTCTGGGAATCAGTAGCTAATTTCTGTTGGACTTTATATTGGGGCAGCTGGGGAAAATTACTAAAAATGGCTGTATCAGCTGGATGAGATGAAATTCACAGAGCTGCTCAGGTAATAATTACCATCTCTAGATGTCCTCTGGCAATACTAATGCTATCCGCGGAGAGCTGTTAACTCCTAATAGATATTGTCAATTCCACCCAGGTGAGAGATTGGCAACATAAGGCTAACGTCAGATGGATTATAATAGAATCTGGAGATTTAAAAAGATGTTAATGAGCTGCTCCAGATAATTTATATTTTAGATTAAAATGACATAATCTGCTTGCAACAAGAAAATTATTAAGGCACATATTGTACATTTCATTCCAAGCAAATCTAATCTAAAGATACACACAAATACATACATAAAGGTTTTATAAATACCCCCAACTCAATTTCACAAGGATAAGCCGACCACCAATTGACAGCATAAACAAGTCCACAAGCAACTTGAGAGTTTGAGGGCCTTTCGTCAAGACAACAAAGACAGCTTCACCTTGAGATGAAAACCAAGGCTGGTGTAATTAGTTACAAATGGATGGGTTGATGTTTGCGCTCCCTGTGTGTGTAATCAAGGACAAGAAAGAGAGAGCTAAATCGACCCGAGGGACGTACATTTTCTGTTGAGTGAGTTAGAGAGAGTGCGTTTGTGTGCTTCTTCTTCTTGAGCATTTATCAGCGTGTATGTGGGGCTGTGTGTGTGTGTGTTACACAGCAGACTTCAATATAATCCATGTAATCGCAGAGCGATACATGTGAGAATTCGTACAACATGTGGAATATATAAGTATCTTTGTGTTTCAGCACAATAAGTTATTTAAGTATCACTTTATTGTATATCATTATATTTATAATGCCTGTTGTAATGTAGTCTAATAAAATTCATTACCTAAAATCATTATGCTGCAAGAAATGAAGATTTACTAATTCATTCCAGTATCCTCATGAATATTAACATACACTAGAATTTCTAAAATGCAAGCTAAGGGACTTTCCTACAGGAGTGTGGTCTAAAAATACAGCATACATGCTTAGAAAAAGAACATATAATATGTGTTATATGTATCACAATGTCTTTCAATTAAAGTATGATTCCTCTTCCCTGAATAAAACAACATACGACAGTAACAAGACTTGGATAATGGCAAGAACCGCCTCCATTGTGGAGGGCAAGAGTTGACTGGAAGCGAACTAAAGAGGCTAAGCTAAGCAAAAAGGCGGAAGATTAGTTTAGAGCCAGAGAACTAATTAAAGGAATCTGGAGATAACCGTTTAATTATTTTCTCTCAGCCCCTTTCTCCTGCTCATTTTTTTCCCTTCTTCATTACTGCCCTTCAGAGCTTCTGTAGAGCGGCCAGTGTCAGGGGGAGGTGACTGCTCTGAGCCGGTGAATTCACGAGCACCAACACACAGATTCAGCCCACAGCCTCACTCAGTGACACAAATTCCCTTTTATTCGCATGTACAACTACACACACAAACACACACACACACACACAACACACACACACACACACACACACACACACACACACACACACACACACACACACACACACACACACACACACACACACACATCCTCTCTCACTCCATCTGCAGTGTGTTTGAATGTAGATGTGGTGCTTTTAATCTCGGATGGATTCCACGGGGAGGTGAGGAAGGGTACTGGAAGGAGAAAGGGCTGTGACTTGATTTAAAAGGTGTCTTCTGTCTTCAGCGAGTATGCTGCCACCTCATGTTTTATAGTACAGCAATCCATACGATCCAAGCTCCAGCTCGATATAGGGGGATGTAGTCTCTCGGCGTGGGCGAGGCGGGGCTGGCACAGTGCGCGCAGAGACCGCCCTCTCGAGCACCTGTTTCCCTGAGCTTCCACTAACTGAGCAATAAAAGGAATCACTTCCAGGTCTAGACACACGAGTATACTGCTGATTTTAGTCTCTGGCTTCTCTGTGAGACAAAAAAGGAACGTTGTGAAAAAAAAAAAAAAAAAAAAAAAATCCTTTTCATGGAATCAATTGTACAAAGACAGATTTCTCACTGCTACTGGTCTCTCTGATGTAAAATATGATGTGATGCTCATTTCAGCACCTGAAACGGACCAGTAACCTCCTGTATGCCCTTTAAAACTGCTCCCTGCCAAATCCACCCCCCCAACCTTGACCTTTGCATTATTTGTTCATTAACCTTTGATTGCTGGGTTACATGTTGGCATATTGTGTACAAAAAAGCAAAAAAAAAAAAAAAAAAAAAAAAAAGCATATGCATTATGCACCCAGTCTGTGAACAGTTACTAATGATGAGTAAACACGTTTGGCCCATGCTCACTGAGCTGTGTCTGTTACTAGTTCTGCATGAGTGGAAAACCATTGCTGGGGGTGACAACACACGAGGCTGCATATGCCGTCAAAGTCGTGGTGAATTTATTTCAGGGTGTGGGCACGCTTGAGCGGACTACATGAATGTTTTACCATTCTGCTGTTGATTATATGCAACATGATGAGGCTTTTGATGTGAAAACTGGGAAGGGTGCAGCGTAAGTGAAACTGATTGGCATATTGTATGTAGAAAGATTCACTATTAAACTGCAGTAAAGCTGAAGTGTATGTGAAGGACTTCAGTTCACAGCTGCTTTTGCAAAACCTTTGCGGGACCTGGTATATGTTGAAATATCATCATGAAAATCCCATTAAAACAACAATTTTCTGTTGTAAACCAGACAAAGAGTCAACTGCCATGTTATTGGATCTATGAGACTGCACACGCAAACCACCAAAACCACTTTCACCTTTTCAACAATAACCTGGATATAAAGCAAAATGCACAACCTTCCGCTGTATTGATTCATTTTCTTTTCCTCATGCTCCCCCTAAAACTATGCTCCCCCCATATGTTTAATGCTACAAAGAGGAGAATCCAATCCAATTTTACATTTTCATGCTTAAAGTGCAAGAAATAATGGATTTAATATTTGTTGAGTTATAATCGCAAGCCAGCTAATTCAGAAAGTACTGGCAGCCAAGTCAAAATGGGTTTACTTTGGACCAAACTCATGTACACTTTTCTGCCAAAGCCTATTGTCACAATCAGTGTCGAGCTAATGCTTTGAGACTGACTAAAATCCACATTTACATTGGCTACCTTCATCCAGAGCAACAGTTGGCAGATACGTCTATACTGGACATAATTTTACAGCGATTAGCAGTTTATGTTGAACGCCGATATCCAGTTCAGAAACAGCAAGTAGTGTAATGATCATTTAATGCATCCATTCATTGCTGTCACCTCAAATATTAGGTTTTCCCCCTAAAGCAGTCCTGCAGAAACAAAAGGATTTTGCTGACTGCCTCGTGGACTTGGCTGAAAAATTAGTGCACAATCTTCCACATAATTCCTCCTGGGAGTGGGGCAACACAGCAGCAAACGGAAGTAGGACGCGTTCAGTTTCAAAGACTGTACCAGAGAAGTAAATATTTAACTTTCTCGATGTATTCAATAAGAAAATGTACAAGACAAGCATGGAGAAGCAGAATTAAACAGGTTCTGTCACTGGCCTTTGCACACACTGTCTGTAAACCCCGACTCATTCTAACAAAACTTGAGCACCTGTTGTAAAACTTTCTTTTTTGATTAATATGCGCACACACACACACACACACACATTGTTGAGAATCATCAGTGAACGATTACACAGCGATTAATATGGATGCTTGGTATCAGAATGCAGAGTGCCTCGCAAGCTGCAATCATTACAATGCAATCACAAAATAATCACCTACAAATTCCCTGTGGCTCTGAGTGCGTGTGTGTAAGTGTGTCTAAAGATGTCCACCTGTGTCAGTATATATATACATAAACATGTCGGTGTATGTGTGTGAGTGCATTTGTATATCTCTGTCTGTCTTTGCAGTAGCGGCGAGTGTTGTGCATCTATATTAGAACATTATCGTTATTCTGTCGCTGTTCAAGCTTCCTTGTCCCATTCTTCTGCTATTCTCTGTCTCTCTCTATCTCTTTCTTCCTCTCTACAGATTCACAACCGTAGTACACAAACACACACACACATACATATGACAACACACTCAACTCTCCCTCTTTGGGCACTTTTTCCTCTACCCTCCTCAGCCCTCTTCTTTTTCCTTCTCTCCCATCCCTTCATCTTCTTGGTTCCATTCACATCTGCAGAGCTGCAGAGTAAACAACTGACTGACTGCTGTCACAGCATGTAGCCCTCCTACACGCGCACGCGCGCACACACACACACACACACACAGAGGGTAGGAGAGTGCACTATCTGCTGACTCCCAGAACACCAAAAACACACATTGCTGAGGACTGCTTTACCCTTTACAGTGGCGCGCGCACACACACACACACACACACACACACACACACACACACACACACACACACACACACACACACACACACACACACACACACACACACACACACACACACACGCGCGTGAGCACACCCAGGTACACACACTGATCTGAAGCCACAGTAAACATCTATGTGCTGACTGCCACAGCACACAGCCCTGGGCGAGCCGGCTCCAAACACGCACAGAGACAGAGATGGACGGATAGATGGCGGCGCAGACATACACAGAGCTGTCATCTCTGCAGCAGCGCACAGACAATGCAGAAAGGCAACGGAGGGGGAAGACGAGAGTAAAGGATCAAGAAAGAGCGATAAAAATAGAGAGATCTCGACTGATGCTCTCTCAGATGGATTCTTTACATGTCTTTAGCCCTGTCAGTCTGTAAATATTTGTCAACATCCAACTTGATGTGTTTTTCAACAAACATTTGAGACATAAACAGGGAAACCGACAGCATTTTCATCTGTCGACATCACTTGGAGGAGTTCACAAACTGATTTGAGGCCTCATTCACCCAAAACTTGCTGCTCCCAGGACTACGGGGACCCCCGTGCTTTTAAGTCTGACATCAAAACAGACAAGTGATCTGTCGCTCAGTGTCTCTGTGTGACTCTGTCACTCTCATTTTCTGTAGTGTAATTTACTCTCATCCCTGCTGCCACTCCATTTCCTAATGAAGGAGTGATAGTTGAACATTTGCTCTTTGTAATTTACTTTCAACTCCAGTCTGTTACCGACAGCCTGTCTATTCATAGCCAGGTGACAGATGCTTTCATACGGGGCACGAGCGGTGACTGAGAGGGAAAATGATGTTACTGTTGAGTCATATTATAATGTTGCAGCTTGTAGTTGAGTGCCTGTTTGTTCTTTCAGATATCAGCCTTACCTGACTGTTTACCAGTGACTTCCAGCTGTATCGCAACGGTTTTAAGTTCCTGTTGATGCAAACTGAACATTTCTTGCCGCTTCACATTAAAAGTTTTCCACAGCTGTTTTCCACTGAGTTAGCTGAGCCTCTTTAGCAGTGCTGTATAAAACAGGATTAGACAGCGCTCCGCACTACCACCATCATCAAATACCAAATGAAGGAATATATTGAGTAAAAATGCTTCATCCCTCCAGTAGAGTTCAAAGACTTGTAGAGTCTATGCCGCAGTGTATTACAGCTGTTGTGGAGAATCATTGTGGTTCAACTGGACATCACTGATTATATACTCACTAGCACTTTCTAATGTTTCTTTTTCCAGTTTAGATGTGAATTAGATCTTTATTTAGAATATGTTATCTCAATTCCCAAGAATACATACATATAGAGCCATAAAGAAGTCTGAGACGGCAGCTGCACTTGTCCATCACTTGCTTGCTGTGATAACTCTTGGGTCTCAGCTCACTTGCCAGTCTGCAATCTACATCCTGCAATTTAAAAAGTCAATTTCCCGCGGAGTTTCCCTTGAGATTCAAACAACAGGTTTCCGCTCTGCTATAGATCTAAAATTAGTCAGCGAACATGTAACACACCTCATGTACACCATGGATGTGAAATCACGTATCCTAACAGCAGGACATCTCTTTCTCAAATTAAATCGAAGGCAACTGGACTTGTATTTGTCTGTGGAAGGTACTTTCACAGGTACTTTGGTGGACCCACCCACAAGAGGTTAAATACCTGGGTCCTACTCCACTTTCTTGGTCAGACTAGTGCGGACTAGAGAGACCAATACATAAGAACTGATGAAGCCGCTTGGATAAGAGGCGAAACGTCTTCCACAGACAAATACAAGTCCAGTTGCCTTCGATTTAATTTGAGAAAGAGATAACAATGACCTGGACGAATGAGAACTTTCACAGACTAACAGCAGGACAGAAACGGTAAACTTTTCTCCTTAAAGTTTTTCAGTTCTGCTCTTGTGTGAGTCCATTGAAATTACATCTCACACTGGAGCGATGACGGCAAATGTTTTGTGAAAGTGTGACACACATTAGAAAGAGGGAGAGTTGCAAAGTTTCAACAACTTTTAAGTGAGTAACATGAAGAAAGCTTCCTAACCCTCCTCACTATGTTCCTTATCTCCTTAAAATACACACCAGAAAGTCCCATACACTTCATATAATACAGAAACACCAATGCACGTCCTTCAGGCTGCTGACACCACTGTGATGTGATTTTGGCTCATTGGCTAGAGATATAAAGATTTGGAGATGACCAAATATGTATGTGTCATACTCCTGTATCTATATAGGAGATCTCTAGGAGATATCTATATTCTCCAAAGAGGTAGAAAATGGTAAAAAATGCAAAGTAGTGCATAAGAAGGCAAACTTCGTACACACAATAGTTCCTGGACCACACTTTGAGAACCACTGGTCTAAACTTCAGGAGCAAACCACCCAACATTCATATAGCACGACAGTCTGAAAGACTTGATGCCCGCTCTCTCTGCAGCGATGAGCGACCTCCACGCACCGTATCCCAGTGGGAGAAACAAAGAAAAGGGCACAGCTCGTACCAGTTTCTCTGGAGATCTGGATGAAGGCCTCCACGCCGCTCTCTCCGTAGTTGCCCTCCGAGGCGAGCGTGGACACGTAGTTCCACTCCATCGCCGTGACGATGTCCATCATGGCCTGGGCCTGGTAGGAGTCCGGCGGCACCACGCGGGAGAAGAAGTCGTAGCGGGTGTTGTCGCTCAACTCCGGGGCCGTGGAGGCGTAGCTGACCTGGGGGATCTGGGGGAAGAAACAGGAAGAGGACAGCTTGTTGATTGTGAGGCCAGCTAGTTCTGCTTGTTTAACATTCTATATATTGAAATGTGTAAGAAAGGAAGATTATGCGTTTTTTATATTTACCACTAAATTCCATATTCAGTACAATCAATTTCTTCACTTGCCTGAAGAAAAAATAAGAGAGAGTCATGCTGTGCTAATCCTCTCACTTCCATCACGCTTTCATGCATATTTTTATTGTGATGTATATATGTGTAGGAAACGGCTACAAATACCCCTCACTCCCAGCAGGATCACTGTGATTAATGATAATTCTCTGGGATGTGAGGGGAAGTTGTCGTCACCAAGGCTGAAATTCAACAGTCGACTCATTGTGGGGTTAAGAGATGTTAAAAGGCGCACACGAGCGATTCGAGGTTCAAGTGAGAGCTTATGGAGGAGAGTAACTAACGCGGTGAGTAATCAGGAATTTGAATGCGAGGCGACCTAGTCCTAGGGAGGAAACAAAAAGGCAACCCCGGTGATGCCGAGTGTAATTCGTTCTCCAACACTGACGTCATGGCTGAATGAGAGGAGAAGATTTGACGCAGGAAGACAAGACACAAAAGAGACAGCCGGGGGGGGGGGCTGACAGGAGGACGGACAGACAAAAAGCAGGGCAGACGGGAGGGCGGCAAGACAAAGAGGTTGACAGAATGAGAGGAGACACATGTATGCACACAGACACGTACACACGCACAGGTATCGGTAGTGATAGGTAGCGTAACAGGCCGAAGGTGTTAGATGGCTGACAGGCAGATTGATTTTTCCCCTGACAGAGGGGGACAGCAAGGGAAGACCCTGTACTTACCAACACACACACACGCCAAAGCAAGAGATGCTGGACAGACATCTCATTGGCATTCATTGGAAGTAAGACTTAACTGCCAATCTAAACTAAAACATAAGGTGTGTCAGCTGTCTGTCTCTTCCACATAACCCCCCCCCCCACACACACACACACACACACACACACACACACACACAAATACAAATGTCTGCAATTGCTGAGCGCAGCAAAACCCGTCGGTACTGCATGAAGAGATTTAAGACAGACAGTGTTTGTGTGTTTGCAGTGTGTGTGTGTGTGTGTGTGTGACTGGAATCTTTCTAAAGCCCATCACTCACTGTCTTTATTCCCTCTGAGCGTCCTCTGAAGTCCCTGCCACCCTGCATCTACACTTGTCTTTGCCATTTTAAAAGGTCAGGGATATATCCCGAGTTTTGCAGGATTTTTTAAATCGTTCCTCTTTGGTGGCGCTGTGGCGCTGGCTGCAGTAAGTGGGTGGGAAATAGCCATGAATCTCCATACCTAGTTTTCTTGCTTCAGGAGCTTGTTTTCAGAAAAAATGAATTAGTCTGTCTTGGACCACAGCAATAACAAAAATGAATTCTTAACCTGAGCAGTATTCGTTCACCTCCTCCAGCATAGAGTATTGAAAGAGCAAGCAGCTAATATGTTTTACTTCCACAACAGCGATCAATGCGCACCTGTTAGTGGACAGCATCTCATTTTTTTTTTTTAGCAGCTTAATATTGAATTTTGGAATCAAACTATTTTGTTCTTTTTTCTGTTGTTTAGTACCTTGTCATTTCTCACTGTGAACTTTGTGGGAGTGTATGTTTGGGACACTTGAGTACTGTTATTGGTCTTCTCTGCCAGGGGAATACAACTGGAAACTTTCATAAACTGCAGGATGTGTATGTATAATTCATAGAGGATGGGGACAAGCAAATAAAAAGAAAGAAAAAAAAAAATCAAAGTTGGGCCAGCTGAGGAAAAAAACAACTTGTGTGCATGTGTTTGTGGCTCTGCGTGCATGTGCCTACGTACGTGCATTTTAATTTGTGTCGGTGTGCGAGTCTGCGGCACATGCCAGTGTGTGACGCCGCTGTTTCACTTGTCCTTCTACTCTCTATGTGAATTTAAATAGGTGAATATCCATTTCAAAGAGAAATGAGTGCACTGCTGCAGGAGTATGAGATATTTGTCTGTTTACAACAGCAATGGGAAAGAAACCCTGTGACCTGGGCAAACCTGGAACTTTGATCTTTTGTTATTTCACTCTACAGCTGGGAAACTGGGAAATGGAGACATACGCAGACACAAATACACACTTGTGTGCACTGCACAGTCATCCTCTTGTCATATTTCCCGAATCATTACCGAGTACGACGAGGGAAAGCAGAGAGGAACAAAAAGAGTGCAGGAGAGAGAGCTACATACGGCTTCAGTGACATCCAATATTGTCTGCTGCAAGCACAGACCTGATACTGTCTTCCACAACCACACCTGTGCTTTCTAAAAAATGTATATTTCTGCAGACACTTCTATAGCCGCACAACCACGGATCCCCCAGACACGCATGTATAGGCAATGAAACCTCCTTATACTGCACACGTCTAATGGTATGTGACATTTGAGAGCTGTAAATCATTCATGTGCTGTGAGTTGAGAGTGACTCCAGCCTTTTTTTCCAAAGCAAGAAGAGCTAGAGTTGTAGTTAGAGGCGGGAAATTAACAGCTTGGTTCCCCCACATCGCTGGGGAAGAAGATTATGCTTCCAATCCCCCTAATTCCATTTGCTCTAATGAATATGTGTGTGTGATAAAAAGGGAAAGCGTATGTGTGTGCCGTTGAATGTGCAGTTTCAATTAGCGCTAGAAACGCTTTCTCGCTCACACACGCGCACATTAATCAATGGGGTTATGTACCGTTTCAGTTTCTTGATACACAATAGTCAGTCCGTTAGCATGTTGCGCCAACCACCCTCACATCTTTTGCATCTCTGGTATCAGTGAGTCAACCACTGAAATATCTCAACAACTATTGGATGGATTGCTAGGAAAACTTTGCACAGATGTTCATGTTTGCCAGAGGATAAATCCTGATGACTGTGTGATCCCCAAGCACCAAAAACACACTGGCATCCATGGTTTTGAGTGCGATGTTTCAGCAATTATTGGAGAGAAGTCCTTGGTTGGTTGTGGGAGGGGTTCAGTCGAGAGGCATTTTGCTATTAATTGTTGGAAACCTTCGTTGGACATACATTTACATACAAGGCTGTGTATATTCTCATTTGTCCAGGTCATAGTATCCTAAAGGAGTTTTTAAATCGAAACCAACTGGACCTCAGGACCAGTCCTAGCCTGGTCAGATGCGTACACGAACTGATGAAGCCTCTTGGATGAGAGGTGAAACGTCTTCCCAGACAAATAACCTAGACCAGTTGGTTTTGATTTAAAAACTCCTTTAGGATTTACATACAAGCTTTCAAACAAGCTGAGCATGGATTTTTGAAATACATTCACAGCACAGCATTTCAGTGTCTTTCACCAATCAAGACATGCTGAATCTCAGAGCCTTCCCGAGGCTCTCCGGATTACCAAAACACTGCTATGCATGAAAAGTTAAAGGCTTACAGCCCTGCAATGTTGGCCCTCTTGCAGGCACTGTTCTTAGCAGAGTCAGAAGGCCTCTGAAGCGGCACTTAGTCCCTGCACCTCTCCACTAAACCTCATTAGAAACCTAAACTCTCCACCAGAACAAACATTAATCTACTTCATGTTGTGTGGCTGCCATTGAATGGCAATTTGGCCAATCCGGCAATGATATTAAGTCTTGGTTCTTTTGAATTGATCACAATGAAAACAGAATAGTCCTCCGTCGGCTATGAAAATAACAGAGATTAATTCCTAATTGAACTGTGTTTCCCTCAAAGCAAATATTATTGAAAGAGCGCAAAGTAATGTGTTTTCCTTCCATGACAACAATCAATGCACACCAGTAAGTTGATGATATCTCATTTTTGACTGAAACTAAATAATACTCTTAATCGCCACTCATGTTTCTCACCAGTATGTCCTGAGTGAACTCTGCCTGCCACCTATACACAGCCAGGTCCACTTCATCTATTCCTCAGTGACTTTGGCACTAGTGAGGAGCAGTTTCATCCTTCACTATAGATCAATGCTGAATCCCACTGGGGAGCTGAAAAGATAACTAACAGCCAGATTTGGACCTTAACAGATCTAATGATCCGGCCCACTGGCTTTTTGTGTATGTGACTTCGCAGCTGAGGATCAAAATTCACTCCAACGAGTTGTGCCCATTCTTACAGAGGAACCTAGGAGAATGCATTAAAAGATGGATAAGCCTACATCAAATAATGCTACAGTGTACTGGAAATGTATCTGGTGAAACTGCTCCATGGTAAGGAGTGTTATACAGTCAGAAACCTGTGCTCTTCTTTCAAGCTAAAGAAAGCTACGGACAGCTAAAAGTGACCTTACCACTTGGAAGGTCTAAGGGAAATCATAGCTATCTAAGCCAGAACAAATGTGTCTAACCATTCCCTTAAAAAGATTAACACTGCAATTTTCAGTCCAATAATTGATCCGCAACTTCTCTGACAAGAGATGATCTATTTTTGTAACTTTTCAGGCATAAAAGCCAATTATCTAGCTTCAGCTTCTCTAAGGTGAATTAAATGATAGTAATACAAATATCTTTGAGTTTTGGACTGATGGCACCTTGGGCATTTTTAGACAAAACGATTAATCAACAGATAAATCAATAACAAAAACAAATCATTGATTGTAGCTCTAAAAAAATATATATACTTCATCATTCCTCTCATCATGTAGATGGCAGATATATATTTTTATCCTAAACTGGCCTTTGAACCACAGCTTCACAAACATGAAACTAATCTAGAGCTTATCTGAGAGGCTGATTATGTGTTAAAGGGGACATATTATGCTCCTTTTCAACAAGTTTGAATAAGTCTCAGAGGTCCCCAAAGCATGTATTTGAAGCTTTTTGCTAAAAAATCCACTCCGATCCTATATTTCAGCATGCCTGTAAACCCCTCTTTTTGAGCCCTGTTCAGAACAGGCTGTTTCTGTGTCTGTAGCTTTAAATGCAATGAGCTGCGCCTGACCACGCCCCTCTCCGGAAGGGGATGCCGTTCGGGCTTCTGGCACCGTGCTCTAATGTTTACGGTGACCGTGACCGGCAACCTGGCGTCGGTAGCGATTTGGTTCAACCACACGACTTTTATCCAGAATCTGAGCCAGAGGGAGAGGCTGCTGAAGAAGTTCAAACTCTACAACTGCAGCAGGACGTTTCTGAATGGTTGGTAACCAATTTTGTGTATTTTGACATTACATTTTGAGTTTGTTGATGAGAGCTGGCACACAGTTACTAACATGTAGCTAGGTAGCTAATGCTAACTGTTACTATCTCGTCATTACTGGGAGCTCTTTTGGTAAATAAGCACTATTGTGAATAGTGTAATGTAGTTATCTGTCATGCCTCCTTAGATATACTTTTACAGTCTGAAAATGTTTGTTGTATGTGGACTGCTACAGATGTTCAATGTCAGTACTAGTCAGATATATTAATAGGTGCTAACAAAGTAAATCATTTTTCTCCATGTTTTGAGCAGAGATGCTCATCATGACATCTTCCTTTATGTAGTAAATTTATTTTGTGTATTACAGTAAAAGCTGTAAATCAGCATAAACATGTCTGACAGCAACAGTAATCTTTAGTCAAAGACTAAACTGGGCAGTTTTCTACACTACACTGTTGTCAAGCTCCACATTATATGCAATAAGTGACATGTTATAAATTACCTCGGTTATATCTGTTATATATTTTGGATAGGTGCTCCTGTGGAAACTGTGCAACCATGCCCACAGAAGCTGAGAATATCTGCTGCTAGGAGATACCACAGGTAGCAGTCTCACTAGACAAAATTAATTTGTTTTGATTACATTACATTTATAATAAACCATAGAATGTCCCATTTGCAATTCACTGTAGGTTACCAGACGGCTATGGGAGATCGAGGAAGATTTACCATGTACGGTCGGCCGTCCTGGGTTGGAGCCGCTCTGCCTCATTGTGTACTCCCTCCAGAATGCCTGCAACATGTACCGAACTGACTACGGTCCTTTACAGTTGAGAGGAATACACCAGTATGTTTTGCTTCTTTGTAAAAACATAGTTTCAATCTAAATAAAAGATGTTAGGCAGTCTTGTTTTACTTCAGTGCACATAATTTTACAATGGTAATAACACACCACAAATAGAGTAACACACACTCAAATAAATTAGTTTAGCTGCTCTTTGATTTGTAAAGTTCTTCTATCAGCAGATAGTGTGCATATAATATATGAATTCAGAGGAGTCATTTCTTTAGTAACAATCAAGCATTTATTTACATCAAATGAGGAACTTATAATCAGTGATAATAAAAAAAAAACTGTAAGATTCACTGGATCCATATAAAAAATTGTGAGACACAACATAGATATATGATTGCAAGACTAAATGCCCTGTCCAGTTGTTTTAGTCAGTACAGGTATCTAGCCTATAGGAGCTTTGTGAGCTGGTGCTGGGGCTTCCTTGGTTGCAGAATCTGGGTCGTCATTCCAGCCTGCGTGGTCCTACGCATCCATGCCGTGTTTCCTGACGCCACAGGCCGGTATGTGGGTTTTAGACTGGCCCATGATAGAACCGGGACACATAGCTGGATATGACCTCCTCCTTCTCAGGCCGCTCGAACTGTGCAGTGAGGTCCTCTGGGATGGGGATGGCCAAAGCAGCTTCTGTGTATGGTCCCAGGTCACAAAGACTTTTTCAAATATGAGGTCCACCACATTCCCTGTTTGATAAAACAAAAGATTTTTTTTTTTACATTTTTCACTTTTTTTTTTTTTTTTTTACAAAACAATGATTGAAAGTCTGTTTCTAAATACCTCCTGATATTTTCTTTACTGTATTTTGTTGTTGATGGAACTGTCATAACATTATATGTGCAATATTTAATACAATGTGTACAAAACATTTTTTGGTTGAAAAATAAAATAATATAACACTTATAGAATGTCAGCCCAGTCTTAATTGGTTTAGCTCTGCATTCTCCCTTCATGCCTTTTGGAAATTGGACCTTGAACAGTGGTTCACCTTCTTTTGTTTGGGCTTGTGGTCGGTCAGCATTTTCATTGTAGTACATGGCAGCCAGGTGACAGATGATGACAGAAACCTTAGCCTACACACTCACAAGTTCTAAGTAACCACAGCTTCATTTACCTGCACATTATTCCAAGACTGATAAATGACTGTTAGGTTTATCAAAAGTAGATGCACTTCAGATGGCTACAGACCTGTACTTCTGATGTGAGGCTGAAGATCTTCAAGGATAACTGTGTGCCTGCAGTGGGTCAGTCTGGCATGCAACATCCCTTGTTGCAGGAAGCTGTATAGATGGCCTGAACAGAGGAAACAGAGGTTACACCAACATCTCCTCAAATGTGTAGTTATGGCAACAGCTGCAAACAGTGCAAGAATGATAACAGATGCTCTCAATTATGTGTAAACTGGGTTGTCGATAGCTTGTAAATGCTGCAAATAGCTCACTATATGTGCAAGATGCAAAAAATGTGTATTATAGACTATCCCCTTGGACATATCCCCTTAACTGTGTGCTTATCTAGATATTCCCTACAGGCACTGTATCTGTAAACATGATATAAACGTTAAAACGGCCGTTATAAGGCATGACTCTCAATAATAACTTTCACAGCACTAATAAACAAGCCCGGACACCTATGCTAATCACTACGAGCTTATTTTTAGTCCGAATTTTACCTGCTTGACTTTACAGACAGCTAAAACGCCTTTAAAATATAATACATTTAACAGGGTGGCTCTTATCAATGTCACACGGCGATACCAAGCAGAAGAATTACATACAATCTGTACCCCGCTATACCCGGCTGCGTCTCGACGACGCTAAACGTTAGCCACATTAGCTGCCATGCTAACAACACACGCAACAGGCTCTCGTGAACAAACAGTAAAGCAACATAAAATGGTAAAACTTACAGCTTCGAAGTTCAAAGTTGGGTCACGGACAGTCGGTACTGATCCAAGCTTTATCTTGAGACTTGTAGCAAATCCTGCATTGTACTGGCCCTCGTTGAGAAAGCAGTCCGAGGTGAAATGGTTAGCACACGTACAACACTCTCGGAGTTGGAGCGGGAACATTTCCATCAAAAATAAAATTAATCCACTGGGTCTTCAGATCCTCGGGCGTAGGGATTAAAAAAAGACTTCTGTGTTGGTTTGTGCAGCCAACAACAAAGCAACTACTGTGTTTCGCTCGTACCTTCGACATTGTTCTACCGAAAGCCGGTGTTCGCGAGGGAAGTAACGATACCGTCTGCAACACGGACTCAGAGGGCGGAACACACACCTAGCTCGGGGAGCGTCACCCACCCGGGGGGAGGGGCATCGCCCTTCTTGACGTCACCAGGGGCGAATCTCCAATCCGCTCGTTTGAGCACACATTTCTTGAAAGGTGGAGAAAGCAAAAGAACGAGAGGATGGACTTTTCTCATGTTTGGGGGGTCCGTAGACATGCCAGGGACACATACTACCGATAGAAAACCATGGAAAAGTGCATTTTGCATAATAGGTCCCCTTTAATAACAACTTATGGCTGCATGAAAAACAATGTTATGCGTCTGATATATGATAGTGTGTGTGAGTGTATGCACACATCATGACTGTGTGTGTCTGTGCGAGTGTGTGTGTGCTTGGTGGTAATGGAGCTGTCGGGGGCCAGAATCTGAGCATTAGGTTGATAGATGGCAGTGGTCTGAAGCTAATTAACCCCACTGCATTACACACATACACAGCCTGTTTGTTACACACACATACAGCCGCACACACACATACACACACACACACACACACACACACACACACACACACAGAAAAAAAAGTGTCAGAGGAAGGATTGGATATGTTACGCACATACACACATACACACACGGTTAAAGCAACAGGGCCCTTGGTCAATGACGGTGATTAAATGAATTAAGCAAATAAAAATGTTTAGGCATACACACATACACATAGATGGAAAATCATTCAAATGTACTTATCTGTTTAACCTTTTCTAAAATAATTTTAAAAAATTATATTTATTTGTGTCTGAAGAAAAACTGTCAATTATGGAAATGTGTTAGTTTTGTAGCCACAGTAACAAATCTTGGACCAAATAATTTTTTTGCCGGATCGAGCAGGAACAATTTTGACCGAGCTATCAGAGGATGGACAAAGAGAGAAGGAAGGCACACATACTGTAAATTGATCCGGCCGTCTGGAGCCCCGGTTCTGAGTCAGCCTAGAGAGTTGTTTACTTGCTCAAAATTTGACTCGGCCCTCTAACAGCCAGCCGTGGTCTGTGTCTAATGAGGAGAGGACTGGCACAGTGGGACCTTACCAAGTTAATTTACCAGGATGAAGACTGCTGGGGCTGAGAGTTGGGTGTCTCTCGCTCTGTCTAACCCCATCAACACTGTCTGGGGCCATCTGTCTCTCTTTTTTCTCTGCCTGTCTGGCCCTTTGCCACCGTGTCTGTCTGTCTTGTTTTTTTGTTGCTTTTTTTTGAGATGTCAGTCCAACATCGGCAGTAGCTTGTCATTACAACTTCACAGATCGGGAATGGTGAACTGGAACGGCACTTTTCAAAGTTACAAATCAGAATCTCTGAGGAAACCTGCTGCTATGAAACAACATCAAAAGTGGCTTTTATTAATGCTTAAAAGTTGGATTGAATAATAAGTTTAAAAAAAAAAAAAAAATGTTTCCTCTTCCTGTGTATTTAGATACATTTTCACTATTATGTTGAAAATTAGAAAATAATTTGGGGGAAAAAAAACATCTGTACTGCGATCCTAACAATATTATATTGATCAAAGGCTTGCAAATTAGAACAAAGCCATAGGGATATGATAGCACAGAGATAGAAAGAGGAAAAAAACAAAAAACTATTACCTCTGTCTCAGATCACTGTTACTCTCTCTGGATCGGAGATGCTACTTTAATTGCTGCTAAACAACAGTGATATTCTCTTTACTGTCTTGGTTTTACCCCGTGCACACTCCCTACATCACAGGAAGTTCTGAATAGAATAGCAGCCTGTAATTTGTTTGTTGACAAGCAAACAAAAACAGGTAGACAAGATGAAAGAAAGGCAGTGAGGGAAAGTAGGTAAAAGGCAGGCTCTTCAACAGAGCACAGAGACTGAAAAAAAAAAAGGTTGAGAGAGAAGAGAAACAGCAGAAAAGACAGCACAAGGGGGAGAGGGGGGGCAATGAGCAAGAGGCAGGGCGAGAGGAAAGATGACAGAGGAACATTTAATGGGAGCAAAGAGAATGAAGAAGAGAAGTGGGAAACAATGAGAGGGGAAGATGAGAGGAATGATGAGAGGGAATGTTTAGCAGAAAGCATAAGAGACTAAAATGGAGAGAATGGAAAGGGAATAGAAATAAAAGAGCACAGATAAGAGAGGAGTCATACAAAAACAGAGGGGAGGGGGGGCAGAGGAGAGAAAGACAGGGAGAAGCTGAATGAAGGAAACTGAGATACTTGATGGAAAACAACAACTGAAGACGGGGGGGGCAAAGCAATGCAGATTCCTAGAAAAAGGCAGAGTGAGAAAAGATCGGAGCGGAGCAGAAATTATATGAGAGAAGAAAAAATGAGAAGAGTTTAAAAACGCTACAAAAGGTTAGGAAAAGAGAGAGGTGACTGAGAAAATGAAAGACAAAGGGAGTGAGAAAGAGACTATTATGCAGAATGCTAATGAATGGGACAGAAGTGACACAGATGAGATTGATGTAGGCAAGCGCAAAGAAGAAGAGAAAGAAGAGAACAACTGCAAAGGAGATAAAATGACAAGAGGAAGACAAGCAGACACATGGTCCATTTTAAAATGCGTACCCGGGCTCCACTTAACCCCTTCCTACCCGCGTTTGTCATTCCGTACTTCAATAAATCACCAAAATTGGACCGCTGTATGCGATCTTGGTGGTGTCATCGAGGAAATAAATGCATCTACCTGCAGATGTTGTCACAAAAACGTAAAGCTCCAACATGAGAAGAGCTGAATCATTGATTCTCTGAGCTTTCCATAGACATTTAGTTTATCTGGAAGTTCCGAAATACAAGTGAGGCACCGAGCGAGCTATCGAATTAATGGCCCAGTGAGCCATTAATTCCCTGGAGCTTTTCAGCGGCCTCATGCGGGCTGTAGCAGAGAAGGCGTTCGTCTGCCGAAGCCACGAAAACTCAGCTCAGCAAGACCAGCTCTCTCCTGCCTGCTTTGTGACAGAAAGCTTGTGGCTTTGCAGCAGCACTCTGCCAGCTGAACAAGCATCGCGTAGAATTTAGAAGTAATAACTAGAAGTTAGCAGCACTGGTAGTATTATTACATTTAAGAGGCAAACATGAACAGCATTGCATGAGCAGCTCTTCTTTTTTTTTTTTTTTTTTACATGTTTTGGAAAGGGAGGTGTGTTCCAAGCATGATTATGAGTCAACAGCAATGCTAGCAGCTCTGTGAGGCTGTGCTTAGCTGATTGTTAACCTCATGCTAACATGCTCATGGTGACAATGCTTAATGTATACTGTTCACCATTTAGTTTAGCATGCTAGCAAGCTAACATTTGTTGATAAACACTAAACACGAAGTATGGCTGAGACTGAAGGGAGTGTCATTTATTTTGGCTGGTATTTGATCATAAACCGAAGTTCTAAACAAACTACCGTTTTGACCTGATAATGGCACCGAGGCAAAAGTCACGGAGGCCATTAGGATTTATCCTCTGGGCAGGATGAACTTCACAACGATCCATCCAATGGGTTTTGAGGCATTTCACTACAGACAAAGCAGGAAAACCTCATGGTGGCGCCAGAGGAAACATCAGAGCATTACCAAAGTTATTCACCTTCATCCTCTATGAAAGTCTGGACAAAATGACATGGCAATTCATCCATTTTTTTCAGTCTGGACCAAAGTGCACTGACTGACAGAAAAACCTTTCCAAGAGTAATGCCATTAGTGGTTAAAAATTGTTCAATACATATTAATATATAAACAGGATATTTTCAAGGCTCTGAACAAATGGTGGACAACAGGGAAACAATGGATTTATCCTCCCTGCATAAAGGGGCATTTCCTGGCCTTAACAAAGCACAGAGAAATGTCACAGCCATATGATAATGTCTCGGTATATATATCTATATATGTTGCAATTCCACATCGGAAAGATGCGTTCTCTCGCAACACACGAGCTGGGCGTGCTCCGATATATTCTGACCAGTCTGCACAATTTGGAGAAGTGGTTTTTGGTTGGTTTTGTTTTGTTTCAACATATTCAATACTTTTTTTCCCCAAAAAAACACATTTTAATACATTTAAAAGGCCTAAAATTCAGATTATTGGATTTTAGACTTTTTAAGGACCCACTGAAACCCCGTACAAACATCACTAAGTCGGACATTCTGTTCACAGTCTTCCCAACAAAGAACATGGAAATGTAAAACACAGGATGGAACCCAATATTGAATCCTTCATCCCCCTGCAGGTATTACATGCTCAGGGTGACAATGAATTAACTGACACAGAAAGCTGTGGTGGAGAGGCAGGAGCTGTAATACCAGCCCACCCCACTGCTTTAGTCAATTTAAATTTCAAGAGGAACCTTATTAAAGGCTGCACTTAGGTCCAAAAGATTTACAATTGTAGCGATGAATCTGCACCTGCTGCTGAGAGAAGGTCATAGGGTTGGCTGGAGGACAGGGTATGACAGGTGATTGAGGTGTGAGGGTGGCATTGCCAGTAACGGTTACACACACACAGAGAGAGCGAGAGCGAGAGAGAGAGAGAGAGAGAGAGAGAGAGAGAGAGAGAGAGAGAGAGAGAGAGAGAGAGAGAGACACATATAAATGCACACACACACAAACACACAGTGGCAATATTGGTGAGATTAAGTGTAGTTTTTTGGGCAAGAGCGGACACACAATATAAGCTTCACTAGTGTAACATCTGTTTCCATGCACACACACGCACACGCACACACACACACACACACACACACACACACACACACACACACACACACATACTTCTACACACAACCACTGCCAATATTGGGGAAGTGAGGATGACCAGAGAGCTGGAGGGCAGGGACCTGAGGCTACAGCCTTTAATATAATTCTGTCAAAGCTTTATCACTTTCTCTCTCACACTAACATCCACACACCTATACACACATATATACACACACATACACACCACTATCGCCCTGTATCACACATTTTGGAACAAACACAAACTTTATCACGCACAAAACAAACGGCCGCCTGTCCTCACCTGCCTTTGAATGTCCTGAATGCAGATCTAGTGATGATACACAACAAACACAGCCGCAAACAAGTCACCTACTTAGACACACACACACACACACACACACGACAGGAAAACAACTTCTCTTATCTTTAATTATCGCTTATAACGAACACTATTCTTGTGTGGACATTTTGGCAGGTGAGGCAGCCCTTCCTCGTTTGACAGCGCGGAGTCGTGACAAACCGAAGCTTCCACCAACTCGTGCTTAATTACTCTTTTCACAGCTGGCAATTACAGGCAGGAACATTCACAAAATAAAGTTGTACAAGCCTGATGTCTAACAATGTACAAATTTTCCATGTGTTGTTCACATGTAGCAGGTTTAGTCCAGCAAACAGAGGGACAAACATCTCAAGCACGTGGATGAATACTTGCATTATTTGACAGTGAAGAAGAAAGCCTCCGTATTTTGCTAATCATCTGGTATATATTATTACTCCAGACAATCAAATCACTATCGGTGGAGTCATTGCCTTTCGTTGTTCTGTATCAGTAAATCAAATTGTATTTTTTGGGGAACTTCGGTGATGAGAGGAAAACAGCTATTGTGATTTAAGTCCTCTCACATATCCAAACAATCAACTGCATGACTGCTTTTAACTGGAGATTGATTGAAAAATATAATAACTATCACGTAGGAGCCGTTACTTTTATAGCCTTAGATACAGTCTTGATGCTATCACTCTTTTCTTCACCGTCTCCTCCTCCATCCCTTATGTCTTCAGCTCACACTTTTCCCTCTAAATTAACATATCAGCCAAAATATGCGCGAGGTCTCCCCTGACTTCGCTCAGGTTTTTCTCCTCACTCCACCGCCTCTCACACATTTCCCTCTGCTTGTGTATGTTGAATAATATATCCTCTGTCACTGCATATGAGATTTAGGTTGCTGAAGTGAGGCAGCTGTCACACACGTACACCCACCTGCCCACACACACACACACACACACACACAAACACACACATACACACACGAGGAAGGCACCAGACTACTTGATCCAAGCCAGCCACCTGCAGCTTCTCCTCTCTGTTTTCTCTCCCTGCAGTTACACAAAAGAGCTACCCAACAGTGCTTCATTGTGAGTTTTGTACTCGATAGAGTGTGTGTGTGTGTGTGTGTGTGTGTGGTGTGTGTGTGTGTGTGTGTGTGTGTGTGTGCGCAGGCAGGTGTGGGTGTGTGTGTGTGTGTGTGTGTGTGTGAACATGAGCACTTGACACCTGCCAGCATTCATACTCAGTGTTCCTGTATGCATTCCTGTGTCCCACTGCGTGACTGTAGCTGCAAATGTCACGAATTCCTCAAAACACCCACGCAAAGTCAAACTTACATACATTTCAGTCTTTTTAAATTCACAAATATAGCCAAAGGACAGACACACTCGCTGAGAAAAAAAATACAGTACACACACCTACCAGTGTTGCAGAACAGAGTCAGAGCAAGTCTGAGCTTCAAACAGGTATTCCCCAGCATCACAGCCATTAGGAATATATTCCCATTGTTACACTTGCAAATGAGCCCCATACATCATGCAATATGTCAGCAGACCTGCACGGAAAGCATTTTAAATCTGTCTAATGAAAAACAACTTAGCAGCAAATTAGAGGCTAGAAAGTCTTTCAAAACCATTTGAGTGTGCATGTTCTGGTTATGTAATAAGTTTTGGTTAAGTGATCGGTACGAGGACAATTTTTTGAGACAACACAAGTTGCAACACACTGACAAATTTCCCCAGGGGGGGAGACAAAATCAGTGTGTGCCCACATACGTCTCAAGCATGCACAGCTATCGTCATGACTTGAAGGAGGTTGTATATGTGTGTGTTTGTGAGCTAGGATTACTCAGCTCTCCTCAATTGCCCTTTTGTATGTGTGTGTGTGTGTGTGTGTGTGTGTGTATGTGTGTGTTTTGATTTATTTCTCAGCAGGCATCCACTTTGAGTTGGTCATGTTTTGCATATTACATTATGTATCAGCATCAGAAGTGTGTGTATGTGAGATTGTGTCATCGAAATCATTCGACACCTGTGCTGATATCATAACTGCACCACTGGGTGTTTCAGCAGGATCCGAGAACAGATTCCTTGCACACACACACACACACACACACACACACACACACACACACACACACACACACACACACACACACACACACACCCATTCTTGAAATACATAATCGACATTTACATCATAACTGCCTGACAAATGTAAAATAAAGTTAATTTGTGGTTAACCTACGAACAGCATGAAATTGGAATGAGGATGGATCTCTATCTTTTGGATAAACAGACGCAGGTTTGTTTTTTGCCTCCCTGAAAATGACATCAGATCAGAGGCATCGGTTGTTTTGTACCACATTTAATGCAGAAATTAAAAAAAATCATTAAAAACTAGGCAATAATGCACACATTTGTATTGGACTGGATGATAGTACATAATAAAACTGCACAAAATAGTACAAATGACCAAAGAACTGAGTCAATACCACTCCGACATTATTTCAATAGAGCTTTAGCAGAATTAATTCTCAGATTCAGATTTTTAATGACTACACGGCCAAGCTGTTGGCGTCTTACAGGGATATTTTTGCTGATGAGGTGTTGCCTTCCTAAACATGAGTGC
The DNA here is from genome assembly GCF_021018895.1 of Seriola aureovittata. Classification (NCBI taxonomy): domain Eukaryota; kingdom Metazoa; phylum Chordata; class Actinopteri; order Carangiformes; family Carangidae; genus Seriola; species Seriola aureovittata. The sequence continues at coordinate 10,747,833 of NC_079385.1, read as the reverse complement.
CAAAAACTTAAATGACTCTATGATGAATACGGCTTGTCAGAGTCAGTCAGTATGGGAGTTTGAGGATGCAACCTGCACTTGAGATTTGTGTTTTTGTGTCAAGTATGAGACAATTAATAGCTTAATTTATCTGCTCACAATAAGGTATTTAATCATTGTTAGAGACTGGTCTTTTGTTTGTGTCGTCGCCTGTATACCTCTAGACAGAGCCATTGTTTGATGTGAAAGGAGTGTTGTGTAGAAGGAATGAAAACAGGGGTGAAGGGGGAAAATGCCTTAGAGTGTAGGATGTGATGTAATTAAGCTTTACCTTTTGTTGTACGTCCCAGAAAAAGCTACTAAAACATGACACATTCAAGTGCTAAAGTCTATGTCTGACACTTTTTTACTATTTTTGATCGTGCTTACGATGTGAAAGGCAGAACATAAGTAGATGGATTCACGAGGAGTGTCGCACCGTAACCCAGGTCAGTCAGGATGATGATGACGTACATGTAGTTGTTTGACATTGATCAGTTTAAGCAATTATCAAAGTGATCATAACTGACTGTTTGCTAAACTGATCCAATCATATAGCTCACAACTGTACCTTGTCAAAGAAAATGTTACCATGTCCAAGTAACTAGCTTAGTACCTACCGTAGTAACCTAGTGTTATTTCCAAGCTAATAAACTAGATTGTTTTGTTGGGTAAGTCGTTACATGAGACAAATCCCTGCTCAGGATTGGGACATCCACCCTAATTTAGCTTTAGCCTCAGTCTTATATCATGTATGTAGTCATCAAGCACATATTTAAGAACCTGTTACATGGTTGTTGTTTTCAGACAAATCATCTAGAAACATTATAGTCATCTAAAAGGAGTTTTCAACCAACTCATATTTTTACAATTAGCTTAGGCTAGCTAGCTACAGCTGATGAAATCTACAAGCAATGATTCAGCAAACAAAATCCACAGTAGGTTAGAAATAAAGAAATATGCTTTTGTTTACTTCTGTTTAAAATCAAAGACCCATTGTTGAAAAAAAAAAAAAAAAGAAGCAAATCTCGAATCTGCCAACATTATGAATTGTAAACGTAATTGTCAAATGCATATGTGGTGTGCAAGAACAGAAAACTTGGGATTCGACAACTGGAACGCATTAGCTTGCGGGTGAACATGACTTGTGTCCACCTCCTATATACACATACACATTTATAGTGTACACAGTCCCCTGTAAATGTAAGTAGCCTATTTCCTTGTGTCATACATGCCAGCAGCTTGCTTTTCATCCCGTGTTGTAAAAACACCTCTGCACAAGTGTTGATAATGTTAAACTCATGAATGTTTATTATACTGCTGTTTAAACTAATTCTAATTGTCAAACAGCTCAAACAGCTTGTTGCCGCAGCAGTCCTCGTGCCTTCACGAAGCAGCAAAAAGCACAAATGTATTCTGACATTTCAACAATTGTTTCAGGGTTGAAACAACGGTGCAGCAGATGGTGAGACATTACACTCATCTATTCCTTGTGCTCCCAAGCATCACTAAATGGCGATTGATGCAAGCCCACCAACAGGTTACCACAGTCAAATAGAAAGCGACTGGTACAAACAGTAACTGTTATGTTGATATAGCAGGTGACTTTGAAATCAATTGACAGAAAAGTGGCTGTAAGTAAATGGAGAGTAATTGCAGGAAAACATCAAGTCAGTTTGGTCAAAAAAAACAAGCCATTCCCACTAAAGATTAGGAATAAAAATCCAATAGAGTCAGCTAAGCAGCTCAGTGCACACACACACACATTTCTTGGCTATGAAGTGGTTTTAATCAAATCAAAGCTGAAGCCTCATAGCAGGTGCATGGACTAAAAAAGTTTTTAACAAATTACAATAAAACAGGAGATGATTATATTAATGAACGTGAGCACTTAGTGGGTCTGCTCTTGAGTAACTTAATTGCTCAGGAAGTCGGTCAGCAGTCAGTGCAGTTCAAACCCAGGAAGTTATTGTGCTCAAATGGAAGGTGACTGTGCTCACATACAGTAATAGGTGTAACCATCGAAAAACAGCTGCAGCATTTTACTTCAATAATTATAGTTTGAAAATTCTCCTGCTTGTTGCCATCAGAGAGACAGTTTAAGAGAATGAGATACAATATTTCCCCACTTTAAAGTTTCCTATCACTAACCTCCCTCCATTAAAGGGAAACTTCCAACATGGCCGTTCCTTTCAGCCCGCCAGGGGAAAAGCACAGGCAGGAGGTGTTGGAGGACCGTCTCGTTATCTGTACCATATGGTCTCGAGGGAAGCGGTATCATTTTATTTTTAGGGGGAAAGAACTCGCTCGCACATGCACACACCCGCTGAGAGGAAGCAATTCCATCTCCGAATACCCCCTGTGTCTTCCAATCCACCTCGCCCAATACACTTTCACACACATACTGGCCCACAAGTCTTCACATGGGACACACACACATTCTCACATTCACAAAACACACAACTACAATAAGTTCCCCTCAACCCCTACATAGAGACATGATGCACAGTCACTTCACAAAGTATTCAAAACACTTCACTTTTTACACAATTTACGTTATAGATTTAATTTTAAATTAATAAAGTTTTCCCATTTGTCCATTAACCTACACCCAATTAGCCATGATGACAAAAGGCAAATCTGAAAACTGTCATTTATTAAGTATTCAGACCCTTTCGAACCATTTGCTGTCCAAATTATGTTCAGGTGCATTCTGTTTGCTTTAATTACCCTTGAGAAGTGTCTAGAACATCACTGGAGTCCATTGTTTTCATTTTGTCATAATGGGACATTGAGTGTCCATTAATGGGAAAAAAAATGTCATTTTATCCATTTAATTTTATCCAATAAAGAGTCCAAAAAGCTAAGGGATCTGAATACTCTTTGCCACTGTGTATTAAAGAAGCAGGCTCCAGCTGACAAAGGTCATACCATCACCTGGAAGGTATTTTAGGTGGTGTTGTCACTTTAACAAACTGTATCCCTGCACAGAAGAATGTGACTCATCGGTTGTTGTATTAGCATGCATGTAATGCACTGGACTGACTGGACTGAGTGAATATTAATTCTCAGTTTAGCTTAGTGCACTTACTAGTTCTGTGTGTGTGTGTGTGTGTGTGTGTGCTTGTGTGTGTGTGTGTGTGTGTAGGATGGATGTATTTTAGTATGTGCATGCATGCATGTAAGTCTGACAACATAATTAACTTGGGCCTGTGCAAAGATCAAATTGCACTCAGTGTGTGTGTGTGTGTGTGTGTGTGTGTGTGTGTGTGTGTCTGTACATGACAGCATATGAATGCAGCTAGCAGTTGGCCATTATGCTGTTAACGTGTCCAACTGAATAACAGGCGGCACTGTGCACACAGACTTAATGAACTAATGCAGTGTTGGCTAATACAAAGAATCACACACTCTCACAAAGCTATTAATATAATGGGATGGGTGGGAGGATGGATGGATGGATGGATGGCTGGATGGATAGAGTTGGGAAGGAAGGAAGGGAAGAACGAAGAGGGAGGGATGATGAGAAAGAGGAATGGAGGGATGATGATATAATCTGTGGGTGGGAAGAGACTGGGGCGAGACGGAGCTGAAAGCTGAAAAGAGGGAAAAGGAAGTGAGGGATGATCGGAATGAGGCAGATCAGTATAAAATATCTATAAAGGGATGCACTGAGGTAAAGGAAGGGAGGAATGGAGGGGTAGAGGGAAGAAAGCGATGGATAAGACTGAAAGGTGTTTAAAATCACAACTTCTGAATGGTATGTTAAAAGACAAAATAAAAGTTTGGGGACAGATACGACAGATATGAAAAGTTGGTAAAACCGTCCTCAGCCAAGTGGTTGTGGGAGAAAAAAAAAAAAGGTCCAACTTTGTTTGGCAAGTATACACTTCAGTAAACAGAATCATCTTTGAACCCCAAGAAAAATGATATCGAGAAATAGTGAAAAATGTGGATTTACAGCCGAACAGTAGCTCATTAGTTACAGATCCTCGGGCTTGGTATAAGCAGAAAGCAAAGTCAAAACCACGGGCCTCATTAACAATGTAACCATGCGAGTGTTTTTTTTTTTTTTTTTTTTTTTTTACTTTTCGAAGAGCACCACCATTGCAAATTAGACCAAGATTGTATAAGAATTATATCAGATGTGACATTGATTTCAGTTCCTGCTATGCATCCGTTGAGGAGAAGTCTGATTAAAAGGCGATGCAAAGAGAGACCGGAAGACAGAGACTTTTGGGAAGATGACAGTGTGACCAAGTCTTTGTTAAGGGCTTTCCATGAGCCTAACTGCTCAGCACCAGTCTGTATTCACTCCACAAAAGCTTTATCATTAGAAAAGTACTTTCAGCCAACCATCAATTGAGTTATTGTATTCAGCTTAGCATCTTCCTTTTTATCCATCCTTACTGCCTTTTAATATTTTCTATCTGTCTATCTGTCTTTCTTTGGGCCTTTAAAATACTCTCTGTAGACACCTTATAATTTCTCTGTCCCTCGACACACACATCCTCTTTCTATCTCTGTTCATATCTCCTCCTTCACCCTTCTTAACTTTGTCTCAGACTCGTATTTTGCTTCTTCTTCTTTTGCTCTCACACTTTTCTTTTTTATATCCTGTCCTCTTTCACTTCCTCTATCCACCATACTTTTATGCTTTGATATACAGCGGGGTCCAAAAGTCTTGAGACCATGTTCCCAAAGATGACGAGGTCTCAGACTTTTGGACCCCACGGTATCTCCTCTCTAGGAGAAAGACAAGGGAATATTATATTTTCAAATTCTCTTTTTTTTTATATTTTAGTTAACTGCTGTTGCTCTCCATTCACCAATTTCTTTTTTTTGTTCTTTCCACATTTTCCTCTCATCTGTCTTTGAAAAATGTCAGGTGTTTAGAGAAGGTCAACTCATTCGTTCTGCTGCCAACAAGTGTTTCATTAATAATCACTGACATTTTCATTTACTATACATAAATGCTAGTTCTGCCGAGGGAGTGCAGTACCATACAATGCTGATTCACTGCAGCTTTTACATTTGCTGTTCATCTCTTTAACTGGTAAACATGAAGTCATGTGTTTTGAGCTTCCAGCAGCAGTAATGGCAGCTTGTTTGAGACACAGAAAAATAGTGTCAAGAGTCATATAATAATGCTATCCTGTTGCCATATTTGGTTAACTGCATGTACTAGGAATCAAATACTGCACATCGCCAATTAAAAGGAACATAAAAAGATTTTAAACACAACATTGACCCGGATGTGACGCGTCGCAACATTTTTATCTCTCTCGCAATCAAAAGGTGCCCACGTCCTCCGCCGCTGCCTCTGTATCACACCCCCCGACCTCATCGCACTCCCTCCTTTTCATCTCTGCTCCATCGCTCCCCTGCCATTTCTCCCCCCACCGAGTCCTCTCTTCACTTATTTACACCTCTGTCCTAACACCCTCGTAGGTGTCCTGTCATGTCTTGCCTCAAAGCTCCAAACCTCCGCCGGCCGTACACGTCTCCTCGATTTCAGACGGGGAGCCTGGGACTTTGATCGCTTTGACTTAAAACACAGGCAAACAAAACTGGAGTTCTATTACAGGCAGCAGCTCCGGTTGCAGGTGTGTTAAAATTATCGGCCAGTCATTATGATTAAAGGTTTGGGTTGATTTATTTTTTTTTTTTTTGTGAAGTTGAGAGAACACAACACAAAAGCGAATCATCCTTTTTTTTTTTTTTTGAGAAAACTGAAGAGAGACACAAACACCCATTTGCCTAAATGTGTGCCAACTTGTGATCGTCGCTGGCGCTTGTCAATGGTCCACCCCCCCATGACATCCCATTTTCCCCCATGTCATTCTCACCCTCTCACTTCTATTCAAGTCTCTATTAACAGTCTCTCATGCTCTTTCACACATTTTTGTTGCTCTGTTCCATCGTGCCCCTCTCTCTCTCTCTCTCTCTCTCTCTCTCTCTGTCCCTCTTTACACATCATTGCTGTATTCCCCACTTAAGTTGAAACACAGAGGAAAGTGGGGTAAATTTTTCTCTGTACACGTCCTTTTATGAACGATGAATTTTTAAGTGAAATCTTGCTTTTCTGCCATTTAGTTAGGAGAGACATGTAGATGAAATAAATTGCCAAAGGGACAAATTGTTGTCTTGAGCGTAAAGTGTTCCGTCAGTCCACCTCCACTCTACCTTAATCGGATTCATGTTCTTACATTTGCCTAACATATAGTAAAAGCGTAAAGAGGCAGACGGTGAAAGCCAACACGCGTTAATAAGGTAACAAGCCTCATGTTAAGTTCAGAAGATCGCGACTCACCATGTAAATCAAACAAAGAGCATTAACATATCAACCAAACATTGCTGCTCATGTTTAATGATGATACCTGGGCGTAGAAATTAAAGCTTTCCTGATCAATAATTAACAACAGATCACATCACAGATGTCCTGTAATGTTAAAGGGGACGTTCGTAGTGACAAACCCCTTGAGAATTACCACCTGACTGTACGACGTCCCTCAACTTTAGCGATTATTTCAGCAGTTTTCAGCTTATTGTTGTGGTTTTACGGCACACGACTTTAGTGTTTGGGTTCACTCTCACTGCTCTCATACGTGATGCTTCAAAGAGCTGTTTTCAGTGATTAAGCTCTGATTACCCCACTGTACACTACTTGAGTGTTTAACCGCTAGATATTTCCCTCAAGACTCAGATGTTTTTCTCAGGAGATGGTAGAGACCAAAACCTGAGCGGAAAAGAAAAGTGAATTTTGGTGAAGAAAAAGACAACTTCAAATCTGCCGGATGTTAAGACAGGCACCACATTGCCTCTCTTCGTGGTAATTCTCAGTGTTGTGTTTACAGCTACTGCAGGTTAAGCTTAATATTCACAATAAGCTTGAGTAAGCATCAATCAGCTTCCCTACAGTATGCGTGAGTTATCCTGGACACCAGTGGTTCAAACTTGGTTCTCTGATTTGGTTGACAAACTGAACACAGAAGGGTTTGGGGGCACCAGTGTGTAACCTGTGCGTGTGTGTGTGCTTCTACTGCTCAGCCCCTAAATTCCCAACTCGCTCGGTTAATGATGACAGTAATGAAAGGTGATGGAACCGCTGTCACACGCTTGCACATACATTTCTTAAATAAGCAGAAAACTGTGGTTAGACACAGTTCCCGAGTCCGGCATACACAGCATGTTGTTTGTGAACACATAGAGGAACATTGGGAGGATTTTACACTGGACTTCTGTAACTCAGCAAGGGAGATAGCGACATATTTGGTATTTTGGTCCACAAATATAATCTGGGGAGTCTACTGAGTCAACGTTAGCCGTCCCGACTGGCTCGGACTTATTTGAATCACCACAAAGGGGTCTCTGATATTTAGAGTTTACAGTGAAGCTAGGTAGAGGGAGCTCAGGCTTTGAGTTTCTTCAGTCAGTCTCGGCAGGAAAATCTCAGTTACTGTCTGTCTGTGATGTCCTGTATATGTCTAACCATCTCACGTGAGCACATAAACCACTGAGAGATTGAGAAATTCATTTTAGGTTCACGGGAAATAAACACACCTTCAAACATTTTCAGCAGAGAAATGTCAAACAAAGAACAAAAAAAACAAAAAACAAAAAAACACTTGTCTCCTTAAGCCTCCTATAACCCTCCACTGCTTCGTCATTCCTCCTCTTCTCTCTCATCTTGCCCCGGGACTGATGACTTGGTTTCTTCTCTGTTGTTTCCGGCTGTCTGTCTCAGTCTATCTGTCAGTCTCTTTCTGAGAGGGACAGTAATATGATTTCTACAAGAGGACACCACACTTTTCAACTGACTACAAGTTTTGTCTATCCGTCACTCTGTCTCTTTGTGTAGAGGAGAACAGTAACACAATATCCCTATCCCAGGACACAAAAGCCTTCCTACCTGCCTCACTGTCTGTTCGTCTGTCTGTCTCTCCGTCTGTCTGACTGTCTGTCTGTCTGTCTGTCTAGTCATGGGACCCATTAACACTAAGGGTTTTCAGTGTGGCAGTTATGTTTTGAAGGATAATCAAAATGCCATTTGTCATTTTGACGGTTAGAAGATAAACTGCCCTTTAACACAGTTACTCACATAACTGAATCACCATCAACAGCACAAACAGCAGCATTCATTTAGGGAAAGCAGCTGCTTAACTGAGCACACAAGCCTCTGAATAACATCCTTAGGAAATTTAAACCGACCAGCTTGACGCTGATTGGAAGGTGGCACTGAGCAACCAATCACGGGCTGGAGAGACCCTGCAGGTGGTCAATCATGTAAGTGGATCAGCACACAGCTGGCTGTATTGTGCAAGTAGGTATGTTAACTTTCTGGACTGCTCCCTCTGCTCTTTCTTGGTCTCTTTTTCCCCATCCTGTATTGTCTGACAGCAGACGATTCCATCTCTATAGCTACAATTAGGCCGTCGTCTTCGGTGAACTGTCACGCTGTGTGAGCAAATCATATTGTCTTTTCAGGTTATTATTGTAATTCTGTTGTAAACACATTAGATTTTGCAAACTTGCCAACATATTGCACCTGTCTGTGGAGTGGAAACAATCATAGATCTGGACATCACTAAAAGCAGCACTTTGGGAAATACACTCTTGCAATGAGTTACATGAGAAGATGGATACCGCTCTTGTATCTGTCCATTTAACAGTGATGGGAGGGAAGATTGCCATGTTTACGACTTGCAAGCACTCTTCAGTCATCTTGGACAACTCAAGATGGCAGCTTAGTTTTCTTGTGCCACTGCCTCTCGCTCTTAACCAATGAACAGTAAGAAAAACAAAAGAGGATGACACAAATGTTAGCAACATTTATGCAAAGAACGTCATACTACCAAGCAAGCAAACTGTTTGCTAAAAAAAGAAGCAATTTTAACGGTTACTATAGGAGTATCAGATGAAATAAAGTCTAACAACGTTGAGTGACAGTTGTTTTGCCGCAGGGTTCAGCCTGTGTTTAACCTGTGAGGGTTAAAACCACCGTTTTTCTTCATATTATATGTGTTAAATTGAAACTGCTACATGGCATAAGACTGGTAACAAGGGTAAACACCTAGCTTGGCTCTGCTCAAAGGTTACAAAATCTACCTGGCAAGAAACTTATTAATGTTCTCATACAAAAGAGTTAAAAAACAACAACACTATTTATAGTTTTATGGAGGGTTTTATGCAGTTGCAGTGATTTCCTAGCATCTTGTCGTGCCTAGAGGTTGCAAGGAATCCAGCAGATGTGAAGTAGCTCTGCATGTTTAGTTAACTGCACTTCAAGGTACAAAGATTTTGTTCCCTGGACATTCATGAGGCACCTGCTCAGGTCCTGTATCAACTATGTCAGGTCAGTCTATTTAGAGCATTTATCCCACAACGTGACGCTCCGCCCTTTAATGAGTAAAAAAAAAACATGAAACCAGAAAAGGGATGACAGTGTTCTGATTCAGTGACTGAAACATCACAGAAACCGACATGCAGCATGGACCAGCGTGGACAGCCTTTGCCGCCCGTCTCAGTGTCCCGGTGTCTGTCAGTAGGCATGTCTTCGTCTCTGCTTCTCTCTCCTTCCTGCATGCCAGCCCATCTGTTTGTCTCCGCCTGTCAGCATGTGAGAGACGCAGCTATCGCACATTATCCCGTGACACAGCAATTTTCCTCTGGACTCTTATTGGGGGAAAAAAAAAACACCCAAGTGGTTGAAAAGAGATGCACGACTGCGACCCTCTCACAATGACATGGGCTCAAGGGAAAGAAAGAAAAAAAAAAAAAAAAGACGATATGCAGAATGACACTGCTCTTCACTTCACATCAATTCTTTCTCCTCTCCTTCTGGTACTTGTGCCTTCTGCTTCCCTCTTGTCTGGTTCTGTCCTTCTCGAGTGTAGCTTATCTTGAGTTCAAACCTACTCCACTCTGTATCACTCCCTACTATAATTCTGTTGTACTCCACTTTGTAGTGCTACACTTCCATTGATGATACTCTATTATACTGGACATGTGATCAATAAAATTTTATGATGATGATCCCAATTAAATTTGGGTTGTTGCAGGTAGTAAGAGCTGAATACAAAAGTACAAACTACAAACACATACACAAAGCTCTATTTTACTTTCGCATGGTCAAGCAAAGGCTAGCGGAGTGGATGCTGAAATCGCACTGACTGCAGTAATTGCATTCTTTTGTATTCTCTTCCTCTTACGGGATGTATTAAAAGATCAGAGGAAAGACAGCATCTGTGTGTGTGTCAGGGCTTTGAAGCTCCCAGTTGGCAGCCTGCTGCTGCATCGCCACACACACACACACACACACACACACACACACACACACACACACACACACACACACACACACACACACACACACAATGTATGTGTGCAAATATACAAATCCAGGCACACATTTGATACAAAACGCTGCAGATGCACCTGCAGTCCGCACACACGAATGCATTTCTGCCTCCATCAGTCGCAACATAAACAGGGTTACAGTTGAAGAGGCTGAAGGAAAGCGGCGTTAGAGGGAGGTTATCATTTCTGTGTCTCCTCTTTTCCTCCTTTAAAACATTAGTGCTGTTTTTCCCTCCATTCTAGTTACATTTCTCTTGTCTCCTCAGATTCTTTGATCAATTTGTCTGTTTCATCTTTCCTCTTGCCACTCTCTCTCTCTCTGCCACTCTCTCTCTCCACTTCTATCATCTTCGCAAAGCATTCACTGGCACTGCCAATGTCACCAATGATCCCTCACTTCTCCTCTCAGTACAAAAGAAACTGGGAGCACTCACAGACATTAGCTCTCCCACTTTCATCACAAACTAACAATATACTTAGTTTGAGTAAACAAGGGACAGTGTGATGGCTAATGAGATTTCATTTCAGGTAAAATGGGTACAGGACTGAAGGAAAGGGGGAGGGGACAGAGAAAAGGACAACGGTTGATTGGGGGAGTTGTAAAAAGAGAAAGCAGAAGAGATGAAGTGAGAAAGGGGGCGTGAAAGAGGTAGAGATGCATAATTTATTCCCTCACCATTTCATTAAATATATATATATATATATATATATATGGGCATTAGAGCAGGGAGAGATCACCCTGACTTTAGCGCAATGGATCTACTGAGAGCTCCCTCAAGCTGATGGGCACAGAGACGCACCCATGTGCACACACACTCGCACAAAGAGACATCAACCAACTCTCTCTCGCTCGCGCGTGCGCACACACACATTTCCTTGGCAGGGGAATCAACTATTACAGTGTCTGTCGGTCATTACGCCTTATTCCCCCAGTGATGGATGTAACACTTTGTGGCGCTGCAAAATGTGTTTTGGAAATGTGTTTGGAATTGCTTTGTGGCACTGCTGAATGCTTTTGGAATGAGATCATAACAGGCTGAGAGCCACTGTAATACCATTGTGGAGCAAGTGGCAGGGCGCCGCTTCAGTGTAAGTGACTGATTGGTGTGTGTGTGTGTGTGCGTCTACAAGCATGTGTGCATGTACTGTTTATGGTGCATTTCTTATATTTGACAGCTGCATATGTGCGTAATATGGTGGATTGATGATTAAGCATGTGTGTTTATGTGCGTGTCACAGAGAAAGTGAATTCACATACGTATTTATGTGGAACACTGACAATTTGGTGCCCCCCACCCCACCCCACCCCACCCCACCCAGACGCTGACAACTGCAATTCTGCGCTAAGTGGGAGTGTTTAGATGGTTTGTCACCTGCATTACGCTGTCAGCTGGAAAGCCGGCATCTCCGAAGAATCCGTTTTTTTCAGTGCGCACAGTTAAGAAGGCGCGGATTTAAAACCGTGTTTCTTTTTTTGGGGGGCTACAGCTGCTACACGGCAGAAGATTATCGGACCAGTTTAGAGCATCTGCGGCCATCCCGTCAATTGGAGAGAAAACCCCAGCGTGAGGACACGTGGTGATGCTTATCTGGACCTGTGTGCATTTTTAAAGATTCACTTTTTAAAAACGCCCCCCGTCAACATGAAGAGTGATCTGAGCTGCGCCGATAACATCAGACATTTTGATATTTACAACTTGACATTTTATAGACGCCCTGAGCAATTCTGTAGTGTACAAGCTTCCCTGACTCAAACAGAGGTGAGTGCGCAATGAAGCATCTACACATCTGTCTCATTTTGTTGTTTTAATTGGTGCCGCGTTTCAGCAAGACAATGCGTATGATAGCTTATCTGCGCTGTAAAAAAGGGTGTATAAAAACTGAAGCATATCTAACTGCTGCACATACACACACACTAAGAAACAGAATTGTCAAGCAGGAGAGCAGCTGTAATCCCTGCCCTTACCTCACAGACCCCCAGGCCATCCAGGATTAATCAATGGATGTCAGCCTCATCGATCCAGGGACATGGATGCCAGCCATGCATAGATTAGGCAGGTGTGATCCTTTGCCCTGTGGCCCAAGTTCACTTGACTTGAAACTTTACACCGACACACAATCACACACACACACACCAGCTCAGCTCAAACCTAACACAAGACAGATAATCTAGAGAGTAGCATTCTTGCTTATTCAGGAACATTTACTTTGTGTTTTTAAAAGCTTTTTTTTTTTTTTAAATTAGAAACCTCCAGTGATATTTCACCTCCCACTGTGTTTCTCAAACTTTTCTTCAGACTGTGCTCAGCCTGAAGAAGGATTACGTGGACCCCAGAAGAGCAGCTGCCAACCTTGACATACGTCAGCTCACAGGGATTTTAGCTGCTCTGTTACACACTGAAAAGTACAAGGAGAGATTTTAAGCAATGCACAAATAATTAATGACTACTGATAGCTGAAAGGGCTAAAACCATATGTCCGAAAGCTGCTGATCCCGCATGGGATGTGGTTGCAAACAAACTACAAATGTTCTAACTCCAAGTCTGACTTGTGAATGAATATTGAATTCAGCATGTTTAATTCAGGCTGGCACTGAATATTGAATTACAGAGAGGAGAAATTCATACAAGAAACACACTTATTGCCGAGGAGACGCGAGGAGGGATAAGGGGAGTAAGCATATCTAATGTTAGCACACACATTATTCAATGCACTAGGTGTGGAGTTGAGGGGACACATGACGTGATTCAAAATTAAATTTAAATGTATTCATCATATACACCTTAGGCAGACGGATCAATATGTATGTATTGTGTACATGTGTGTATGTGTGTGTTGCAACATGTACAGTATTTGACAGTTGTTTATTATTCCATGTGAGCAACCATGCCTGTATCCCCAGCACACACACACGCATTCACACACTCACACACACAATATGCAGGAATCACACGAACACAACACCTGGAAGAAGATGCCCTTGGGTGAGCATGATTTCAGCCGGACTACCGCCTTGGACATGTCAAAGAGACAAATGTGTGTGTGTGTGTGTGTTTGTATTCCCCCAAAGATAACATCTTCCAGCAAAAAAAAAACACCACAAATGTTCACTTGAAGGCAAAAGAAATCTGTTTCTATAAAGTGTTCTCAAGGATTTGTGTGTGTGCGTGCGTGTGCGTCATGTAACAGGCGGTTTTATACCTGCCAGCAAGATCTCCAAGTAATGCAGAGTTTAGATGCAATTCATCACTATCATACACCGGCGTAGCATTTTAATTTAATGTCTCCGCTTTTGCAAACGACATAAGACGTTTCATTAGATTAGTTCATTTACATTAAATTACACGAGTACAAAATAGCGCAGCTCTTGCTCAGGTAAAAAAAAAAAAAAAAAAAAATGTATTCATGCATGTTAGCTCATTTAACTGGACTTCATCAGAATGCAAATTTGAGTGGGTATAAACTTTTAGTAGCTTTGAGTGAAATGGAAGCTACTCAGCAGGTGAGGCTAAGGCTACTTTACGGTACAAGGAGCCCTTGAAATCCCTTGACTTAATTAAGGGGATTAATCACTTACTATACAAAAGGCAAAACAAGAAATGTTCCCCTTACTCATACCCACGGGTGAGTAGCCAACGTACGTATCCCATTATGCTTTTCTAGATTTGCAGTATTTATCAGTATCACCTCCGCACATATTATATCTTAACTGTTCAATTCCAAACTAGATAGACATCAAATTAACCTTTACTACTCTGTGCCAAAAGACATTACTGCGGACAGTTCATCTTCACAGAATGGTATGAACTGATTCAATTCACAATGATTAATCTCGTGCTAAATGATTAATGGTAGGTATCCATGTCATCAGTGGGATAATGTATAGCAGGCAGGTCATTACTGCAAAATTAGAGGCTTCAGGATGATCAAGACCTTTCTCTACTGCCATAATGCTCTGTTTGCTGCACTGTATCCACTATGGTAGCCAGCACCACTACAGACAGTATGTGCTTTGCCACCTTTCAAGAACTGTAAAATGTAAGGTTGCATTTTATTATTCAATCAACATTACAAATATAATGCATTTTAAAACTTTTTCAGTTCAATAGTGCGAGTAATCTTTTCCTGAAAGCAGTAATCCCCACTGGTGTAGTACTGGGATCCATTAATTGAGAGGGTGTCAGCCCACATCATAAAAAATAAATCGCTTTTCCTTCTATTAGGGAGGGAAAACTAATTATGTTACTAAGGATTTTAGCTCTGGAAGTTGCTCAGCATTATACATCTGAACACTCTTGTGTCTGTTAGAATGAATATTTCAACTGATGTGTTTATATAAGATTAAATGAAAATGTGTATCGCACCTATACTGGTGATTAAAGAATGAAGGCAGTGGTGGATGAAGCGGCCTCCCACTTACAAATATGGAGATGTATTCAACAGATGCACGTTGTACAGAAACTGTATCCATGTGCAGTACAGTAAAGTATGTGTTAATGGAGGTAGTCCATGCATATAGTTGGTAGTCAAGCCAACCATGTACACGATATCCACATTCATATACGCAAGGTGACCTCATGATGTGTGCGTTAGCTGAAGAAACATGGCCTCAGCCTTGAATGCACTCTATGTTTTCTCATGGTCCCCGTCATTATTGCGTGTGTGTGTGGTTACTGGATATGTGCACATTCCTAAGCTCATTCACATCGTACACGTATATACCAATTATTCTACATCTGGCTGTTCACAAGCGTTCCTGTGTGAGACAGGATGAGTCTCCTGTGTGACTTTCATCTGTTATGCACACATTTTTCTCCCAGCCTGTCAAGTGTGTGCGTGTGTGTGTGCGTGTGTGTGTGCGTGTGTGAGAGAGAGAGAGAGAGTGTGTGTGTATGTGTGTCACACTCCCAACCATCAGCACCGATCACACTGGTTTACGCCCAGTGTCATGTTGCTGTGCAGCTAGGCTCCACTGGGCACTGAGAAAACCTTCTGATGTCTCCTCCACTACACCTGCCTCCACGCATGAATATTTATGAGAGTACACCGGCAAACCGAAGTTACTAATTATAATATTGTGCCGACTCAGCAAACCTGGTTTCCATTCCCACATGCCATCCTCATCTTGGAAATCTTTTGCTTCGCCAGCTTGGAATCAGGAAGTATCCTCCTGCTGCTTATCATCAATATTTATGAACAAATCAACAGACCAAGGAAACTATTTATTATGATAGTGTGCAGACTATTATACAGCTGCACAACTATACAGTAGCCAGATCCCTGCACCTGGCGTCCACAATCTGGAAATTTCCCCTTGACATTTTAGATTCCAACTAATAGGCTTGGACCCAAAAGAGAATTTAACCCCAAGAATAAACATTACGTTTCCCAGTGGATTCAATTTTTTTCCACTGATGTCACTGTATACATTCAGTGGATTACTGGTCACTGCGTTGGGATCAATTCTGACTTAAGAAATTATATTAATTAATTAATTAATTAATTAATTAAGAGACTGACTTATATGATACTTGATTAACTGTTTCAATCAATTTTTAAACAGAAATAAAAAATATTCATTGTTATACATCATAAACTGTATACCTACGGGTTTTGCCCTATACATCACTTCGGCCGTCACCTTGGGCACTGGGAAGACAAGTTTTCAAGTTTTTACAAATAAAACAATTAAACAAGAAAATAATTGTCTGATTTATCAATAATAATAAATGATAAAACCACCATTAATTGCAGCTCTAATAATTCCCAGATTTTTTTAAATCCCAAAGATGAGCTAATATTTTTATTAAATTCCCATAAATCCCTCCTAATAATGCCATATTATTGTGACTCCATTTTCCATTCAAGTCAGGTGCATGCTGCCTTCCCAGCACGAAAACTTTTGATCCAATCTGTGAATATTCAGAACCGAAGTATTGAATATAGCTGAGAAAAGCTCATGAAAACAGAACGGATCCAGCCTTACATATGAAAAGCTTCATGTCCTTTCTACAGGGTGAAACAGAATGCCATGTGCAGCAGATGGTAAGAATGCCAAAGGGAGACAACAAAGCTACTTACAACGCGCAAGGTTACATGAAGGCCAAGATAAAGTTCCCACTCCTTCAGTATGTTTCTGCAGCAATGTCAGCTAGGTACTGCAAGTTCCTGTGACATGTATGCACACACATACAAACAACACAGGGAAATTCTCTGCGTCCTGCACACTTCACCAGCTTGACTGGGTTATTTTTAGAAAAAAATAACAGGGCTTGCCGTGTTTATATTCTTTTCCCCACAGTGGCAAATATTTTGTTGATGCAAAAGTCCTTCACAAAGGAAGGAGGAACTGGGGCTTGGGGGATTGCTGTATGAAGTACATCTGAGAGACAGGTGGTGAGAATGCTAAAATGAGACAGGAGGAAGAAGGAGGAAGTTGTTCACTAATCCCTAATGTGAAAAAAAAAATCATATAAAATATAAATTCTGAAAGTGCATATTAGAGGGAACTGAGTTTTAAAAAAGATGTCAAGATCTGATCTGACTTGCTAACTTACCCACATGAGGCACAGTGGAAACATTTGTATTTATATTTTAGGCTTCTAGCTGACTCTCTTATGACGTAACACAAAAAAAGGTGGACTAAAATTCACTATTTGTAATTGAGGAGTAATTAATTAAATTCCAAATGTCATAATAAAGAATGCTGATATGAGGGGGGGTCGGGAGGGTGTCACAACTAAAACCTGAGGAACAGGAGAAACAGGAAGAAAGAAAGAAAAAACAAAAACAAAAAGTTAAAAGTTAAAAATTTAAAAGTTAAAAAACAGTAATGGAGAAGAATTAAGGCAAGACACTAAAAATAGAAACTAAATGAAGGCAAAACATAACAGTTTTCTTGAACTCTTCATTAAACCATCTGTGAGAATTTGCAAACATTGCCGTGTCATACCCTCCATGTTACTAATGATGACGGTGTCACATTATCAAATCTAACCTCTGCTTCACCAGGTGTTGTTGCCATTTATGAGGTAAGAGAGAGATGTGACTTTTTTTATGGGGATTTATGTCTCTGTACAACAGGATGAAACCCTCTTTTTAAATTATTTAAGCAACCTTTGTCACAGTTTGGCTATAAATGATGCCGTTTGTTCATATTTGAGGTGAGGTGATGTTCACAGGTTTGGTGACTGCTGACCTAAAGCAGACAGGCTGTGATATGGTGAGATTTGCAGTTTCTTGTTGTTTCTTTTTTAAATACTGTTTACCTCTAGCAGACACACAATGTCCCTCTCAAGGACACTTCAGCGGGACAAACACCGGCAGTCAATGATTTTTAGAGCATGTCAGATTTGCTAGAGCATAAACGCTCATTTTCACTCAGTCTGCCTTTTTGTAGGTCAATATTGGCCGCTTGAAAGGGGATATAGCCTGGCATGAGATATCTCTGTCAATAACGTTCTACCGCTTCCTCTCATCAACACCAAGATTTAAAAAAAAAAAAAAAAAAAAAAAAAAAAGGTACCCAGCTTTTGAAGGCTGAAGCACTGATTCGGGGTTAAATTCCTCCATCTCTAACCTCCACGAGGGATGACAGCTCTCAGTTTGTTGCCAGGTTATGAAGAACAGCAGTGGCATTTGAGGTCAATGCTACATTTTTCTTCAAGTCAATATAAAATATTGCAGTGTGGATTAAACACCCCGAGACAGTTTCATTATTGTCATGCTTCAAATGTCTGTCAACCATGATTTTTTTGACATCGATATTAGATTCTCTCACAGCTAAGAGCTCCCATCGTTTCCGAGGAGAGCAACACTAATTTTGTAGCGATCCTGCGATTTTTTTTTTTTTTTTGAGTATACTGTAGGTCACTGTGACATTCTTTGAAATCGATGCGAGATGATGATAACAGATGCCTTAATCTTCAATACTGTGATCCGCACTACTGCAATAAGAACATGTTTGAACATTCTGTACAGTATGAGCTCAGGGTTTTGAAGACACTTCATTACTGGTAAGAGGGTGGGTACAATATATTCTCCATGACAGAATATAAAGTGAAAGTGAGGAAAAAAAGACAACAGTAGACAGAGTAAAAACAAAAAAAGCACTCTGGGCATCCTTTATGGGTTTCAACACCTACTCATTTCAAACAAGACTGGGTATAAACCTAGTATTCTGAAAGTCCACTCATACAAAAGAAAATAAAAGATGAAATGCTAATTTAACATGCCAGAATTAAATCCCCCTTCCAGTGCCATGGATATAGTGCGAAAACACTTACTTATAAACATCAATGCTTAATAGCAAAGACAAGCTTAAGAATAAATAGAGTATTGTTACAGAAGCGCAAGTGCTGACAGTGAAAGTCCATTTTTGCCATTGGGAGAAATCCCAGTGGGAGAAATGCCACCAACCAGAAACCAGATAATAAGTTAACTGCAGCACTGTCAGCACAGCAACAAAAACACTTTAAAATACAAAGAGTTTCTGTCCACTGAAACACTAGTGGACTTTTAATTTGAAACAGTTACAGTAAGTGTTGAGTTTGTATTAATGTGTAATGCAGTGACTTTAACAGACAGGGAGTGGATCAAAACAAGACTTCATACTAATATACCAGAATGACCAATTAAACATATCAAACCAAATGAATAAGCAATAAAAGCCTGCCTAAGTAAAGGCCTGTTACCTTCTGCAGTCGGGGTAAATACAAGCCCCAGTCACTGAATACACTATTTGAAAACTGTTGTAGATCGACTTTGAATGTAAAAGAAACCCTCTGCGGCAAATCATTTTGAAAGAGCACCGGCCAATGGAAGAGCCCAACACTCAGCTGACCAATGGTGTAAACTTCATCACTCACTCAGTCACGGACATTTGCAGTTGTAGCACTGGCCTGTGGCCGCTCCAGCTCATAAATAATGAGCATTTACTGCTTTTTCAGGATTCCGATCCATCTCTTTGAACAACAGTAAGAAGACAGAGAAATAGATAGTGAGAGAGAGAGAGAGAGAGAGAGAGAGAGAGAGAGAGAGAGAGAGAGAGAGAGAGAGAGACAGAGAGAGAGGGAGGGAGTTGAAGGGGAAAGACAGAGACTGAGAGATACATAAAGAGACAGCAATGGGGGACTCAATGACAGAGATCTTTGCCTGCAGCCGTACAGCCAGCAATCCTTCTCTCAGCTCTCTACAGCTCTATCTGCTTCTGAGAAAGAGCAGAGGATGAGATACCAGAAAAAGAGTACATCGCTGGCTGATGGACAGTATATGCTAGTGAATGCACACACACAAACACATAGCCTCAATAAATCTTTAGTATTATCAAGGACAACAGTCCCCCCCCCACCATCTTTGTGCTGTCTACAGATATAACAAAATAAAATTACACATACCATAAAAGACAGTGTTATCCATATTGCGCAGCTCTACGTGTTCTTTTATGGACGAATCTCAAGCAAACAGACACAACACTAAACACAGATGACAAACCAAAGGATGACATTGGACAATAACATATTTTGACAGAGCTGTACAGCATTTATTAACACAGCAACCCGCGTGTAAGAAATGCATCTAACTTCATCTAATTTAACTTTTACGCTACACTTCTGTTGTTTAGCTGGCCTGGCTGACTACAAGCCAAAAAAGTTGAAAATGGAGATCAACTCATGTTAGATTGGCTTTCCAAGCCCTCTACCCATTTCTAAATAGATTCAGAACATAGAAAGCATGCAAATGATATAAACACCAACAGTTTCAGCTGATCACCAGGCCACGAAAAAAAAGTAGATTTCATCAAAATATTACAAACCTAACCGCTATTTCCCCCAGCGTGATGGTTCAAGGGGATACAGAGAGAGAGCGTGTTCAGCTGACACAGCGACACCGTGATTGATGTGACGGGAAACAGATTTTTTGAGTGTCACACATACACAAACAACCACACGTGTTCCAGAGAATAGGCAAGCTCCACCTCCACCAACACACACACACACACACACACACACACACACACACACACACACACACACATCCAGTACAATGCCCCTTGCATCCCGAGGCAGCTCAGAGGTCGCTGCGTCATCAGAGCTGACTGTCAAACACAGTGAAAAATAAATCTGCATGGGGGGGTTATAAAGGCAGCAACAGTAAGAAAAAGTCACATGAAGCAAAAGATAGAAAGAAAGAGACACACTTGCTCAGCACCATCAACATGTCCCCTGATAATGTGATTATTTTGGTGTAGCAGCTGAAAGCACATGGAAGACAGAGACGCTGACAAGCAGTGGTGTGAGGCTACAGGCAAACATCTCCAGAAGTAGTCAAGTAAACTGAGAAGCAGAGTGGGGGGTGGGGGTGGGGGGTTTCTGTCCTGTTTCTTCAGGCACACCGAGGGATGATGCTGCAAGATGTAAAATCTTACTTGGAATTTCAATGACTTTAACTTTCTCTCAGTGTTTCTCCCACGCAAATCCTCTTAACCCCTCCTCTGCTAACAAACTGCCAATCTAACCACTCCTGCGACTCCCTCTTTCTCTCACAAAAATCCTTCTTTCTTTTTACCAGATCTTTGTCTCTGCCACCCATCCATACATACATCCATTGAACCATCGAACCATCAATCCATCCATCCCCTCGTCCCTCTTCGATCCTCTTTTCCACTCAAACTCTCTCAAACCCACTTTTCCCCTCACAATCTTTCCATCCATCCATCCGTCCACCCCCCCACCCTTTCACTCCCCTTTTTGCCTCTCATCAGCCCCTCACAGCCCCTTCTCAACCTCTCTCAACTCCTCTCAGCCTCTTTCCTCCCTGTCAGGGGCCATTAGTTCAGCCTGGATGGCGATTCCCCCAGCAGAAATCCCTCTAACCTCGCTCTGCCCCTGGGAGGGGGCTGAAACACCTTTTAAAAACCAAAACATCCATGACACACAGTGGCACGTCACGCAGGACCTCTCTGTCTCACACCATCCTGCCGTCTGTCCACGACCATTTTGCCATCTCCGCCTCCATTCTTCATTCTTTCATGTCATTTCATTCCTTTTCAGTTTGGCTCATTAGCAGCTAAGTGTCAGGATTAAACATCATGTGTGCATTCAACACATACTGTCGTTCCCTCGTTTTCATTCAGCATCTGAAGTGAAAAAGCCTTTTAAGCATATACAATCTCCACTGTTGCATAAATGACATCATCTAACATTTCTTTTCCCCTTCTTGCTTCTACTTGAATGAACAAACTTCAGTAAATCGTGGAACTTTGTATGGAAGTTTCTAACTCACCGCCATCCTAAAAGTAGAAATCTTGTTTTCTAAATATTGGATCCCTTGTCTTTTGAGCAGATTGGAGAGGCAGACTGAAGCACAGATGGACAAACCCACACTCTTGGTCAACTTTTCAAGCACATCAAGGACAATGAAAAAAAAACATTAAAAAAATTGATTTTTCAAAACCTTTTTGCACAAGTTCACAGAGGGCTAGCAGGCCAGTCAACCACCGCCATTACTTGCCTCAGTTTCTCCCACACAATCGTCCACAATCAATACTTGCAAACAGACCAAATTACACATTTCAAAGTCATACACAGGCTAAAACTTCTTGAACATAAGTATGCACTGTAAGCAGACGTTTTCAGAAAAGAAAAAAAAAAAAATGTCACAAATGTGTTCAGGGTTTACTGTGGACTCCCAGAGCTGTCACTGAGCGACTGCTGGTGAACTTCTCTAGAGGCATTCGAGCTAAAAGGTGAAAATGGTCTCACAAAAAAAAAAAAACGAAACGCTACCCTGTTTTGTGTTGTGTGTCAGTGTGTATCGGTGGTCATTAGTGTGACCCATCATGAACTCCCACAGAACAGGAATTTCTGTACATTAAAACAGGGGAAAAAAAATGTTCTTGCCAACCAAAATATGACCTCAAGTTGTATGTGTGTGTATGTGTGTGCTTGTGGTCATTAGTTTGCAGAGATAGTCCAGAGAGGTTGTGCTGGGTCGTGGTTGAAACTCCACCGGCAGCATAATGACATGACCTATTGATCTAGAGAGGATTGCAGGATGTTACTGTTCTCTGGAGAGAGAGATAGCAGAGGGTGGAGGAAGGGGGAAGAAAAGTATTTTGTTTGTGTGTGTGTGTGAGTTTTGTGAGTTACAGACGGCAAAGTTCGGACGTACAGATGGTGCTAAGAGATGGTAACGAGATGATTAAAACTCATTAGCGTACTGTGGAAAGTATTCCACACACAACGTCACTTACTTAACTATTTGCAGAGACTTTGACCATATTCCATGGCATTCTTACAGCCACTTGTTACCACATAACAGAAGTTCTGTAATAATGTCATGCGATAACAACCTGAGCAAGATCCACTCGCTGAAGAAGGCCATGGGAGACATTTGAAATTTTAGTATATTTATTTAGTATCTTTATGTTTTATTCGTGTTGAAATCAATTAGTCGTAAAATTGAATATTTTATATCTTGACTAATCAGAAGAACAACAGATTAATCGATTATGAAAATAATTATTCGCTTAAAATGTATTAACAAGACTAAGAGTATATAGCTACACTAGCAGCTCTGTGAGACTATACCTAACCACAGTAGTGCTTTAAGCTAAATGCTAACACGAACATGCTAACATGCTCACAATGACAATGCTAACAGGCTGATTTCAATCACCATGTTCACCATCTTGGTTTAGGTGTGTGTAGGCTATATATGACCATGCTAATATTTGCTAATTAGCGCTCGACACAAAGTACAGCTGAGGCTGATGGGAATGATTAGCTATATGATATTATAATAGTTTATTAGGCCCGCACATCCAGACATTGTACAGTATTCTTCAAACATCACTCAGCTGCTTCTCCATATGAGCAATAAATCGTAAGTTTGTGATGGGCAGCGTGACATTAGTGAACCAAAATGTGTCTTGAGTTGTGTGGGAGTGTTTAATTCAGCCTGCTGCCATACTTGTCGAATGACCTCTGAGGAGGAGGATGTCTGAGTGCAAACGGCCGGCGGACTCTGATCAATAAGTGTGTTGTCTCAGCTAATTGAAGCCGACACTCATAATTGGGAGAGCCAACGGTAACATGCCTGCTGATACTCTTATTGATGAATAGGCCAACGCCAACGTCACATACTCACTTTGATAAGAGGATGGTTATAGCAATATGAAGCATTTTCTTTGATGAGGTCAATCCAGGTAAATGCCATGATCCCTCATAGATTTGCCTTATTGTGGTAAATCTATATCGGTTACAAATTAGGACAATGCAGATGACTAAGGGGATCCTTTAAGTTTAAAGATTGCAAAAGATGCCAGAGTTTATTGATTGAAAATAACAGTATTTTCATGTTTTGATACTTTTATTGATCGCATAAGGGATAAGGCGATACAGGCTGTCAAGATGGAAGGAGGAACAGTGAGTAAAAGATGGATTCAGGCGAGGAGACAGAAAAAGGGCAGATAAAAGAGATGCATACGGTTGTGAAGAGGTAGAAGGAGGGACAAAGGGACAGAGACGGAAGATAAACAGAAGCGTCTGTGGAGAGTTGGGCTAAGCCAGCGGCCAGTACACAGTGTTATGATCGAGTACAAAATAACACCTCCTGTCCCCTGCATGCTCATGTGTGTGTATTGCTCCTTTCATCATCCATTTTTTTCTTTGGGTTAGTGTCTCTTCTCCCTCTCCTCTCCTCTCTCTCTTACTCCACCCCTTCTTGCCCAAAGAGCTTAGCTTCCCTTTTTTTTTTTGTCCTCTCCTTCTGGTAACGCATACATCTTATTACAGCTTATAATAGCACTTTTTTTTTTTTATTGACTTGACCTTAAGCGGGAAATGCTAAAAAGCCCAACAGTGCATTATTGATCAAAACGAAAGCTCATCTTAAGAGCTATTTAGCAGACGAGCTAAAAGTGACGGACAGGAGTGAAACGAGTCAGGCAAGGTTTTGTGTTTGACGCTCATGAGCTTCATACAACTCGAGCCCAAAATAATCCCTGCCACCGTAGGGTCTTAGCCGTCTCCTGGACATCACCTTGCCCACTCGTGGTTTGATCTTGACATGCGAGCGGTGTAATCCCCCAACAGAAGGAAAGGAGTCTGCCTTTGGCGCAACATGTTATTACCACTTAGTGATCTGAGCACTGAGGGACCCTGTCTCATTGTAACCTTAGAGTGCCGCTATCTTTGGATATTCTAGTGTTTTATCTCCAGCCTTAATCTGTGGGGAGGTAAGTGCCCAAAAATGTGGTTGAAGCACTTCACAAGAATCTTGTTAATATATACTTACAAGGGTGTGGAAACACAATGTCGGTCGGCAAGGTTGCACAATGAAATGTGAACTTCGAATAAGAATTCACTTGTGCTACTGTTACGCAACATTGTAGCATTTACCATCACCATGTTATTTCCACTTGTGGCCACAGTGGCTGCTTTTCAACAAATGTTATAAGAGTTGTTGATTACTGTGACTTGTGCTGCCACTGATGATTATTCACCCCTTTTTTTTTTTTTTTTTAAATCAATTTGCTTATTAACTTCTCAATTATTTGCCCATCACAATTTCTAATTCTATTTTGTTCATCCAACAGATTAAATACAACAGCAGCAATACTTGAAAAAGTAACAATTAATCAATTATTAAAATAGTTGTGGATAAATACCCTGTCAATCAACTTGGGCGTCAAGTTGGGAGCTTTGACCGTGTTTGTATCCCGGCAACAAACCTACATGCCTGGACATATTTCTTGTGCCACAGCTCAGCAAATATCTACTCAAAAACAAATGAGGAATTTTGTACTGAAATAACCATAACCTTGCGAAACACCCCCTCAATTTGACTAAGATTGCTGAATCCTCATATTAGGTTCAACTGACCTTTAGAATGCATCTTTGCCCAGAGCAAACTCTGCTTATGTTGTCCTCTTAAGTCCACAAGATTTAGCATGCGAGTATTATATTTGGACAGACTTAAGAAAATGCAAACTTGTCCTTTGACGTGTTTTCCTGACATGCTCCAGAAAAATTATGGTCAATGGCCATTTATGGTATGCGATAGCAACTTTGGCATTAAGTGCTAATGCAGCATTTCTTTTCATTTGTTACACCCTAAGAAGGCCATTGTAAAGCTCTCTCTTCTCACTTTAACTTTTCCTTTTAACCACCTCTGTTATCTCACACCCTTCATCTCTCATTAAATACTCTTCCTCTTTCTATTCCTCTTTCAAGACGCTTTCCTCCCTTCTTTAAATATTTCCCCGATCCTCTTGACCTCCCCAATTTCCCTTCCTTTTGCTGTCAGACCACTCCATTTATTCCACTTTACCCGCTCTCTTCCTCCTACTGCTATCTCTTACCCTCTCTCTCTCTCTTTTTCAATGTGTTCTAGCACCATCTCTCTCTTCCACTACCATTTCTATCCTTCGATCACTCATCTCTCTGAGAGCACAGCCACTGATGCCTGCCGCCACGCAGAGGAAAAAACACATTTTCTGTCATATTGCCATGTCAGTGAAATTTAGGAGCTCAGCTTGTGTGTGTGTGTGTGTGTGTGTGTGTGTGTGTGTGTGTGTGTGTGTGTGTGTGTGTGTGTGCGTGTGTGTGTGTGTGTGTGTTTGTGTGCGCACTTGCGTCTTCGCTTCAAGGGTACTTTCATCATCAAATTCCATTTCCTTTGCAGACAAACACTTCTGCCGGCAGGCTGGCAGACAAGAGAGAATGAGAGAGCAAATCAGTGTGCATGTGTGTGTGAGTGTGTGTGGTGTGTGTTGGCTACTCAGGGCAGGCATCAGGACGCATTGGCTCTTATTTTGCTTTTATTTTTATTTGTTTTCTCCTACTACAGCTGCAGAGAGGGGTATTGGTATTGAAGACAATATTTGTATTGGATTTTTCTCTGATTTAAAATTGCTGTGAAGATGTTTTACATGAGTGGAACACACACACACACACGGACTCAACTACAATACAATGTGGCAGTATAGCGGATAAATTCACACCAACATAGACACACATCGTGACAATGCAACAGCTGCACTGCAGTGTGATAATACTGTGCTTTCCCACACACAAACACACCCCCACACACACAAATATATATATATATCTATATATATAGATATATATATCTATATATATAGTCCAAATTCATTTCTACAGGAAGAAAATCCGCTCTTTATGAGCTGCATCCGGCTCCACTGAGTGGGTTTGTGTCGGCCTGTGTGTGTCTGCACCTCCTATGGCTTCGGATGCAACTCGGTGGTTGGTGTGTATGTGCAAGTGTGTGTCCTACAAGTACGGGGACAACCCTGTGGTGAATGACCAATAAGCGACTGGCTACTGAGCTGGCAAAAGCTGGATATCCCTTTGGCACGCCGCCCTCAGTGTGTGACACAGGAAGTACAGAGCTGATTCGGGGGAACACCGCGGAGAGTAGACAGTTGGCACAGGAAATAGGAATCTGTTTAACAGCCTAATAACCATGTTTTCAACGGCTTTACTTAGCTGTTCACAAAAAACAACTATAAAAGGTTAATTAAATACTAAAAACTCAACTATTAGGCGGTGATCAAACCGCAAGGAGTGAGCCAAAAAGTATCACTGTGCTTAGACAAGCTGCCTTTTGCCAGCAAGCTACTTGTAGCACACGCCAAATGTAAAACCACCCACAACAGAAGGATCTTTCTCCAGATCTACGGCTGGATCATGTAGAGCAGCCCGACAGAGCCCTCCGCAGCACAGTGCTTGAGCTTCACCAAAGAGAGTCTTAATCACCTGGTATGAAATAGGAGCCCGGGTGGCGGTGGGCTCCCTCGAGACGACCGGCCCAGAGAATGAGGGGAAATTAATGAGGGTGACATTATGAATGGGAAAAGGTGCAGCAGTAACTCAGAGCTGCAGCACAGACTTGGGTGAATGAGATGAGGAGGGAGACGGGAGGACGGAAGACAGAGGCCCCGACCAGCGTAAATGGTGCAAAATAATATTTTCAGGCTCACTGTTTATCTTTGAGTAATTTGTTATTTTGTCAGTTTGTACTGGAGGTTGCTCCCTGTTAGATTCTGTTTTGGTTAGGAAGCCTTAAAATGTTACCAGGTTACTGTAAAGTTGCATGGACACTTCACTGTGAACTGTTTAGTGCATCAAGAAAATGCATGAGTAAATATTATTCCTTCAGTTTGATATTTTGTTTTTTTGGTATCCACCACTTATTTATGTAATGCACTACTCAGACTATAAACAGAGCACCACTACTCTATTCACAAAAAGCAAAACAAGGTCAGATACAGTGGCTGTACACAATCGGGTCGTATCCTGCTCCAGCAGTATTACCTACAGCAACTATATCACAAAAGTGGAGAGATACAGAGTGACACTGGGCTACACATGCTAATGACTGGAGATACATCCAAGCAACTCGTTTCACCTTGTCTCATTGCTGACAAGGAGACTACTGCTATGCAATCGCTTTTGTTTACGTTCTTTCACTCAGCAGCGATCACAGTGTGCAGAGGGTTCGTAACGGAGACGGCTTTGTTCAGTGCGTTACTGAAACAAAGACAATTCAACTTCCGAAACATCTTTACAATGAACTGTCGTCACCAGCATCAGGGACTCGAAGGAGAAATCACAAGCCACCCAAGCCGACCAATCACATTTCATGCAGTCCAATTGTAGTATCTCCATTGCCACTGTAGCCTGACATGTAATGGCATAACCCCATTCATACAACTATAAATCAAGGTCAAAAGACTAAAGGTAGTGTAAGTAGGTTACACAAACACATAGATTTAGACACACGTGAATACCCAAGATATTCAATGTGACTGTTTTCTTTCCATTTAAAAAAGGTAAAACATAGATTTCATTATCTGCACAGACTAAATACATGTTGGCAATGTGCTGAAATAGAAAGAACAGGAGCAGGGAAAAAAATTACATTCTTATGAGATTTTAAAAAATAAAATTAAATAAAAAATAAAAAAAAAGGGACGAATTAACTTCTGAGAAAGGTATGAAGATTATCGAGGAAGGGGAACAAAAAAGGATTAGCAGCACTATATTGGCGCACAAGAGATGCACATACCCTTTTGGGCAAAATCATGTGAAGTGAGAAAGCAAAACAATTTCTTTCATGAGTCCGCGGAGAGATCATAGACAAATGGTTGGCACCGTTATCCTGGCACAGACTTGTTCCACACTTGCCAGTGCTGTGGGTGTGTGAGCCTTCAACAGACCTCCATAATTGTGTATTTGATAAAAATAAAATCATATAAAAGTACAAAAAACTAATAAAGTCGTCCACAAAGATGGCAGAGGGGAGGGAATTGCGAAAGATTGGCACTGACATATTGGCAGTGGAGAGCCTGTGCCCATATAAACACATCTAATTGCATATTGCATAAAGCGAAATAATATAGGAAACATGGGCAGGTTTCATAGTATTGTGTCTACAAGCAGTCAAGCACTTCTAATTGACTATGTAACCAAGAAAACTAATAAAAAGTATAATAAATGATTCCTTCTCAGGCATCTAGAGAAATATTACAAACACTGCAGGCATGAGGGTGGGAATCAGTTCACTATGTTGTCTGTGGTCATCTAATAAAGGAGTTTAATTAATGCAAACAGCATGAAAGTCAGGAAATATTATTTAGAAACAGCACAGTGATTTTAAATGGCAACTGCTATTCACATAGCGCTGGTATTGCATCAGCAGCCACACTACTGCCACTATGTTTTATTTGATCTCGTGTAATTTAATAAGAGGAGGAAAATAAAGTTAGAATGGCCTTCCTTTGTAGAGAGTTAATATAGAGGAAGGGTATAAAAGGAAGGTAGCTGGAAAGTCGCCAGAGGGGAGATGGGTGCACGAAACTTCTCTAAACCGAATGCATTTGTTTGATTTGATTGAAATAACCTCTCCACACCACGATCAAATAGTCAGTATATCGCCTAAAAGGAGTGATAACAAATAATTTAAAAATGATGATTCTACACAGAGCTGGAGATGGGAACACATGCTGAAAAGTTGACACTGGATTTGGCACTAAAATGGTAGTGGGTCTGTTTGTGGGCATGTACTGATGAAACCACATTCATATTTGATGGAGAGCGCTAAAATATGAATGTGAGAAAGTGAGTACTATATCCTCAAAAGCTAAATCACCATAAAAAATAAAAGAAAAAGTGATTCACCTTTATTTAACCTGACAGTTTTAGTAAGAAATGTGGTAATGTTTGGAAATTGAGGTCTTCCCCTGTTTGCTGCTAAACTGGCTCCACTGGGCCTTTCAATGCTTTGCTCAATAGCACTGAAACAGCAGTTGCTTACACTGGGGATCAAATGATTTTCTCTTGCTTTTGCCAAGAGGCTGTAATGTGAGAACACGAAGAAGAAAGGTTGCCCAGTCGGAAAGTTATTCCACAATTGGCAAGATGTTAGATTATAAACATCGATATGAGCTCTGCTTCACATTGCTGCATCTAGCAGCTGTATCTATATACACGCAAGACCACATACAAACCTTAAAAAGCTCAAACTGAAATGCTAAAGTATTGTTTAGCTGTTTTAGTGCAAGAGATACCTTCAGTTTCCTCAATAGACCAGAATGCATTGCACCCACAAGACATGCTGTGTTTGCATTGTCTGAACTGAGGGAATTGATTCACACAGGCTTACGTTACTCAGGCGTACTCAGTTGGCGGTTTATTAGGAACACCTAGCTGAAACTAATGCAGTCCAGCAGAAATCATGTTCAAGAGGTGGTGATTCAACTGCATGACCTTCTGTGGTGCTGCTGAACTGTATCACGTCTGCAAAGAGGTGTGTCTGTCATTTAGACTACCCCCACTGATTTAAATGGAGTCGGCAAAATAATAGGAACACCTGACAACAGCACCGCGGACTACATCCTCCAAAATGATCGAAAAATCGTTGAAATTTACATGTCGTTTAACAAAAACTGAAGAACGGAGGACTTACTGCAGGACCGCTGCTTTAGACTGCAGTGGTTTTCGCTAGGTGTTCCTAATGAAGTGAATACAGCACACGCACCATCAACAAACATGCACGCACAGACCCGGAAGGTGCTGCTGTTTACTGTGTTCTCACTTTGAATTTGCATGATCAAACTGACTAAAGTGAGAGAGAAAAGGAAACCCCCGCTGCTCGCTATAATCTGGAGACACAGTTCCTCTTGTGTCCTCAAAACATCTCTCATTTTCACTCCTCTCCTTGCTTGCTCTCAAAACGTGTTCTGCTTTTATGAAGACGTCCCCACACCCTCTCGAATCTTGAATATCATTTAAATGTGCTTTGTAGCTTTATCATCGATAAACCTCCACAAGAGTGATCGCCAGATTTTTAATGTCCAAAAATGTGAATTCATCTCACAAAAAAAAAAAACAGATATCATCTGCCCTTGCCAGCATATTTGGGCTGCTGTATATTTGTAGTTGTGACTCTCCACGTCCCGTATGAGAATATTAGTTTTCCTCTCAGGAGAAGCTCCTCCGGATCCTGTTCTCAATTACCAAGCTGTCAGTACGTCATAGTGGGGAGAGTGCTGCTTTTAAAAGGGGATGAGAGGAGCTGATGTGTCCCGCCGATAATGCAGATAATGGATTCTTCCTAATCCCGTACTGTCTCCATGTGTGCACAGTGCACCTGCAGCCACAACACCACATGCCTCCTTGCACCCTGCAAATTTATTTACAAAATATGAGCCTTTAATCTTTTAATTTAACTGTTAGCACTGTGCGTGTCCATCTTGATTATATGTGCATAAACAGACTGTGGAAACGGTTATTGGCACATTGCATGTACATATATACACACACACGACACACACACACGGCATACACATCTGATCATTGCATTGACTGAAGTTGTTAGGAGGGTGAGCTCATGTGTCACGACCCCCAGCACACAGGAAAGGAACGGAGAGGAAAAAGTAATCAAGGCCACGGAGACCACCGTGCATACCACGCTTCAGTTTGCAGGTCATACATGCATGTGTGTGTGTGCGCATGTGTTTGTATGTAACTGAGAGAATAATCAAAATCTACAGGGGCCTCAGCATGGATTAAGGGCTGAGGACCACATCCTGCATACTAAACTTGGGTACCCTTGGGACACACACAAACACACAAACACACACACACACACACACACACACACACAAACACACACACACACCACCGCCTGCAAACTGAAAGAGGGTCCCAGAGCTCTGTGTATGAGATAACTAGGGTCTATGTCTTCCTTGTAGGATACAGATCATCTAATAATAGAATCATATGGATTGTTATGACAATGGTGGGTGTGCATGAGCACGTGAGTGGTTGCATGTTGTGTTGTTTGTGAGCTTCAAGCTCTAGCTTTTGACTTTCTTCAAGTCAATACATTTAATTAGCTCATTTAAATAAAGTGTTTTAAATGTGTATGAGGCAAACTGAAAAAGTGATGAGACTTTGGGCAACTTTCTCTCTTACATATATGCAAAAGCGAGATGTTTCACACAGATGCATTCATTCACAAACACACACACACACACACACACACACACACACACACTGCAGTCCCCCTCCCACAGCTGACCCTCAAAGTCTGTCTCCCAGAGAGAATAACAGAGAAAGAAGAGAATGTTCTTTTTTTTTTTTTTTTATTGGGAAAACAATCCGTCCTAATCTGCAGAGAGATGCTTCTCATCACCCCTTCTATTCATTCGCTCCCATCCCTTGTTCCCATCAGCAAAGCTCACCACCCACTCACTTGCGCACACTAATACACACACACACACACACACACACACACACACACACACACACACACACACACACTTCCGGATACTTAGACAGAAATACTCTTTTATCTATCTCTCCGAGCTCCTGGGGGGTAGGTAGATGTGGGTGTGTGTGTGTATGTGTGTCCTGCTGTGAATGTTTTCACTGTCACCAAACAGGAAGGAGGAAGTTCCCTCCAGCGGCTTTTATATCATGTTCCTCATACAAAAAAGAACACCACCATGGACAGATTCATACAACACAGAGGGAGACAGAGAGAGGGAGGGAGAGAGGGAGAGAGAGGGAAAGGGGGAATGGGTGGAAAATCTGTACCCGCTGGTTTTACTTAAGAAAAACACCAGTGCTAACAAGCCATTTTAGAGACCCGGAAAAACTGTTCCAAGCAAATTTGGCAAAACTCTCAGTTGCAGACATGAAATGGATTTCAAAATGGAGCACAGACCTACTTCTGGTGGATTCCCCCAAGACTAGACGTGCATCCCACTGAGACTCAGTCCCAGCACAACAGGCTAAATTTTACTTCCCTTGGGGATAAAAAAACAGGATCGTCTGGATTATCTAAAAGCTATAGTACATTACAGCGGGGTCACACTGCAACGAGGGCAGCAGGATGGCCTGCTTAAGTGAGTCAATACCGACCTTAAGCCACCTAGCTTTACTCATCGCGGGACAGTATGCAAAAGGAGTAGTTTTTGTTTGAAAACTGTAGGTTTGCGTCACATCAATACAGTTCCATGAGTTCACACTAGAGGGCTGTCCTGTACACGCTCATTCATTGGATTGTGACAACTGCAGGAGAGTGCAGGAGCACGCCTTAAAGCAGTTGTCAAGAGAGAGGAGAGAGTTACTGATCCATTTTCTCACCCAGGTTTTCACCATATGGTCCTCAGATTCAAGCTGTTGCCAACTCATTAACATAAGGCAATTTTAATTTTGAAAAGTCTGTGCGCAAATTGGTTTTGAGAAACACTTTGAATCCTATTTTTGGGGTTAACTGCGTCATTGAGAATGTTCATGTCTGTGAGCACAGGCTGTGGTTAGGAAGGACTTTACAATCTGACAGCATTTTAATGATTTTTTTCATGCATCCTTGAACACACACACACACACACACACACACACACACACACACACACAGGTGTCTGTTATCAGTTGAACTGTTACAACTTTAACACAAACATAAACACCAAGATAAGTAAACAAGGATTGAAATCAATCTATAAGAATCAACACACACGGCTCACTTCTGTTTCACTGTCTTTATCCAAAATATATTTGTGTCCCTGCCACACACACACACACACACACACACACACACACACTGATGCACACCATCACCATCTCCCTGTGGCCAGTGGCTATGGATTTCCAAGCACTTCCCATCTCAGATAACCAGCCAATCAATGAGCTCTGTTCAATTAGCCAAGCCCCAGCACCTGGTAGCTCTGCTGCAAGATGTGTATATGTGTGGCTGTGCGAGTGTGTGTGACTGGCAGGGTGATGGGATGTGTGTTTTTGTGTCTATGTGTTACCTGATAGGTGCTCTCAGGGCAGAACTCAAGTTCCATATCTGATGTAGGTCCAAGCTAATTGAGTGGCCTCTGTGTGCGCGCACACACACACAAACACACACACAGATACACACACACACACACACCTTGAAGACAGCTTTTTGGATATGATTGGTTGCTTATGACATAATACGTAAAAATCCGAAAAGACGTGGAAAGTGGCAAAAAATACAAATCCCAACTTCCAGTCAGGATTTTCAGAATAAAATCAGAGCAGAAAGAGAATGCAGACATATATGACTCAGGATGTCTTTTTTAGGTGACAGGCTGTGTACCCAAGACAACTATATGCACAACTAATCCCGTGATCATATGAGTTCAACTCAATTTTTTTAAAATCTTTTTTCTGTGCATACTCGAAATTCAGATTGTAGATTGCAATTTTACATATGACATTTTGGCTAGATCGCCCACCCCTATGCACACTCACACAGAATATCCAGCACACTCAGACACAGATGTCCATACACACAGGGCTAAGCACAAGCATCACACAACCATATCTAGACAGACAGAGGCTTTAAGCAGCTGTGTAACAGATCCATAAAGCTGTCCATGTCTTTTACCTGTAATTGCACACCGATTCCTCAGGGGGAATACACTGACAGATGAGCAGCTCTGTAATCACACACTGCTACGACACATTTCACACATACTTCAGAGTTTGTTTCAGATATGGTTCAAAAGTTGCGCGATTTGTAAAGGTTTATATTAACAAGCCTCTGAAAAGCTTGTGCAGGAATATCGCACAAACCTGGAAGTGCATTTTCTTCTACTATCAGCATATTTGAAACACATATGAAACCAAAAAAAATCATATTTGGATTCAATGCAGTTTACCTTTTTCTTTTTTCTACAAATTTTAAAATGGGCAACCGGCCCTGAAGCCAAGAGCAATATGTAGTGCAGAGGTAAAATCCCGGCCCAAAAACACTAGCACTGATGTAGGCTATAAAAACTAAAATATAAAAAGGAGGAAAGGAACATGACAGAACTTTTTGCAAAGCGCTGGTTTGGCACTGCCTCTGTTGAGCTCTTAGTCGTCTTACAGTCTGTAATAATGACTGAAACAGATGCAGTTGTTCAATTTGATTAAAAGTTAATGGCTACTTATGCAAAGATCAAACAAGAGATGGGTGGCTTTCTTAATGAACAGCTAAAAGCTAAGAGCGCATGACCAGGCATTGGCAGGGTTTTTTGATGCTGCATCAGCACTGTCTTATAAAAATAAAATTTAAAAAAAGAGGAGGAAGCAGAAGCCAGTCCTGCAACATCATTTAACTGAAACATCCATTTACATCAACCATCTGAACATTTCAATTGAGCACTATTTAGGCAATTTTGGTAATTCTCAGTGTTTTCATTGGAGGTTTTCTTGAATGCAAATCCAAAATGTGAATCTGCTGGATAGGACGTGCTTAATAGCCAACAGTAAAAAAGATGGCCGCAGATGTGAAAGCCTGTGTTAATGTTAGCTAGGGAACTGTTGAGAATGTTTACTTAGTCTTCCATGAAGATACCTGGCAATGAATGCAACCTGCATAAGAGAGGACAACCATCAAACCAAATCCTATCAGTTAGTCCTCAAGTCTAGTGAGAAGAATAAATCCCTTCAAGGGAGACAGAGATAACACATTCACATATGTAAAACAAAGACAAATCAGCTTTTAACTGTGTTAAAATTGACAGTGAATAACACCGGAGGAATACAAGAGGAAATAATGGAGATCATCTAGGACCCCCACATTTGTAATAAAAAAAAGACCAGACAAAGAGATGCATGCTCCCAAAACCAAAAAAAAGAGTATAAATGAAGATATTAAACTTTTCTAGCTGCAGATGATGAGTATGGATGATGAGGTCAATGTGTGCCAGCAGGTTTAATGATCTTCCAAAATGAGTGACCATTTCTCATTAAAAATCGTCTTCCATCCATCTGTCATGTTTAATAAACAATCCATCACACTGAATAAGCAATAGGCAGTCATTTATTTCACAAAATGACAAATGTATTTTAGCAATACATTTTGGATTATTCTTTATTTTTCTTTATATATGGGCCATGATTATCTGACTTTTGTTTCCTAATCTGGGCATCCTGAGAGGTGCCAAGTACAACTATTTCCGCTATTGTTCTTTAATAAATTAAAGCCAGGCAGGCACAGACATGATAAACCGGACCAATATATAGAGTTTCAGTATTACTTCTTCCCTATATAACTAAAAGATGCAGGTACTTTTGAAGATGATGATCTGCAGTTAAGATTAGCATTCAAAAATGTGAACATATGTACTGCTATAACGTTTTTAAATCCCGTCTATTGTCAGTGAATGAAAGCTTGTTTATTTTGTTGTTTTTTTGGGGGGGTTTTTAAATCACAACAATCATGTTTCCAGTGGGGCCACGAAAAATTCAATTTCAATCGTACAACATTGTGTGTTTATGACAAAATGCAGTTGAGATATGAGCAGATAAAGGTGATCCAAGTGGATGTGCATCAGAGATATGAACAAGAAACTTTACAATAAAAAGAGAAAACTATAACTTGTGTACAGTCAGCAAAGTACTGAAAGTACTAAAACTGGGGAAGTATAGGTGACAGACAGGGAGGCAAAATAAGATTAGCTACAACAGATGAATTAATAAACTCTGTGAATCCATAGTGAGGAAACACACAGAGGGAAAAGGGAGTCAGAAGAGCCAGAAATAAAGACTAATTTATTGAAAAATTGACAACTGAAGAGACACAGAGTAGATTGTGTCTTCCATAAATACAGCCAAACCAAATAAGAAGGGAAATCTACTGCGTATTTTAAGAAAGTTGGCAGACACAGAGTCACAGATTGACAGGAGGAATGTCCATTACGACAGACTACATTAGTCAAAAAAAAAAGACACTTAACTTCTCGGCAGAAATCACAGGCTGACAGTTGACAGATCCCTCCTTTCAAAACACACAGATTTACTGTCAGAATCTGTCCTATCCTTCAACCCCCCCCCCCCCCCCCCCCCCCGCCCCGCCCCTTACACACACTCATTCATATAGAGGGATCTCTCATGCACACACACCTACTGCAGATCTCCGAGGTCCAAATGCACTTAGACAGGCCTGCTTAAACCTCTCACTTCTGCTCTTAAGCTGTGCAAAAATAACTTTTTTTTCCCTTAATTTAAACACACACACATACACACACACACAAAAAGGGGTGTAGCCAAGCCAATTAAAGGCAAGCAGACGTGAAGAGAATAAAAGACAGGAGACATTATTTATAACTTCAAAGTCTTTTGTGACAAAATGACTTATGCTGGAAGAGCCGCCTCCCCTTTCCCAAGGTATAGAGGCTCTCTTTCGGCTTGTACTACAACAGACTGTGGGACTTGGCATTCACGCACACGCACACATAATCAAAAAGATGGAGAGAGATAGAGTAGTAAAAGAGAAAAGATGAAAGAGATGTTAAAAGGAATAGAAGACATGGGAGAGGAATGGGGAGTAGCAGTGAGTAAGACATCACGAAGGACAAAGCTGCAAGCATGCCTGCTGCACAAATTAATTTTGGCATGACTGTGCAAACCGAAGGACGCCATTGTGGGGAAGGTGAAAACTCGGGCCTCCGCACACCAGTCCTCAGCGAGTGATCGTCTGCTCTGAAATATCACACTTTCCTTTGTCGTCTTGTGGGACGGTGTATTCATTTCCTTCTCTGGCCGAGCGCCTCTCTTTACCCCTCTGTGTTCGCGCCATGTCAGATAAATCTTTATCTGCACCAAGTGGTGCGAAGGAAACAAACACTACAAAGCCGCCGCAGGTACACACGCATTTGCATGCAGTGACGTGTTTGGGTGGGTTTTGTTGTTTCGGGCTAGTTTACCTTCTCTGCAGGCACATTGGCCCATTCAGTGACAGGAAGGAAGAAACGTGAAATATATATTATTTTTAATTCCACAATATAGAAAAAAAAGTAGAAAAGTAACTCTCTCGCTCTTACATACACATCAGAGAAACTTATAGTCATGTTTGTAAAGTGTAGGCTGGGTATTATTTAAATGCTTTGATACAAATGCCAGAAATATGGACAAACACAAGCAGCTATACAAGAGCTATAGAGTCGATAACCGGCATAATTTTTTATTTAAATGAGGAATGGTTAAGAGCGAAAGTCAACATGTTTATGAATCCGACATGACATTTTTTCAATACTTGGTGCTACAGACAAATTTGGTTTCTTGGTAAGAAAGCTTTTATACCCAGCTCCGGTCGCACGTGCTGACAGAAAGCTGTGCTGAATCCCAAGCCTTCAAGAAACAAGGCCAGCCCTGTCTATCCATCAATTAATACAACACAGACATGCACATGAACACACACACACACACACAAATCAGCTATATCCATCCAATAAGCCTACAGATCCCATTTAATGTGCTAGTAGATAAACCTCTCCATTTCCCTTGGACGTACGTGTGTGTGTGTGTGTGTGTGTGTGTGTGTGGACTAGTGATTAATCCACTGTTACTAGTAGGAGGTGGTGATGCCCTGAGGCTGTACTTTCCTCTGATGAGATCTTGACAGCTATGGTTTATTCCTCTGCATCTCTTCCTCAATTTCCCTCCCTCACTCCTTTCCATTCCAGCTCCCTCATTGCTTCTTCTTTTCTCTTCCATCGCTTTAATTGCTCTCCGTCTCTACAGCTCTCTCCGTTTCTTGTCCATCAGGTGAGTGCGCTTCATCCCCTCCTCTCTGCAGCCTCCTTGCGTCTCATCCTAAAACCCTCCTTATCCAAATGAATCTCTTACCATCTCTTCTTCACCCACACTTTGTCCGCCTGCTCTTACTGCTTGTTGTACACCTTAGGGTGCGTCTTCAAGTCCTATAATCCTTTTATTTTCTCCTTCTATCTTCCTTAAATATTCCTCCTCCTCCTCCTACTCGCTCCTTCTCATTTTCTGGCTCTCCCTCTCTGCAGGTGATTAGCGGTGTGGGGGTCAAAACATGTGAACCCTGTGAAATGAGCAGCTTTACTTCTAAAGCAGCACTGGGTGTGCAAATACTGCAGACACACACACACACACACACACACACACACACACACACACACACAGACACACACACACACACACGTACACTTCACAAACTGGGAATGAGGAAGAATAATTGTCTGCTTTCTTCCACTTGCCACTATGAACTTGACAACGACCCCTTTCCTAAAGCAGAGTGTGCAATCTCCACGATACAGCATCTCCACTCCTCTAGTGGCTGTCTGAGTGCACAAAGATAGAAAGAACAAGTCCCACACATGAGCATGTGGAGGCAAACTTAAGACACAGGAAACCACAAGGACCCCGTCAAGCCATGATATCAAGATTGAAAAGTGACTACGCTTTCTCAAACCGAGGTTTAAGAGAAGCATAGGTCACAGGCTTTAAACTAGGAGGTCTCCAACTGTTACATTAATACCCCACAGTGTGCTACAGTGATATTAGAGCCTGTACGCTCATGATCCGAAAGATACATAAATCCATTATGTCTTTCAATTTGACATTTTAAAAAGGTCACATTTTAGGTGTTGATAAATTGATCCAGCCTTCGGAACAGAATGCGGTGTGGATAGAGTTCAGAGCACGAGCGCAGTCAAGCATGGCCTACTAATTTTTTTCTGTAATCCTGACGGCAGAAGGGGATTGGATGACAAGGATCAAACTGTGGATGTATTGATCGGAATCAGTATTGTTTACTCTATACTTTTTCACGCTATGTGAGGCAAGTAGCAATTTTTTTTTTAACAGAGACAATTGATACTTAGGCAGGGATTGTATTTCTGTAAACAATTCTGTGAGTAGTTATGTTGCGTTTAACAGTCTCTAATTGGAAACTAATTTTGTTATGCATTACTGACAACCTAATGTTGCTACGGTAAATTACATAATTCTAATACAACATATTACAAACCTTTTTCTATTGATATGACATTATATGCTTAAGTACTTGCATAAAAGAAAAAATTTGTTCAAACAATCTGCAGTGTGTCATCCGTGGTTGACTTCGGTGTTGCTGCTTTAATTAATTGACTGATGAAGTGACTAAATTATATGGCATTCCTTTACAGATTCAGTGGCTGAGTTTCAGTTTCAGAGCAGTACAGTTTATTGCATTAGAACAATTGCATCTTACTTGCTTGATTTATCTTTGTGAGTGAGTAAAAAGCTTTTGGAAATAAGCACGGTACAACAGATTTGTTAAAACACCCCGTCTCGAATGCTCTCCGGTCTCACTTCCAGTACACACCAGGCCCAAATTTTAGTCATGCATAATTGATGAGATTCTCAGACTGTTAATTTCTCTATTCTCCGTGCACAGTCCATTTCTTACTCTCTACCACATCCATTTACATGGAGAGAGCATCTCTTATTCTTTTATCTTACATACAAACTCTCTTCACTCTCTCGCTCTCTTACGCGCACACACACAACCATTCAGTGTCTTATCCACTTCTCTTCCAGCTAACCCAAGCAGCTGTGATGTGTTGATTCAGAGAGATAATCAACACTCAAGCCCCCAAGAGAGACTGCCCACATGTTAACTGGCAACACTGCCATAACCTTACATGAGTAGAAAAGTGTGTAGAGTACGTGTGTGTGTGTGTGTGTGTGTGTGTGTGTGTGTGTACTCCATGTCTGTGAGCATGCATATCTTTACACATCTTTTTTGAGAGGATGACACAGAAACAAGCACATGAGTGTACTCCATCTCTCCATCTCTCCCATCCACCCTGTGTAGTTGCATAAGTACAAAGTGTAGATTGGATCCGAGCAGCTCTCAAGTCACTGCTGCAGAATGTACAACACACTCAGCTACACAAACTCTCTCTCTCTCTCTAAAACACACGCGCGCACACACACACACACACACACACACATACAGATGAACCCTCTGAACGTACAGACAAGCTATCTAGTGGAGTACACATGGGTGAAAGTGGTGCAGCAGTTTTGCTATAGGTGCCAAAGTGCCCTTTTTTTTTTCTTTTTTTTTTACTTCAAACCCTTATTTATGTCTGTGCCCTATGTCTCAACTGCCCCCCACCCAAATTATCCGCTAGTCAAACTAAGCATCCCATTACCAAGTATGCAGAAGTTTCTCTCGTCTGTCCAAGTTCCCCTGTGTGTCCTCTGTTACACCCCCTCTCTGGTACGCCATAGTTCCCCTCTCGTACACCGAAGTGTCACCTTATTAGCAGTAATATGGGCTACT
The DNA here is from genome assembly GCF_021018895.1 of Seriola aureovittata. Lineage (NCBI taxonomy): Eukaryota > Metazoa > Chordata > Actinopteri > Carangiformes > Carangidae > Seriola > Seriola aureovittata. The sequence continues at coordinate 10,706,820 of NC_079385.1, read as the reverse complement.
CTGCTACATACAAATCCCACACTGGTAAGCCAAAGGGGCATTCTAATACATCCTGATGCCTTAACTCAAATACCCTGCCCTTCTAGTACACCCAACTGTATCTCTAGTACGTCCGAGATCCATTCTGGCCCACCCACACATTCCTCCTGTTCCTTTACTATACCCAAGTGTCACCTGCTCCATGCAAGCGTCACTCTGCCATTTGGTCCACCAGAGTGCCACTGTGGTACGCCCAAATGCCTGGGTAAGCCGGAGTGCGATTCCTGCACCACCAAAGTGCCGCTACACCTGCCTGCTGTAGAGGTGTCCTTCAACTCATCTCTAACTGCTTCCTCCCCCATCTTTTCATTCTCTTCTATCTCCTGCTGTCCTCTCTCTCTCTCTCTCCATATGTCTCTCTCTCTTTCTCCATTTCAAATTTATTAGCTATGACAAAAGCGGGGAATACAAAAAGCTGTCACTGTCAGTCACACGAGCACAAACGCACTGAATTAAAAAAAAAAAAAAGTGGATCCCTGGGAGTGGGTGCTCTCATTTGCCAAACACGAAATGGAAGACAAGTGAAGGGAGAGAGGGACACAGACAAAGTCTGGGGGGAAGGAAGGAAAAAAAAACTTTTTATTTCTTGTTCTTCCAAAATGAATTTCAAGGCTCATCTGCTCTGGGTGATGTTGGCGTTCACGGCCTAACAGCTTCAGATAAACACAAATTCAGCTCCGAGCGGAGGACAGCCAGCCAACATCATCTGTTATATGGACATAGACAGAGAGAGGGGAGGGCCGGGCAGACCAACAAAAAAAAAAAAAAGGGGGGGGGGGGCTGGAGCAATGGGTTAAAAGTTAAAAGTTAATGTATGTGCGTCAAATCAAGCATGAACTGTGACACAGGGGAGTTAGGAGAAACAAAGTGAAAAGAGTGCTAAAGATTTTAATGATTTTTGAAGTGAAGAAAAAGTGTTGCAGGGGAACTTTTTTTGGTGGAACATTTGCTCATGGGGAGACTAATTCCCCGCAAAAAACCCACAAAAAACAGCCAAGACATATGGCACATGTGTGCCTTGCCATTTTCAGCCTGTAGGTTGCTAACTTGGAGGTCATTGTTCTTTCCCGTAGCAAAGGGGAGTTTGAAAACGGTAACAGGCATGGGAAGCGCAAATTACGGAGCATGCCGCCTGCAATACGTGCCTAATGGCAGGCTTATACCTACGGCCTACCTCTAGTCGGACGATCTGGCTATCTTCGACACACAGATTCGCTAGCTCATGGAGCTGCTCCAGTCTGTGCCTGTCTGTGCATGTGCCTGTCTGTGCACGCAGTAGCCTTCAGTGCTGATTATATATGATATGATATGCCTATTAGTCGTGATATGTTATCAATCAGCGCTGTAGGCAGGATAATGCTCGAGACCTCAGTGTGGTTACTACAGACAGGGAGAGGCGGCTGCATCCAAAGTAGCGCATTTTTTAAATTAATATATTTTTATCTGTAACTGCTTAAGAAAAACAAAAAAACAATTCCGATAATCATAAAAATGCTGAATATCGGATGCTATAATCAGTCATGCCAATAATCAGTCAACCCCTAATATACTGACTGACTGAGATGACAATAGCTCTGTCGTACTTCCCACTCTTAACCTTTTGATCTTTTCTGCTCCCGTTCTCGGTCTCCTTCCTGTTATCTCATAAAGGTTCATATCAGACTTGGAAGGTTTTTAACAGAGACAGAAGTTAAAGTTTAGCACTCAATCTACTTTCCCCTCTAAAGCTTAAATACAAATGTCTGGGCCAACAATAAAGACAGAATGAAGACACTAAGAGCTGATGGGACTAAATTGCCTGAAGGTTGAAGGCTCAATGCCACACTGACTGAGGAGTTAGTGAAGCAGGCATGTGTGTGTTCAAATCTGCACGAGAGAGAGAAGGGCAATATTGCTGGCCAATATCAAAATCTGGGTGCACGTGTGTGTGTGTGTGTGCGTGCGTGCGTGCGTGCGTGCGTGCGTGCGTGCGTGCGTGCGTGCGTGCGTGCGTGCGTGCGTGTGTGTGTGTGTAGATGCCAGTTGTACTTGCACAACTGCCGTAAAGCCTGTTCCTGGATAGGACGGTATAACCATCACCCAATTTATTGCTGACTGACAGAAGTATGGGTGTTTGAGCTGTGTGTGTGTGAGTGTAATAGGCCTCAATACTAGTGTGTCTGGGTGTGTGTGTGTGTGTGTGTGTGTGTATATATATTTCTGTGTGTGTGTTGGCCTCGGTGGTGCCAGTCAGGCATGACAGGAGGAGAGAATTAAAAGCCGTAGGCACAGAGAGACCTTCTCACATACCAATGTGGTGTTGCTGTGTGCACGTGTGTGTGTGTGTGTGTGTGTGTGTGTGTGTGTGGGTGGGTGTGTGTCTGTAGAGAGTGACCTTCTCTCCAGACTAGTGTCACAGACGGTTGGTTTTGGTACCAGCCCTTTGGCTTTATGGAGGCCTATGGGCAATGTATACTACCGTCTGAGAGAGAGTTTAAATGTGAGAGTGTGTGTGTAGGTGTGTGTTTGTGTGCGTGCATGCAGACTCCATTAGAACAAGCTCTTCCCTTACCAAACCACCCCCTCATGGTTTACTTTTTTTTTTTTCTTTTTGCTCTTTCACTGCAACAATATTTCTCCTATTTTTTTTTTCATTTTGTTCAACACTGAAATGTCAAAAACGTGGTTCTGGTTATCCTCATTTCCCCCTTTTCTTATTAATAAAACTTATTTTTCAGTTCTGATACAGGGACAAGAACAACATGGTCTAACACTGCTGTCCAAAGCTATTTGCTGTGTCTCAATTCTCGTAATTCCGTAGTCACAACTGCTGTTTTGAGTGAATTCACATGTGCACTGTAAGTACCCAGATAATAGTCTCAAAATGGTCAGAAAATTGAGCCTAAAACAAAGGACATTTCTCACCCTCAACAATCGCCATCTTGGGTAGGTGGCTGTAGGGGAGGGACTTTCAAACTGGTGAAAACTTCTCTTTCATTACCAATCCAGAAATGGCTGTTTGCACACTGATGGGTACAGCAAAGAGGAACTGCTAAAAGCTAATTCAGCATACCTTAATAGGCTAAAATAAATGGGGTTCGACTTGTAGCTCAGTGTTACTTACTGAATCATGGCAACATTTTAATTCCTGTGTGCATCCACCAAAGCAATGAATTTATTCATTTGACTTAAGGCTCACAACACCTTTTCAGCATGGTTCTTATATTCCTGGAATACTGACAATCCATTATCCACTCAGACAGATATTTGCTCAGATGCAGATATTTGTTGAAAATATGTGGACATACAGACAAAAAAAAAAAAAAAAACTGGTCAGTGTTTTTGTTGGATGCAGTTGTCTCGATTTTATTTTCCAAATAGAACAGACTGGAACAGGCTCAGTCCAGCTTGGTCCAATCAGTCGTCACACCCAAATGAACAAACAAATGTGTGTCCGTGCCTTTAGACAGGAAACACGTCCGCACACCAGTGAATGAATGAACAAGTGAGAATGACTGCCGCATTGGGAAAGCCTAGAGAAATATGGGATGTGTCTATGCCTTTTCATGAGGTTAACTGTACTCGGGAATGACTAATGAATTTTTAAAAAAGGATGTGTATTCCATTATTCCTTTCGATATATGCCACTTTCCTTCATCCCGCTACCCATCCATTCAATCATTCATTCATCCATCCATCCATCTATAAATGGTCATCATTACTCAAGCAGTGAATGCTTGAGTAATGCTAGAGGCCAGGAATCGCTGTTGTAAAAAACCAATGTTACAGTCTGTGCCAATTAATGACCTCCCTGAATTCAAGGACCGATTTGTAAAATCAAAAAAGGAACTTTAAAAGTGAGTTCAGGTTATTTGACGTGTGAGGTATTTATACATAGTCGGTGCATTAGTAGTAGTTTCGGATCAGCTGAAGTGTATGCTTTTGGAGTATTCTCACCGCTTTATCTTGCCATCAAACAGCGCTTTCTTTTGGAACTACATTTCTCAACCGTTGAACTACCATATTACTATACAGGAACACCTACAGCATACACTTCAACTGATATTGGCTTTTTTTCCTTGGGCATATTTTTAAAGTGACTAAAACACGTTTTTGGAGCTGGCCCCGTCCACAGCAGTACGTCGCTCAGTTTGGTTGCTCTAAAATCCGAATCTACTGCAGGTAATACGCCGACCATGTATAAAGACGTCATACAACCCTGCGTCAAAAAAATCCACTTTAAATGTCCGTGTGTCATCAAAGCATAACACTCTTCTTAATCCAAATGAGTAAAAGACCTGGGACTGATCAAATTAATCAGACAATTAGTAAGAGCTCAGAGGAGTCCACTCATTATTGTTCATTGTCCATTCACTGAATCTTATTCTCAGTGTGCTTATGTTCATATAGGACATCTTTGATTAGAAATGAACCCTCAACCCTCTCTGTGGTCATGAGGCAGCTTTGCTTTGTATTCAGCTCAAGTCATGCACAACCCCTCCTACATACACAAGCACAGACACTCTGTTATTCTCTCTCCCTCTCTCTCTCAGTCTCACACACACATACACACACTTTCTCTCAGAGCCTCCGTAGGCCCAATTAGACAGCCATAATTACTGCCAGACAGGAATGAGAGGATGGAATAGAAAACAACATCCTTTTTTTTTTTTTTTTAACCCAGACTTGATATTTCATTGCAGTAACATCCACAAACATGAAAGTGAGCGGAGAAGAGAAGAGGGAGCAGGTGATGTAGGGACAAGAACAAGAAAGAGCGGAGGAAATTAGAAATGTGTGTGAAAGAGATGGAGGGGTGAGAAGTGTGTTGGGGGTTAATTTAGCAAAAGCAACTTAAACCATTAAACATTTATGCACCAATTACACACTCTTAATCCCACACGCGCACACACACATAAAAAAAAAATTGTTGTGAATAATCCTCAGGAACTAGTGTCAGTACAGCCATATTAAGAGTTATTGCACATAACATACGGAAGCAAGCATATATGGCACTGGAACGTTATCTGTCTTTATGCACATATCCACCCTATGTGTCTGGGAAAACGCCAAGGATGGATGAACGGAAGAACTCAGCGGCATACCACTTAAACAAGAATGTCACTTCCTCATCCTCAGCACATGGCTGATTTAAAAACAGCATAATTTAAACTAATTTGCCTCAAAAATCACACCAAGTGAAGCACGAATATGTAGAACTGCTGTTTCTATGATGATAAGTATCCACAGAAAAACATTTAGTGCTGTCTTCACAGCCAAAACAGGGACAGATGTGAAGCCAAATATAAAAATATCCAAGCACCACTTCAGTGTGAATAAATAGAAAAAACCATGTAAACACTGTGAACAATTTATTTATTTATTTATCTATCTAATTTCCATGTATTTTAGTCAACTTGGCAGCCTAGTTAAGTGGTTAGAGTGACAGCCCTGAAACTTGAAGGTCATAGATTAACCACAGTTATGGTCAATGTGTCTATCAATAGCAGTTAAGACCTGTCCTTGATCAAGAAACACTTTGTGCAAATAGCGCTTTGACATTCCAGCTACTCTGAGCTATAAAAAGTCCACGCCATCTTGTCACCCTCAAAGTATGATGATATGACAGTATTTCTGTTACTCTGTGTCTTCTGATGGCTCACCCTCCCCAGACCGATCAATGTGACTAAAAGGACTTTCAATTAGCGCTTCTATCATTGGGGAATTTAATAATCACTTGGCCTGTGTGCAGGGCTGATTCTTTTTTATTTCTAATTTTATGTTTTATTAAAATTAAGCAATGAAGAATCGCTTTAATTTTAATATCAGAAAACAGGTGAAAATAGTTGAAGAAAAAAAACATTAATACTTAAGCCTGGATGAATATCTGATTGTATGTAATTAAATGTTTGGTGAAAACTTCAGTGATTTACCATTTATACTTTTTTAATTACTTGGAGGGCCCATGGCTGCAGCATCATCAGCAGCTACTTTGTGTTTTCTCTACAGCGTTTATTACGAGGCGTCCTCACCACAAGCTGACCTCATTTACTGTTGCCTGTTGTGATCTCTGTCCTTCAGCAAGAAGACAATTTATGATGCAAGAGAATACATAATATGGATTAAATCATGTTTTTTTTTTTTTTTTTTTTTTTATCTGACTTCCCCTTACCGTTATCCAACAGGTGGGTGTTGGTTGATTCATATAACCTGTTATCCCCTACAGTATGTGCCTCTCCCTGTGTTTATTAGTGTATGGAAGGATGCCATGGTAAACATCACTGTGAAATACTGCAGATGAATGTTGCCTTGTGTCACACTATATGACTCGAGATTTCTTTTTCTGAATGGCTGGGGTAAATTCAGCATTTTAAGTTAACACTTATAACATGTGACGGATCATTCGAAGAGGCAAAGCAAGAGGAAAAAAAATAACTAATTCTGAATTTAAATTTAATGTGCAGTAATGAGTTTAACTGAACTGGACTGGCCTTAAATGACCTGAAACTGAACTGACCCTGAACTACAGAGCTTGGAGATTGCACTCGTTTCATATTCTCTTTCTCGCTCTCTCTCTCTCTCGCTCTCTCTCTCTCTCTCTTTTTTTTTTAAATATACAAACTTTCTGGGTAGAGGTGAGGCGGAGGTGAGAGCTAATGTGAAATTGTAAGAGCAGTGAAACATGTTGGTTATGGCAACTCGCTACACCTGCCGCTGCACCGCACATTCACATGCACGCTCAAACCCTCGCCTTCTCTTGCTGCCAAAAACCTGCTGTGGCAGCGGAAATCTGACAAGGGCTTGACTTGACACATCTTCCTCTCTCTTTTTCTCTCTATTCCTCATTTTCTCTCTGTTGTTTGCCATGTCTCTCTCAAAGGAACGCGCGCGTGCCAATAGTGAAATGCCTACCAAAGGAGTGTGTATGTGGGTGTTCATTTCATTCCATGTTTCACTCTTCCTTTGTTTCTCAGATGTGTGTATAAAAGCACACACTGTCTGTCTCAGGCTGATGGAATGTGCTCATACATAAACAAACGTTCAATTCAGCCAGAGTGCTGTGCGTGTGTGCGTGTGTGTGTGTGTGTGTGTGTGTGTGTGTGTGTGTGTGTGTCTGTGTGTTATATCCAGAGAGTCATACCTCAGGGCAGTGTGTTATCACCAATAGCCTGCTAAATTAATCAGTGTCCCTCAGGCCTCTTGACCGGACCCCCGACACACACAAACACATGAGCGCACACACACACCAGTCATATGTTTCACACTATTGCGGAGGCATCGCTCACTGAGTGAAACAGGCCCAACAGCACCCCATAGAGAAATAATGAGACCAGGTGAGAGATATCCAACACACGTACACCAACATGCAAATACACAAACAAACGCACATAGAAACAAAACACATGTAATCATGAAGGACAACAGGCATAGCTTTGTAAAAACTGTCTTATTGTTTGTTGTTTTTTTCTGAAATGTTGAGAAAGAAATAGAAATATAAGAATCAACAATCACTATAATTTTGTTACAGGTGCATGAACATCAAACTGCGTTTTTGTGTCTTTGTGTGTGTGTGTGTGATGTATGTGTGTGTCTGTGTGCAGAACAGAAATACATGTCACTAGGTAAGTTATGAATACATAGCCTCTACTGCCGGCACAAGGGGGTGGGGAGGGACTGTGGAATCCCTGAGTGTGTGTGTGTGTGTGTGTGTGCGTGCGTGCGTGCGTGCGTGTGTAACAGTGTAAATCTAATTCCCATTTCCATAATGGCACCTCCAACTGAGGAATGTCCATTCCTGTTCCATTCCTCTCCATGACACACACACACACACACACACACACAAACAAAAGTACACACCTTTATCTCACCACAAAGAGTCAATACCTATTCAAACATCCTCACTCTCATAAAGTATATTGCTCAATATCACTTATACACAGTCTTAATAGCCCTCTGGAACACATAAGCTTTGTTTGTGAGGCAGGGTCCCTAATTTTTAGGGGGCACCCAGATGTTGTGGTGAAACCTTAGCTAGCTTTAGTAACTTTACCTTCCATTGGTAGGAATTTGTTCCATATATCATCTTAAACTACTTTTATGGTGGAGGGATATGTCTGCCTCTGGTCTCAAGATGGCCTATTACGTGCCCCCTTATACATTTGTTTTTAAATGTGTGCCTTTGCACAGAAAATCACTCCACGTGCTATTTCTCATTTTCTCATTTTTTCATTTTCTTCTGTGCTAATAGCAGACATTATTCACAGTACACTTCATCGCAACGCCCTGTTGTTTACAACAACCATGTGGTTTAAAAGTGTTAAAACCAACTCTTCACTGAGGCATAATGGGCTTAGTCCATTAGTATACAATGGACATACACATCCATATGCACAGACAAGGCTTCAACACAGTCTCATTGACCAGGCTGTAAGAACTGTTCCTTAGTTAGACTATGGGAGTTAAGAGGTTTGCTCATTACAAGGTGACAATAAGATGTACAGCTTGGCAGGACGGTTAAAGCCAAACTGTATTTCGCCTTCAAGGTAATGTGAGAAATAAATGGATGAAGGATTTACCTGTTGGCCTGTCATAGCACAGCCACAACACTGGATGCAAGTATTAACAGGGAGAAGTCATACTGTTTACATTCTTTATTTCACTTTGTGGTACAGAACAATGAGATATTATGGACTACAAATCGATTTACTCCATTTTAATTTTCAGCCTTATCCATACACCACACATTCAGCAAAACGGCAGCATACGACTGAAATTAATATTAACAAAAGGCCCAGAGAATGTTAGACAATGGACTGAGTATACAAGGCTCAAAACAGACAATGATATCAACATGGCCAAATTCAAACAAGACATAGCCACACCACCCAAAAACAAGCCTCTAATTTTTGAAACATGAATTGTCCTTTAGCTATCCAACTGAACGGCCCCAATGGGACACACAAAAGTTCACAGCATGTGTCTTTTGAAGACAAACTTTGTTTTTGTTTTTTTTTTCTTCACCCTTTTAGCAGTTTTGAATAGGAGACTTAAGCTGACATTGAAAAGTACCTTGAAATCCCCAAACCCAAATTTTGAGTAGTATTTGTGCCAATTTGTGTTTGTTGAAATTTTTACAGCCTGCTTTTAAATATTTAGGCATGCTACCAACATAAATAAATCTGTTTTCACCCTCAAAATAAACCATGTTCAGCCAAGAGTGTTCACACACAGCTCAGTGGTGTGGAGGCAGAAGAAGCAGGAGACATGGAAACGTATTTAAATATACCAGGCATTGCTGGTCATGCTGCTTAAAAAAAAAAAAAAAATCTTTTAAGTTCTCATAATAGCTCTGACTTCGTCCTAGAGCACTTTAGTCCCAAAACCTTAAGAAGCCTTTCATTCACTGTGTTTGTTTTATGTGCTTTATTCCTGAGCACATCACAGTAACTTTCTCACATAATATTGGGCTTAGATGAGCAGAATTCTTATCTAGTAAGATAACACTGAACATTTAACCTTGACTGAATTAATGAGTTTATGGCTGCTGAGCAGGAAGTGTTCATCTTTACTAAAGTCCTTCTAAGTTGCTTCAGTCCTGAGCTGCAGTTTTAAAATAATAATTCACTGCATTTTGCCTCAATCTGCTGACCCCTTGACACAAGTCTTACAGGAGGTTTCTGCGAAATGACAAACAGGACGTTTTGTTTTGGACAGTGAGCCTTTAAACAATAAGCTCGGTAAAGATTCTGGAGCAGGACCAAAGCTTTTACTTCTCTATAAAACTATCCCTGAACCACGACAAAACAGAAACAGTGTGAATGTGTACCATACATGTCTCCCTGCCTGACTGTGCGTGTGTGTGTGTGTGTGCGAAACTCATTTTTCTGTGCATAAACCTTGGCAGGTGTCCAGCTCCACTTGGACGGAGCTCAGTGAGAGAAGGGAAAGACTTGTCTTGTCTTACCAGTTAAATCCCCTCTGAGACGGCGAGTGAAACACGCTCCGAGAGTTTTATGTATTGTTGCGAAGCTGCCTTTTTATGGAGTTAGGCTGTGGTAAGCACCCCCAAAGGCTTTCTCAATCGCTTCGCCAACAGGTATTATGATACACAGGCTTAGGTTCACTGACAGACCATCAGGAGAAAAGCTATGTCAACTGTTTGCAGAGGATTAGGCAATTACCATTAAACTAAATTATGTATACGATATTAGAAGTGGTTGAACAACACACTCAATAAATTAGATGAAAGATCTTTTTTCTGTCTACAAGAGTTGTATGCAAATTCAATTATTTGTACAAAATTATGTAAATATCCCGTAAATTGCATTAGTAACATTTTCACTTAGACTCATCACTAACTAATCATTCGATCTGCTGCAATTAACAGAAGAATAAAGTTAATATTAGAGGAAAAGTTGTTTTTTTTACTGAAACACCTTTTTCCTCATCGACAGCTTGTATTTTTATTTATGTACCAACATCTCCTGTGTGTTCTGTCTATCTATGCTCAGGCTAAATCAATGATATTGGTATATTGTTTTTGTGGAACATAAATATTACACAGCAGTAGATGATGACTTGTGTCTGACATAAAAAAATAATTCTGTATACAGCTTCAATGACTCACGCTCAAAGTAGGCTCAACCAAGATATAAAAATGCTTCCTCATAAACTTAAATTAGTAAACTTACATTGCAAGTAGTAGATGTGACCAAAGGGTTTGTTATATTGTAGAAGAATAATACAATTAAAGAGAGGTATTTCATATTTTTGTTGCCAAATTGTATGTTTTTCTATGTTTTTCTAATTTTGTAATGTGACACGTGTGTGGATAGCATACGATTCAGTCCAAATGTAACTTTTCTCCTAATAAAGTTGAAGTTGTTCAAAGCCCAAATAGTGTCCCGTGTATAAAACATCAGTAAATATAAGAGATAATAGCTTCTTCATTCTATCAGTGCAACACAAAGTTACGCCGTGCCACTTCTTTTCTAAAAACGTTTGCAAAAAGCTACCAAAGAGGCAGCAACCAAAATAGCTTTAAGGCTCTATTTTGTTATTTATGACTAAGCAGTTGATGACGTGGCGATCTGCATTTTAGACTTCAAAGCACTGAAGTAAAAGCTTGCAAGGAGTGTGTGCAAACGGCAAGACTCTACCAGCACATTCCCAGAGGGGGACTTGTGACTGGGGAATATCTATGAGGTAGTGAAGTAACTACTGAACATAGTGTTTGGCTTCAAAAGACTTCTGTCATGCGGCAAAAGATGTTTGGTACAATTTAGTGGTCACTTTTTGCCCTTTTTGGACCTTCAAACAGCACGTCCAAAGCACCATGCAGTTTTGATTCATATGTAAAGATGACTAACAACGATTTGCTTGGGTATTTTGAACTGCGGGAAGAGTTTCGAGTTTAGTTTGCTGGAGAAACATTGTAGTTTTGTGTAATCAAGACAATACTTCTTTACTAGTATAATAGATCAAGGTTAATTGTAGTCTCTAAATGTGGCTTGAGAGCAACAAAGGTCATTTAAAGAAAAATGAATAGTATTTCAGAAGAAATAAATAGCCCTACAGACACCTGGGCAGGTGTAAAAGGTTTTGCAGTCAGGCTGTGCGCGTGTGTGTGTGTGTGTGTGTGTGTGTGTGTGTGTGTGTGTGTGTGTGTGTGTGTGTGTGTGTGTGTGTGTGTGTGTGTGTGTGAGAGAGAAAGAAAGCAGGTGTTTAGCAGGGAGTCGTCACTGTGAATGATGCTCTTTGAAGGTCAAGGCTGACTAAAGGAGAAGCTGGGCCACAAGGGGGATTTGAAACGAACAATCACACCAGGAAACACTCATATTTAACACTGGGCAACAGGGGGGTGTCAGTGCCTTTGTGGTTTCAAGAGTGAGCTTGTAATCAAAATGTCACCAGTTCAGAGCAGGTGGTAGCATTGGGCTTGAAAGGACATGATGCCACACAATATCAGAACAAAACAGTCAGAAGTGGAGACTGAGGAAAACAAAATTGTGGCAAAATACGTTTAAGAGTGATGAAATCCAGTGTACAATTAATCAAAGTCATGGCAACAGGAAAATAGCCCGAAATTATAATCAAATCCCACTGAGCAAGGCAATGAAACAACAGATTAGTCTCTGATAAAAAATGAAACCATGCTGCATTCCAACCACTTTGGTATTGAACTTTGCAGAAAAATCCCAAACCCGTGGTTGATCATAAGGAGGCCATAGCCATAGGACATTCTGTGGGGGACAAGCAAGAGGGACTTTAGTGACATCCACTTTTTCTTACATGCATGTGCACACTAGTGCAACAAATCCACAGCATATACATTCCTTTCGTAAGTTTCAGAGAGAAGCCAGGGGATCACCAAAGTCAGCAGGATTCATTTTCTGGGGAACGTGAACATCTGTTCAAAATTCCCTGGCAATTCATCCAGTAGTTGATGAGATGTGTCAGGCAAGACCAAAGGTGTGGACTGACTGAAAAACGGACAGTGACATCCCTCAGGACCAAGCAGCTAGTCTGGCTGAAAACACTCCACCTAAAGCCAACTCCCAGCAACTCTGGACAAGGACAGTTAAACACAGTGTACATCATGTTCCTACATCCACCATTCCTGCTTTTATGCCAGTGCAGTTCATGTCCTCATATCTTTTTTTTTGCCTTTACACAGCTGTTTATAATCAATTTGTGATATTTAACAATGGCCTCATTCCTTTAATGTTGTGGAGCAGCAGGGTGTCATTTTCATATTCAGTATTAATGTGGTTGTGAGAGGAAATACAGTGGAGAAAACTCTGCTCGATTAACACCAGGACCATTAGCAGATCGGTTTTTAAATGCAAATGGTGTTGACTGGCTGAAAGCGCTATTAAATAGGTGTGATAATAATAGGCTGTGTTCATAAACAGCAGTCCAGCCTCCTCATGTACACATACATGTGCAGGTGGAAGCACACACTCATCGCCAAATTTAAAAGTGTCACTGAGCAACAATAAAATTTCCAAGTTGGCGTTTTATGTAGTTGTTAATAATATTATCACTTCTTGTTTTTCTTGGGCCTGAGCAAAATAAATAGATATTGTTTCTCTCCTGCAATTTCAATAAGTTTGTGTTATACTGTGATTGACAGCCCGTTGCAGCTGCCTCTTTCTCTGTGTCCGTTTCCCATTGAAGTTACAACGTTTATGGTTTCTGTATTCACGTGGCCACTGATCTGCATCTCAGTTCCCATCCTTTCCTCTTTTCTCTCCATACTTGCCTCTCTCCACCTCTCCTTTCTTCTGCTTTTGCCCTCCTATCAACACACAGGCCAGTGTGTCTCTGGTTTGGTTACTAAAGAACCTCATTTAATTAAAATTAGACAACAAATAAATATAACAGGAGCAGGTGTTTGTTATGTTTTGCTCATTTTTCCTACAGAGAACCAGACTCCATAGGTTAACAGCCTTACTTTACAGAGGGAATGTTTATGTGCATTGTCAAAACACGACATAATCAATCATGTTGATCATTAATAAATCACCAGCTTAGCATTCTGCAATCAGCCCCATAAAACTGATTTCACTGGATTGGCTGAAAGACATTTTGGGGTAACCAAAGCAAACTACTAATCGTACAGAGAGAAAACACTTTTTTTTTTGTCTTCAAATGTTCCTTCTCTTCCTTCTCTTGGTGCTCCCTGACAGACGGGAGGAAACACATCAAAGCTTTTCTAAATGTCATCCTAATTATCACAGACGTCGCACTGAAATACCAAAAATATACCAAAATACCAAAGCCTCAAGGTTTCTCTCATCATGTAACCCCTTAAAATTATCATCAGCTCTCCATGCCATATCAGAACTGGAGGGGAGTCAACAGCAAGTCAGGCTGCGCGAGTGATTCACTGTGACTCACCTCTGACAAACAGACAGCAGCAGTGACCAAAAGTAAACTTTGCTGACTTCAAAGAATAACTACTTCTAGGACTAGCTAGCTATTATTAGTAGGCTTGCTTCTTCAGTATTGCTATGATACATATACTACCACTATACCACAGCTACTTGCGACTATTTTTAGTACTTATGTCACCATTAAAGGCTTACACCGCTCCTCCTCAGTAATAGACTTTTTCTTTAATCTGTGATACACACGAAAGTGCTTTAACAAAACAAGGGATTTCAACCTGTCCTCACCTCCTAATTCACTGATAGATTTAAAGCCACTATGGCTCTTCTCAGGATTGTGTGTACACACTGTCACTGATTGGTATCTCTCTGCAGCTTTGCTTTTGCTCGCACTGCGTGCCACTGCATTCACAGATGGAGCATGAGCTACACACTTGCACAGATGCTTTTATGGTTTCGTGGGATGGTTATCCGTGGCAATACTCTCACAAAATGACAGGGGGGCATTACAGGCAACATCATGTGTCATGTGTAGCAGCTACAAGTCTATGACTGTGTCCACAATCATTCACAATTCATTACACAGTCCACTATGCACTGCAGTGAGTGTGCCAAGTAAGTGAGTATGTGTCATGTCTAGTGAGAGTTTCTTATACCCTCTAGTGGACTTCAATTATCCTACAATGCATTGTAGAATCTATTTTCGCTAAATGAGAGAGCGAACCACCATCATGTCTTGCGCACACAGGGAAAGAAGGCTAATTTAGACGACTGCTCGATGAGAGTTATGACTTGTATATTGTATGAAACTGTCTGATTTTGCCACGAGACAAACTGTAGTATACAGCCGTTTACATAGAATTCCATATGAAGCGGGATAGTGAATAGTAGCATGTGTTTTGTGGAAAAAGCATCTGGACTGAATAGTGGCACGCTTGCATAGCTGCCTGGGACACTTAATGTGGCAGACCCGTCGTTAGTGTTATGAGTTGCACCTGTGCTTTTCCTGCCATGATAACTCAAAATCTATGAGTGAAAAAGGTCTATTCCCTGAGCATTGGTCTAATCAGCTGACTAGCTGTGTGTGGGTGTGCAGGGTCTCAACACAGACAACAAACTACCAACTGAATCTACAGTTAATAATGTTTCCGGGCATTCGTGTTTGGAAACATATGAATGCAACATTTGAATCGTATATTTGGAAACAAAATTGTTCATTCTTCATGTAGGTCAACCGCTTTGATTATGTATGTGAATAAACATGTCACTTAGGATTAACATCACTGATTTTGCCACGGAAAGATTGTCAGTATTGTGCTTTTTCTTCCCAAATAAAACAAAATCAGCTGTGGCTGTATCTACAGTGCTGTTGATGAACTGTCAAGTGAGGGAATAATGAGGTAAATATGTGAGCTATTGGAGTGCAATAATTCAGCTATAAACTATTTGACTGTGCTGCATGAGCTGTTTGGAAAAACTTGATTTTAAGCTTTTTTTTCTGGATTTGTAAAAAGTCTCATTAAATACAAGAGTTTGGGAGAAGTTTTTTCTGAAATGAGAGAGCAGATCATTTTTTATTCCATGGTGATCTATTCCTTCATACACATTTACTACTATTGATATAGCTTTGGATCATATAACAGCATATAGTCTTGATTACACTAATATTAATATACATAAGATAATAGCACTGTGTAACTTACTGCACTGCACAGTGAAATGCACCACCAACCAGCACTGAATCTGACCTTCCCTCACACTGTGGAGGCAGGAAGACAAGGAGTTTAATGGCTTCTGTTAAATTCACTAATGACAAATCTATTCTTTCACTGGATTAGGGAGCTCTGTGCATGGAGACGCACACATGCACAACCTTTGCTGTGCACAGGAAGCAGGTTTCCTGATACGTTGACAGCTTCAGTTACTTTAAATAAGCGGGAGAGAATAATAAAGGAGAGGAATAGCCAAGTCACAGATCTGCTCCATTATCTCATGGTGAGCATGTCGGCCACCCTCCAATGTCCATTACCAAGAAAGATGTGTGTGAGTGTTTTTTTGGGATGGAGTGTGCAAAGGAAAGGAAGAGTACATGAGGCTCATCGACAGTCTGACATCTTAGCCAGACTCCCTCTCTTTTAGGGGTCGACCAATTATTGGATCCGATGTGGAGCATTTCTACCATCAATTTTATGATCCATTTCTCCTGTAGAGCTAACTTGAATGCGATAGTAGATGTCAACAAGTCAATTTGTCTATCCATAATTAACCACCTGACTAGCAACAAAAAAACAAACAAAAAAAAAAAAAACATAGGAGATGACAATATTTCTAGCACATCATTTACCAAGTCTGGTCATACTCCCAGTCTCAATCCATAACTATTACTATTAACGTTACTAAAGTGTCCTAAAGTGCTTTTTCTCGTAGTGAGATGCAGGTTATTGTTGTTACAGACTTAAAACGTAATGGAACTGCATCTGAGATCTGTGTTACTCCATACATGGACTGCATAGATGCTGTACGGCTGTCAGAGTTGAATAGTCACTTCTATTGCTGTTATTTATATTGAGCTACAGTAATAATTAGTTATAAAGAAGCTTAGTCTTAAATGAAAGGTTCCCTGCTATCAAATATAGTTAATATATGGGCCTAACACTAAAGGCTTTCCAAAGCCGTTTTGCTGTAATAAATGAAGCATAATTGTGCGTTGAGCATGTCAGCCAGTTTTGTAGGAGTTTGTGTTATCCCAAATTTTTTACACCAGCATTCGTTATTTTTACTGCAAATGTGTATCAGTTCCAAATCTCACCTCTGTCTCCTTGATTATTAATAATCGTATCGGCCCTGACAAAACCACATCAGTCGACCCTGACTTTCTGACTGTTTCACTCACTTTTCCCCCTCTCTGTTCACCTCTCCGTCCCTCCAGCGCTCCATTACAGCAGGAACGCAGTACAATAAAAGCCAATAATTTGGGGAGGTGGAAAGACAGAGAAGCAGAAAGATGAAAAGGGTGAAACAGTAGAAGAGAGAGAAGTGAGTGGAGTATTAGGTTTGGGGAGAAGAGGGAGCAAGGGATGTAAAAGAAAGAAATAGCAACAGAGGGAGGGGAAGAGGTGATGAAATAGCGAGACAGAGAAGAAAGGCAACCCTGGAGAGAAAGAGAGAAAGATGAAGGGATGCGGGGTGTGGAGGTGAAGTTAGATCCAGGGGTGGAGAGATAAAAATGAGGGCTTGATGGAGGGAGGTGAGAGGTCGCACTCTCCTCTCCTCTGTCAGGGCTGTGATTATTCAAAAATACACATCTCTATCTCTCTTTCTCTGTGCCTCACTCTCATTCCATCTTTTTTTACACTCCCAGCGTGTTTATTGTCCTCAATGATCTCCCATTCCCTGTCGTCTTTTATCCTCATCTTTCCTTCTCTCTCTCCTCCCTGTGTCCTCCCTGGCTCCTCCCCCCCCCCTCTCTCTTTTCTCTCACTCATCCTCTATGCATAATTCAAGCTGAGATTCCAGCATGACGGGTGTGGCCATTAAAGATACATGGGGACGCTTCGCCGAGGCCATTTAGTGCTGCCTTACCTCGGAGGAGGAGCACCTCCGGCTAGGGCAGCGAGGGCAGAGCAAAGGAGGAAAGAGAGCAAGGATGGAGAGGGAGGGAGGGAGGAGCAGGAAGAGAAGGAGGGTGGATGGTGAGAGAGAGAAATAAAGGAGAAGGGAAAAAGCAAAACAGAGTAAAAGGTATTCACTTTAACTCAAGCCCTTCAGACTAATAATTATGAGCTGAATTATTGCTGCTATCAGTTTGCGATCACTTTCAGTTTTCAATGTTTCTCTATTACCTACAATGGAACTATAACATCTGCATGACACACAGCATGTGAAGGCTCACCCAGTCATGACAATAGGTGTCACTTCCAAAGGAAACATGGACGGCTGAACCAGAATCTTACATTAACGGGTAAATCATAACGCAAACAGCATATTCTTCATTGTCTGCAATACAAAAACTACAATGGCCCGCATAGAGTTCAGCTCACCACCCACAAAGTGTACCACATAATTTTAAAGACAACTTGCGTCCACATTTCTCAAACTCAAACCAATTTCTGCTTCTGTACTCCGTCTGCTCAGAGGTCATGAACAAGCAATGCAGGATCCTTGGCCTCAGCATCTCTCTCTGCCCATCCATCTGTTTCCAGAGTGATCCTTCTGCACTTCAAATCACACAGCAGCTTAAACCCTCCGTTTTACTGGCTTCAACAATAGCCAAGAGTACTATGTCACTCAACTGAAAAGACAGAACTCCTTTATCCATCAGCTACCAGCTTAATGTGCCCACTGTGAATATTCGAGCCTAAGAAAATGAACAGCTATCTCAAAAGACAGAATGAAAGAATGAACATTTTCAGGACAGCTGCCCTCTATTCTTGCAGCTGCTCTATGGCTGATCCCCACATCACACCTTACCCAGTAAATAAACTGGCTCCTAACTTGAATATGTTCTGTGCCTCTCATTGCAGTGTTGTATTCTCTCTTGTTTGGTAGCATCGTTGTGATTAAGTGTGGTATTTGTAAACCAACTATTTGTCTGCCTTAGAATTACTCTTATCAAGCAACTCTCAGTCTGGGGCATATTTGTCAAAAAAAGAAGGCTACTGGGGTAATTAATAGGGGTGTAATGATTCTGCAACTGAGACTGAAACCTCGATACAAACATCCACAATCTCATATTGTGGTACCAGAAGAAAGAACCATTTTTCATTTCACAATTAACACTACAAAACATGTAAATCACAGAATTATTATTCTGTTTAAAGTTAGGGCGAGCTGTGTGTTTTGTAAATATTACACATTATACATATTCCATCGTCTTCAAACTGCGTGTGTCTCGTGACTATTTTGGTGCAATCATGGTGGATCACGCCTGCGGTAAAAGTAAGGTCAATTTTAATTAGCTGAAGATGGATGATAATTCTGAGACTGCAACACCCCCCCCCCCCCCCCACCCCCACCCCAAAAAAAAAAAAAAAACATCCCCAAAGAAAACGAGAATCAATACACCTCTGGTAATTATGCATGTCAAAGAGCTGTATTGGTCAGGACATCAGAGGAGAACACATAATTTGAGTGGGAGTCTTACCAAAAACACTGCATGGTGCTTTATAATATTATCAGATAGGAATTCACAACTCCTTAAAATCCTCAACACAACAGCTATCTCATCATCTGTCTTGACAACTCTTTAAAATCCTCAACACAACAGCTATCTCATCATCTGTCTTGACAAATGAGAGGTAAACAGTAGAATTACACTATTCACATTATGTCATCTATCAGGAATGCGCCTTTTACAAATTTGACAGCTAAACGATATTGTTGCACTGTGTTGGGGCAGAACTTGACTGCTTTTGGCTGGACAGCCATGTTTTGTTTTTTTTTCTTCCTGGCCTGAGCTCCCTCACTGAAATTAATGAGGAGGCTGTGTTTTTCATGCAGTGCTAATGTCAGTCTGAGCACAACATAAGGGCCGCTGGCAAAAGCAGGGAGGTAAAGGGAGGAGAGGAGAGGAGACGAGAGGGAGACGGAAAGAGGAGGCACTGCAGAAGAGGAGAGAATATCCCTAGCAGACAATGAAGGTGGATTAGGGACACACACACACACACAAATATTTTTCTGTCTCTCTCCTCCTTGACCTCAAGCTTAAGGGGGCAATTGGCAAAACCCTGCAAGTAATGTAAGTAACTCTCCCTCTCCCCCACTCTTTGCGTCTCTGTCTTTCACACACACACAAACGCATGATAATACCAAACCCTCAATGAACCAATCTCATGCAGAAATATCAGCCCAATACACAGCAGCATAAACAGGGAAAACAAACCATTATGCCATAAATAAGCTCCCATTTTAGTCTCCATCAATCAATAAATCAATTATATTGATTACTGCCATTTGAATATAAAAACAGATAGAAGGCATAGGAATACAGTATGTATGTGTGTGTGTGTGAAAGAGACTGTCAAATCCAGCATATGTCATGTCCTATATAAATCTCCAAAGGAGGACATCTATTTTAAACACACGCATGCACAAGCGTGCATGTTTCATGTCAATGTCCCCTCACAGATATTGTTTTTTGCACGAAGACAGTGGCTTTCTGCTAATGTTCTTTCCATGTCTTCTCGCCTTTCTTTCATAAATAATACGGTGTTGCTATTAACATGGTCAGAAAAGGCTGCAGGAGATGGGAAACAGACGAGGAAGAAGCAGCAGAAGAAGAAGAAAGATAGATTGAGATATGCCAAGAGCGGGAGAGCAGGGATGTGGAAACGCCAAACACTTAACCTGTTTTTTCCTTCTTCTTCCCACCTGTTCTCTCTGATCTAATGTAACATCAGGGCAAGATGTAAAAACAACTCCCGCAACCCATCTTTTTCCCTCCAGTCTTCCCCCTCTCTTCTACTGAACTATTTCCCTCTGACAATTACCATTTTACTGCCTTCACTCTTCTTATCTATCACCTTTACTGCCCCGCTTCTTTCTGTCTGTCACCTTTTACTGTGCCCATCCTCCTCTTTTAATGGATGGAAAAGAAGCAGAGGAAAAAAGAAAAAAGAAAAGAAAAACGAACATGGATGAGAGCAAACATAATAATGACACTAGTGAATCTGAATAATAAAGAGGAGAAAGATGCAAGAAAATTACAACAAAGAACACAATTTTCTCTCCATTTCTTGTTTTATATCTGCTACTTTCATTGCCAAACATCATAAGCATTCTTAGCTGATGTTCATTGCTCCATATCAAACATGCACATGATGTTATCCATAGAGTTTTAGCTCTACACCAGCAGCCACTTATTAAAAAATGAAGCCACTTCCACCCTGTGTTTCTCCCCAACTCCTTATCGTCTCTCCTTATCTATCCTGCTTTCACTCACATTTATTAAAAAATACTGTATATTGGAATATGTTTCCGAATCTTTGAACTATTTGGGGTGTTCTCGTAACTTCACAAAGCCTTCACCAGCCTCAACATTGGAAATGCTGCCTGAAAGATAAGGCAGACCTACTGTCTTTTTTTGACTCCGAATTATTAAAAATGTATTCAAATGCTGTATTTCTTCCATGTCAACTTCCTGTCTACGCCCCAGTGACAGACTTGAGGAATAATCTATGAATCATGGGCCATTCAATTTTTAACACTTTGCACTTTACTTTTGATTTACATTGGGAATTGTAATTAAATTTCAATGCATTTCCCTTCGGAGGAAGCAAAACTTACTTAGCAGGCAAGAAACAGTTTGAAATTAAATGAACATTGTCTCCACCCATGTAGCTCCACAGCACAGTGCCAAACTTATCACCTGAGTGTTCATTCTGTCGGTTATGGTATACAAAGTAATAAGACCATGTTGCATCTGCACAGGGCGATTACAGCAACACCAGCAAGCAACCAATCAGAACATTTATGATAGCAGGAGCAAATCAAGAAGCAGCCGTCCAGCACAGATCGGATTGTTGTTATTCTAGGCATAACAGATGCTGTAACAACCAACAAGAGCAACTGGTTTTTACATCCAGCAGACAGAACAGCATGTCAATACACTTTGGGCTGGAGGTAACAGATTCAACAGAATCTGTGTTTTCCCATTTCAAACAGCTACCACAGTAATTTTCAGGCTGCCGCCAAATTTCACACCTGTATAGCTGCACAGTTCCATGTGTGTGTGCGTCTGCTGAGGCTATTCTAAAAGGACTGAAAGATGACCCAAATAGTTTTGTCAGATGTAACACACAGCACTCTCACTGAGCAAATATGACACGCTCCCCTTACTCATGACATGATCATGAGTTTGTGTTTAGAGATGCTGACTGGTCTGACGGTCCACACTGTCATTCTCCAATGTTCAAACTAAATGAAATAAGCTAAGAATGACAGGAAACATGCACATAAACAGATCTCCACACCCCTGTTAGCTATGCACAGCTCTCACCAGCTGCAGGTGACATCATGCACTTCTAGTGGTGGTTTTGGGCCAATTAAACTAAAACAGGGGCCAGAGGGGCCAGTTAAATTATCTCTTAAACTAAGCGCCCAGTTTAGCACGAGTGAGGGTCAGAAGAAAAGCCAGACAAATCATCTGAGAAATAGAATATTAAAAAATGTAAGATTTTTAGTACTACAACAAACCACACTGCATACCATTAGTAAATTTTAGGATATTCATGCCTCATTTTCACAGAGTTTCGTTATCATAATTCCACATGATTGATATAAGGTGATGTAGACTATAGGTTAACCGTGTTAGTAAAATAACATTATTCATATTAACTGTTAAATACAATCTTAACTAATCTATTTTTAATTCTAAATAGCTCGTTAACTATTTTGTTTTTGAGCTAACTCCCTGTGGCTCACAGTGCATATGGCCCAGACCAAAAAAAAGAAAAAAGAAAAGGAGTTTCTTAAATACATCAGAGATCACAGAGGTTCCCTTAGGACTGAATGG
This sequence comes from Seriola aureovittata, assembly GCF_021018895.1. Lineage (NCBI taxonomy): Eukaryota > Metazoa > Chordata > Actinopteri > Carangiformes > Carangidae > Seriola > Seriola aureovittata. Next base: position 10,684,398 of record NC_079385.1, on the reverse strand, counting down.
ACTTTGGCTGACTTGCTTATGTACGCACAGCTATGTGGAAATGAGGCATTAGAAGACAAAATGCATGTTCACATAAAAAAGAGAAACAAGTTGTATTGTATGATGTATTTTCTCAGTACACAAAAACATATAGCTACAGTACAGCTAAGTTCATACTTTGATATAGGGATGCAACTTGACTTTTTTTTTTTTTTTTTTTTTTAATACAGATCATTTTTAAAGGATTTGATTAATCATTTAGTTTATGAAACTTTAAGAAATTGCAGAAAATGGCAATCATAATTACTGAGAGTACAAGCAGCAATCCAAAAACACAGATATTCAGTTTACAGTTATATAAAACAGAGAGAAGCAGTAAAACCTTATGTTTAAGATGCATATTTAAGCGAGTATATTTTTGGTTTCAGCTCTACAATCAAACAGGCACAGCTCAGTACTGAATAGAGATAAGACAGAAAACATTCACAGATTTAAAGGTTTGTATTCAGATAAAAAAAAAGTATCAACGCATGTATCAGATACATGACTTACACACTCCTCTTATTTACTGCATATATTCTACTGGTAACAGCTAATAACTAGTTTTACAAAATAAAAACAAAAAACAAAACAAGGTTCAACAACGGTTGACTGACCAAACAATAAATGCAAAACTGCATAAATTATTCTGTTCCATTGTCCAGACAGTTAAACAAAGAACAATATATGATATCGCCTTATATCAGTAACGCCATAGCAAGGAGCTAAATACACGCAGACAGCCACTGATTTAACCACCAGAAAAGAAACTTGCAAACAATTGACTGACAGACAGAGGAGGTATTTAACTCACGTTATTTGACGTCGAAGTCCATTCTGGTTTCTTTCCCGGCGATGACACTTTTAATAGCCAATATCCAGCAATGAAGAACGGTGCTTTTTGCCGTTGTTGTCACTCCCGTTTGTTTGTCGACAGACCTCCATTGCTGCTAGCTAGGTGAGTGGTTTTACCAAAATTACGGTGAAGCTAGCTGACATTAGAAATACTGGAAAACTAAAGTTAGCTAGCGGGCAACTTACTCAACTATTACGCTGGCATGACGCTTAAAATTATGACATTAACTTTTCGTTGTTTGTTGACAGGCTGCAAAAGTCACTTCACAGTTTGTTTTTCTAGTGAGACACTTGTCTTATTTTACTTCCGCGGGGGCATGACGGTGTTTATCATTGAACACTTCGTCACCTCTAGTAGATTCGGGACAACTGCCTCGATCCAGTGCGGTCTGATTTGACTGAGTAGCCAATCAGAGACTAGAGCTCACCCATAAAATTAGCCCCGTTTTTAATTACATTTAGGAGGGAAGTCTATAAATACTACAAAACTTTATATAACCCTGTACAATATCACTAAAATGTTATTTGATCCAACATTGTACCATCTTATAATCATTTTAAGTTGAAGTGTAGGCTTTTTGTATAACTGAAAACAGTCAGTCAGTTGGTCAGAAGTAGGCCTACTAACTGCAAAAATGAGTAAATACACCTGTGATCACCCCAGTAAGTGATTACACCTGCTATTTCCAATTAAGGGTAATTGCACGAACAAGGTTGTAAAATAACTACAGCTTCCTCGGCTTCCCAGCTACAAGGTAAGAGTTAGTCCACATTGTGATTGCACACCCTTCATTAGTGAGATGGGTATACAGACATGCACTCATAGTGCCATCTATCAATGTCATCTCCCCTACACTTTTTGCATTCATGCAGCCCCACATCAACACGCTCCCACCAGCACTGTGCGGTCTCTGTGATAGTACTGGCCAGGCCCACGCCAAACATGCTGGACCACCATCTGATCCAAACAAATTTATTTTGGTTTCATCTGAGCAAAATATGAGCTGCCAGTATATGGGCTGCCAGTAATTCTCTTTACATGATCATTGGCAAAGTTTATTCTTTCAGTTTCGTGCCATTTTCAAGAGATAATCCTCCTGCCAAGTCAGAGGCACTTACCCGAGTGTTTTTTTTTTTCAGTGCACCATTGTTCGAGGATGGTCACAGCACCTTCTGTTATTGGTTGTATGGCTCTTCTTGTACCATCTAACCACTACTGCAGCTACATTTTTGGCTTATGATCAGCAGCCTCCTGATGCTCTTGTACCGTTTCCCATCTTCATAAAGTCTCACAATCTGGTTTCTCACTTGTTCAGGCAATTCCTCACCATGTGGAGCCATGTTGCATTAGACAACAACCCAGGCCAAAATTGAGGAAGCTGTGGTGTTCACAGGCTATTTTATAACCTTGTTCATGCAAGTTAGTGTTATTTGGAAATCACAGGTGTAGGCCTATTCACTTTTGTTGCATTGAAGTCGTACTTTGGGGCCTATATGTTCAATATAGTCTGTCTAACCAGTTTGTTTATTAGTTATCCATAAGATTAATAATAGCAATTGTGTGAGTAGATGTGTGTTGTGTGTGAACTTTAAAGGGAAACAAATTATTTTTCCATAGATTTAATGGTACAAACTTGGGCTACAACTTGTTTTTTAACCTACACAGTAGATGTTTACATTTTGGAAAATTAGGTATTCACTATTAGCATATCCTGTTTGCTTTGTACAATTGGATGTACTCACATCTATCAATGAATTATTTTTATATTAAAGAAAACTTGAAAACTTGAATATACTCAGGCAAGTTTTGGAGTTAAATCTATGATTTCTAAGAGGGTTTATGACTGTTTTATGCCCAATGGACATCCGAGTGATAATAATATCCTCAGAAAGTGTATGCCACACTGAATCTATAAATATGTGTATAATGTCTGTGAGTTCAGATTTGAGTGAGTTATGACTCAGGTTTTTTGACACACATTGTGGCAACTGGGTGCTAAGTGTTTTCTCCTCGAGCCGTGTGCTCCAGTCACTGCCACAGCTGCTGACTGTGTTGATAAGCCAGACAAACTCTAATAACCAACCTACAGTTGTTTTTAAGAACACCTGCCTGTGCCTTTCACTTTCCTTTCACACAGTAGCTTTGCCTCATGTTCATCCCCCTGCGCCTCCCCTGCGAGTCTCCCTTTGAAAACCTCTGGAAAACAGCCCCGAGATTTCATAGGAGGAAACCATCCTAATGGTACAAATAGAAGCCCAAATTATAACAACCTGCCGAAATCATTTTTTAATCCTTTAAAGAAACACCACCCAAACTGGAAACATTGACTTCATCTGTAAAGGTGATGGGTGCTGTTGTTTATTTGAGGAAACTCAATGAACCACAACAAAATAGATAAATATGACTGTATATAAATAAATGTGACAAAAAAAATGGATGAAACCTTTTTATTAGAATTAGACTAATGACCATCCTGCATAGAGAGGGAGTCCTGGCTTACCCCTGTCACAGCTCACTTTCCTTTACATAGTCATAGTCAAATATAACCAAATAGTAATTTGGAATCAGTTTTGTTTACATGACTGCAACCATTTACTGTGACCGGGCATCAAGTTTACATTTCAAAGTAAGCCAATATCTCATTTTGGAATGAAGCTCCTCACTCCTAGAAAACACTTTGCACTGTTCGAGTCCTCCCTCCTCGTCTCATTTTCTCTCCTTGTCGAGTTCATTTATTTCAAATGAGAGAATCCATTACTGCTGCATCATTCCAATGCAGATCCACTGTCTTCCAGAGCAAGTGGTGAAATCATGCGTGCTGAAAACACTTCATCAGGGAGCCAAAGTTACAACAGAAATTCATGTTGGAATCGCGAGTTGGGTTTCACGCAAGCGTTTGAACCACGGCATCCTTTCATGGAACTAGGCGCACTGTTTGCGTGGTTATGGAGTCCTTAATGGACATGCAATTGTAGCTTCAATAATACTACATACAGGCAAACACAGATGGCTAAAATTATGAACCAATATATCGTTTTCCAGTCAATAATTGTGTACTTTCTGTGCTGTTTCTGCTGTAGCCAATACCTCTTTTTCACAGTGGATGTTCTGTCTTCTCAAACAGGGGTGTGACCAATAGTACTAATAATGAGTGTGTTCCAAGAGGGAGTGCCAGGGTCCTGGTACTGTGCATGCTGACTCACTGGCTTAGCTTCCGGGCACACCGCAACTGCCATCAATGTCGGCTTGGCAGTAAGCACTGGCGACTCACAGAAAACCCCAAATCCCCTTTCACACCAAAACCATGCGTGTTTGGTGCGCGGGAATACTCCGACCTCCTGAAGATGCAAAATAAGAAATGGAGTTGATCCCGAGGTGCTGTTGCGAGGGTTGAAAACCGCCTCCTTAAGAGTCAGGGTGGATCAAAGCAGAGGAAATATTACCAGAGAGAGGTGAGCGAGGCCTTTCTCACAGCAGTCACAGCATAACGGTGAAAGCACAGGTGTAACTAACCACGTTAATGTTGGTTTCATTTCACTTTAATATTATTAGTAACACCTGTGCGCGACAAGCCCAAATGCCCACTGTGAGAAAGCTCTGTAAAGTATAACATAACACAAATGTGACAGAGCTGTCATTAATGTTACGACAAGTTAAATTTTCTTTTTTTTCTTCTTTTTTTTTCTCCTCTTGTCCAGCTGTGATGTGTGAAACCGTCACTTGTCCCTTATCTGGGACTCTATTCAGCCACAACCCTGATGAAAGGCAGGGGAGAGATAGAATCTCATTCCACTTTAATGCACTCTATACACTGGTTCTCTCTCTCTCTCTCTCTCTCTCTCTCACACACACACACACACACACACACACACACACACACACACAGATAATACTCACAGACAGTGTCTCGTTTACTCTTTCCATCTCTCTCTCTCTCGCACACGCACACACATACGTTCAATTAATGCTTTTAAAGGCAACCCTTTCTACCAAGTGCACACACATTCATGGTCAAGTGGACACAAATAAATCTACACATTAACCCAGTCAGCAGTTTTCATTAAACGCATTTCTAACGATTTGTTGTTTCTCATCAGAGATCTTGATTAAACTTTAAATTACCTTCCTATCTCATCAGTTACTCTAGGTGTATGTACATATGTTTTTTTTTTAATGAAATTTTTCCTCTTTTTAATAAAATAAAATGATTAACACACTCACTGATCCATTGCAGTATCTGCTAACTATCAGCTTTCACTTTATATTGTCATTCCACTTCTGTATATTGTCATGTTATTGTTATTATGGCTGCCATCTCTGCATATATGGCACATAAATACAATCACATTGGCCTGTATAAGGAAGGGTTTCATCTTCACTTTGCATTGACATGTTTTCAAGCACATTTACACCTGAAAAAAAAAAAAAAACTGTTCAATCAACTTTCCTGTTTGTCATCTTCAAAGCCAGGTCAAAGGATTTGCACTAACAAATCTAATTTAGTCTCACACATTACATATGGCCCTTAGGAGCGAATCATCTCCAGGCAACACTTAACAAATGAAAGCAATAAATAATTTCAGAAGGACAATTAAGTCTCCCTTCATTAACCATTTGCTCATTAAGTCTGCCTTCGTTAGTAGAGGTTGGATGATCGTGTCCTGCCCATCTGTAGCGACCGATCGTGAGGCCCCCCCCCCTCCCCGTTGCAGATGATTGGGAGGGAACACACGTGCGTGCCGAAAGACACAAACGCCACCCAGGAGCGTTCACGCGCACGAGTCGAGTTGGCGCCAAAACGAAGACCCACTCATGTCCTAATGAGTTTTCCTGCTCGCTGTTCAGTGTGCTCTCTGGCTTCATTATCATCACCCTCTTAATGCATAATGCCTCCATGAAGGAAATCAACACCACATCATTACACTTGAGAGGATGCCGCGGTCTCTCCTGCTTGTTCCTTTCTCGTTTTTATCTTCCTCTTGTGTTTTCATCCAACTGTCTTTTTCCCTTCTTTGTCCTTTAGTCTGTATTTCTGCCTGTCTCCCATTAAACCCTTCCTCTCTTGCTCCGTCTCATTGCCTCTTTCTGTCCTCTCTCTCTTCTTGTAAAGTCTCCTTCACACTCCTTCCCAGTCTCCGCTGTCTTTCCTGTCACAGTTTTATCAAACACGCCGCGGGATTAGGACAAGATTGTAGGCCAAACTCCTGCCTGACCTTGAGAAGAATAGCAAATCCGTCGGGAATTGCGTCTGAATCGGCATCTGAATGAAATTACCACGTTTCCCCCTTAATTACATTTTAATGCAGCTGTTGTCATCCTCGTGAAGCTGAACGCCAAATTGATTTGTAATTCAGAGGGTGTTGCTGTGCCTGAAAAGGAGATTGTTTTTGTATGGCTTTTAAGTGCACAACAAAGCCAGAGCCTGCTGTACGTTCCAAGGGGTTTGAATTTGAGGGGTTGATTTGCCTGAGCAGCAGAAAGTGTGTGAATTCATTTGCACGTGCCTGTGTTTGGACACATAAGGATGCACATAAAAAAAGGATTTTTCATACGTGTATAAACTGTGGATTCTCCGAGCCTCCTGTGAGCAGGGAGGCGCACGTCACGCAAATGTATGGTGCAGGAATCCACCTCGGAACAACGGAGACAGTAGTGCTCAGGAAAAGCAATCATGGCTTGTGGTAATACACAAGCAGATGAATATATCAGCGATATCACACAGTGCAGCAGTTAATTCCCCAGACAGTGCGGAGAGAGGACAGGAGGCTGCAGCTGAATTATGGACGCAATTGGAAGGAATCGTCCGCCGCTTGTCTTCCTAATACATATGTGGACATATGGATGTGCACATGTGCATATGTAAAACATACTTTACTGAGATGCAAAAGCTTCAGTGGTAGCACACACACACACACACTTCTCATGCACAGCTGGACATGTGAGGGAGGATGGGAGAGCGTGGGAAAGCCTTCTACATCTGACCTTGGCCGTGAAACACAACTTCATGAAGAAAAAAAAAAAAACACCAACAGAGAGACAGATAATAATAAATTGTCTCCTCAAAGGAAACAAGAGACTGTGTGTGTGTGTCTTTGAAAGCCTCAAGCGGAATCAAGTGGAACTGACGCTGATTGAATGAAGGGTAGAGACCTCAGTCTGTGTGTGTATGTATAATAGCAGTGTTTCCTAAATTCCCTGAGGCAGAGTCTTTCCATTTGCACTCACCAGGGGACAGCCACCACTTATCAATTTATGAATTGAATTTCATTTTCGGCTTCCGTCACGCAGCGTGCGAGTGTCACTGAGTGAAAGGCGCCTTTCACTTCATTGTAAGATAGCGAGGACTTCCCGGTAATGGAGCAGACAAAGCCACCCACACACACACAGAGTCCATTAGTGATAGTGTTGATGTGAAGACAGCTATCACCTTAAAGCCCAACTTGTCAAAGTATCCATAACTGATACTGAGTGTTTAACTGCAGTTTTTGGTCTTTATGTGTGTTATTAGGTTTTCCATTACAAATGCCGGGGAATCCTCTGTAAGCTGTAACCAAGGTTCGCCTCAAGGTGGTTTTAGACGTGACCAAAATCCTCAGGGGTTCACCGATCCATAGTGCCGCTGTAATTACCAATCATGCACATACACGATCAATATCCAAGGATGAAGCAGTTAGTTTCTGAGGCAGAGTTGTTACCCAGAAAATAAAGACAAAAGATGAGTGAAAAAACAAAAACAAAAGCAAGTGCAGGTTAGTGATGGATAAGATGTTTCTGGCTTTCAACTTGTGGAACCCCAGAGCAACAGCTGTCTTGTCTCCATCATACGAATCAAGAGTATCCTCATTTATTCAATTCCACACAGATCCAAAAAACAATGCAGACTGAAAACAAAAACGGAGCCGTGAATGAGCCCGACTACGAACTCATTAGACCCAAGCACAGCTGCTGTTTCACAGCTGCAATCATGACTATTTAAAGGAGAGCTGTGTTTATGACGATAAGACTTGAGTCTCGCTGTTGTCGTTTTCACCCTCAGTTCTATCTGAATCGAATTTGTTGCCGGGATTTAGGAAACCCGGTAACATCGCGAAGGGCGACTACGCAAGAAACACAAAGTCAGATCGCCATGAAAGCAAAAGCAATCCATCACAGTTAACAGAACAGCTTCCTGGGTGAATTTGGCCTACACCACACTCTTGTCATATACACAGTTTTCTTGTGCAAATGAGGAATTATTACCAACATTTTAGGCGTTCTCTCATTCGGTTTTTACCACTGAGTAAAGTACTTTATATCAAAGGTTCACAGCGTCTTCAGCGTGTGATCCCTTGAAACCCCTTATCACCACTTCACTGATTCTTTCCCCCCTCATACATTTGAATCATTTTTAAAGGCATGTTAATCATCTCTCAACCTCTCAGATATATCCTGCGACCCCTTTTGGGGATCCTGACTCCGGGGGTTAGGCACCACTGGTTTAGATAATCTGCCATAACTGTATGACTCCTCATTTTCTTGCCATGTAGTTCCCAGATCTCGGCAATTACTTTGATTGATTTCACTGTTATCATAAGTGATAGTAATGGTGGCCAAAACTAAGAAAATAAGATGTTGAAATTGTCAGCTCAGCGTGTTTAAATAACCCCCAAATTTGCTCTGCTCTTTTTGTATGCTAAATTCCGAGGGAACTTCCTGTGGGACACGCCGCGGCGACGGCCTGGTTCCCCCACGAGGATTAACAAAGTTCCATCTTATATCTTATGTCGTCCCCTCTCCCGACTCTGTATCGCTCCTCAGGGCAGAAACGCTGTAAAGATAATCTTCAAAAGAGGGAACCAAACAAAAGAAACACCAACAACTTTTGTTCGACGTGATTTCTCTCAGCTGTGATTACCGGCACACTGCTCCTTCTGTGACTGAGCATGGTGGGGGAAAAGAAAAAAGAAAAAGAAAAAAGCGGTTGTTTTCTTGAGGATTTGGATGTGGAATTTTTTGCACAATCTGTTGTTTGAATCTCTTTTGTCTGCTGCTAGATTAAAAGACAGACACACACACACACACTCCCTCTCTCTCGCTGCTGTATTTGCTTTCTGAGCCCCTTGTGTTGAGTGGGCGACTAGCTGTGACTGGCACTGTCAGATTAGCCCATTTAAAAAAGACATATGTTTATTGCCGCATGTGCATGTATGTGTGTGTGTGTGTGTGTGTGTGTGTGTGTGTGTATGTGTGTGTGTGTGTGTGTGTGTGTGTGTGTCCTCCATGCTATTTTCAGACTGTGATGCATGCTGCATTATTCATGTTAAACCATGCAGAGAAAGATACAGTCTTGTGTCATATAACACCATCGCTACAGGCCTCTGGTTGATATCATCACACACACACACACACACACGGATATGTTCACTAAATACTCAAGACTCTCCCACACACACACACACACAAACAATTCCTGGCACACTTACCCAAATATACTGTTATAGTTATATATATATATATATATATATATATATATCGCTGGACACACACAAGATTCACTCCCACTATGACATACAACACACACGTGTACACAGACACGTACAATGCACTAAATCGTATTAGGCAAATGAGAGCGAAGCAGCGCAGCCAGAGAGGCACTCTGTTCGAGTGCTGTTGATGTGACAGATCCTGGCATAAATCATGTTTACTTGTTGTTGTTGTTGTTGTTGTTGTTTAAATATGCAAATCTTCCATTCTAAGCACGAGCCGGTTGTTAACAAGTGCGCTCAAACACACATCCCGTATTGTCTTGCGCACACGTGCCGTATGGATTTTCCTGAAAGAAGGCAGGCACAAAAAGTGTGGTGACACTCACACTCACACACACACACACACACACACACACACACACTGTGAAAGAGCGTGGGATAGATGTTGATGTGAAATGCCATGGGCGTCTTCACTGGACTCATATTTCATAATCATCCAGCTATCTATCAGCTCTGGTCAGCTAATGATGACAACGCCAACACACACGCACAAGAGCGCACCCACACAAACAAACACACACACACACACACACACACACACACACACTTAGAGCGAAGAGTTCTCGATTACTCCATATGAGAGCTGCTGCAAGGACGTGTACATGAGCGGCACAAAGAGGAGACACACTGGCGTGTTGCGTACACATGAGCACTCATAAGGACGCTCAATTAGGCCCACACATGTACTAGAAAACACACAAACACAAAGAGATGTTCTATCGGGCAACACAAGCACCCACACTCACATACACACAACAAACGTATGCTGCAGTGAATGAAGTGGCCGTGGACAGATTTCAGCAGTAATTGATACCCGTGTTTGGCAGCCATTTTTATTTGGCTCGACCACAAGCCAGGAAAAGGATCTAAGCTGCGCCGAACAAACACACGCATGCACGCACACAAAGCGCTTCCTTACAAGCATCACTTGACACATCTTGACACATCTCTACTCACACACTCACACATACACATCTGAACACAGTAAATGTACAGGCTAGAAAAATAATATCTCTCTTTCCCTCCTGATCGGTAAAAAGGAAGAGGTGGCGCTGCTGCTCCAGGAAGGCTGACGACATTTTAATTGGTTGTCATCACTGAACTTTATCTCGCCAGTGATGATGAGTGAGGGAAAGGATGCGAAAGTGCCTGCCGTGTGCCCATCATTCAGGAGGACGAGAGTGTTGCCAAGGAGAGCAGAGGAGAGGAGTCGGATCTTACCTTAAACAGCCGCAGGATGTTGGCCACCATGATGGACACGGAGCTGGCCGCGGCTCCAATCACGCCTACGATTTTATCCGGCTTGGTGAAGATGGGAGGGTCTCCATTAGCACAGCGAACGTCAGAGCCGTCCCTCTCGATCAAGGCCTGCACAAAGGTCAGGGACTGCTCCAGAGCGTATGTGTCCCTGGAGCAGGTATCCAAGATCCGGGCCCCCAGCGTGATGTTGGGCAGCAGCTCGGGATCCTTGTTGATCAGGTCGATGGCGAACATCATGGCCTCCAAACGATGGATGCCCTTCTCCTTTTTCAGCTCCCCGCAGGGCGTGCCACGGTCTCCACGGGAGTGGACGGGAAATAATCCTCCGAGGATGATGTCCCCGTCTAGTCGGATGGAGTGGGCGTACTCTGGCGCCGCCTGGGGGTCTGTGGGGATTCGCTGAGGGGAGGCGACGGGAAGGAGCCAAGTGTAGGAAGTAGCCACGAGCAGGAAGATGACGGAGGGAGACTGTGGGTAGGAAGTCGGGTTCCACTGCGCTTCCATGATCGGCAAATCAGACGGACTAGGGCAAAGGTGTTCTTGGAGAAAGGTATTCCAAAACTGAGGGTGTGTTTTCAGGAATGTTAAAGAGTAGGGCCTTCCTATTCGTCAAAAAGGGAGGGGTTACGGACCCCAGGCGTGGAGCTAGCCGAGCCCCATGAGCGAATCATAATCCAGAAGAGACAGCGAGAGAAAAAGAGTGGCAGGGCGGGAAATGTGGCGCCGATGCTGGAGAAATCTAGTTCGGGAGTAGAGCTCCTAATCCACAAGTCACATCTTCAGCAGAGCCTGTTGAGGAGAGACAGAGAGGATGTCTAAGTACCAGTGTGATTTGAACATCAAGCTGCAGCGGGGATGTACAGTCCACCTGACAAACTTGTGTAAACCCCCCTTGGGCAAGGAAAAAATGCAGTCAAGCATAGCAACAAAAAAAAAAAAACTCACAAAAATACACACATGCTCGTTCGCCTGCACACACTCACATGGGCTTAGTCGTTCACAGGAGACCTGTCAACATTTGCTCTGCCTTTCCATAATTGAAGACCCAAAGTGCGTCAGTTTGGAGCCACCTCTACACACACACAAACACACACTGACGCACACCTCATCTCTTGGCCTATCGATGAGTGGAACAGCTGTTGAAATGACAGCAGAGAACCTTGGCGAGGTCCTCGGGCTATTCGCACCAAGGTGCGGACTAGCTGCTGCAGCGGAGACGAGGGAGAATGAGGGAGAGATGAACGGGGGGGGGGGCAGAGAGAGACGGGTAAGACGAGGAGAGGGAGGCGAGACAGAGAGAGAAACCGAGAGAGACCGTGCGAGAGAAACAGAGGCAGCGGTGAAAAGACAGAGAGCGCTGCCTTGGAGCAAGTGTGTTGCATCATTCAAACACCTGCTGTTTCTGCTACAGCTAAATGAACACATTACATCCAATACACCCCAGCTCCACACACACACACGCACGTACACGTGCACGCACACACACACACACACACACACAGGGCCTCACAACAGGTGGATTTCATGTTGAATGCTGATTTGTTCACATTAATGATATTAATTGTTGATGTGCCATTTCTGCTTCCACCCACTGCAGGTAAGGCTGCACATCCACATCCACACCCCCCCCCCCCCCCCCCACACACACACACACACACCCCCATCCCTGGCAGTAATCACCCCATGCTCTACCCACTGAGCAGCCACATCCTCGAAAAGTGCTATAACTTAGTTTGGACCTGATCTGAAAAATTGGTTGTGACAAACTGGTCGGTTCCCACATGATAGAAGTGATAATGTGCTTTCATTAGCTGAGGCCCTGGGGATTTATTTTCTCATTTGCCTCCCGTGATCCAAAATGTGATTTTATTTTTTCCGCATGGTGACTGTTTAGAGCGAGGAAGCGACCTGTTTCAGATTTTCATCACTATAAGTATTTAAAGGTGGGTTAATTGTTGTTTTTCCTTTCGCATTGTCCCTGTACATCTGTAGTTGAGAAGCATTCATTATATAGCTAGCAAGGGATATGTAGCTCCTCGCTCCCAGCTCCTCAGTAAAGATGTAAAGGCTCATAGAAATTAAATTTGAATGGAGACTTATACAAGATGTTGCATTGAATCCTGCGCCATTCAGTGCATTCAAGGCTGTTTGGCTGACATTTATTTCATTACATTGTCCTATTATCACAGGTATCCTGCTTACCTCAATACACACGTGCCTAGCTACTAAGATGGCCTATTTCACACAGTTTAGCCTATTAATTAGCCTTGTAGCTCATTAAATTGCTTATGTTCCCTTAGAGAATCATTTGCAAAGCTCAAACCAACTACTCACCTAACCCGTGTATTCTATTCCTCTACGAAAAAAACATCAGGCGCACATGAGAAGATATGTGCACGTCAATCCCAAAGACATGCTAATGTTCAACTGTAAACATTAACATGTGTGATGTGTTGTGCGTGTCGATGAACGTAGGCTGTGTTCAAGGCCAGGAAAAGCAGGAAACTGGCCGAAGGCTCTAAGACCCTCAGGGGCCTCTAAAAATTCCAGCTCCATCTTGTAACAATTAGTTTGTGGTAATATAAGTCATTAAAATATGTTTTTTTTTTTTTTTTTTATAATTCTGCATGCATCGCTAAAGCACATTATAAACTCTAATGATAAGAGCCTTAAGGCAGCACCTGCATTATCATCTGATCTTGATCTTGTAGCAAGACAGTTTCACTAGAGGCCCCCAGCTTGTTGTTCCCTTGGGGGGGGGGGGGGGGGCACCTAGCAGGTTAACCCAGTCCTGCCTACCTGTATATCATGCTGCATGAGAGCCTATCCGTAACCTTCAACTGCATCTATCTATTTCTATTTAATAAGCATGATTCACCCAACTTCAACTTCCCTGCCTCATTTCACCCACAAGGGCCCCCCTAACAGGTTTGGGGCTCAGATCTCATCACAGCGTGAGACACGCTCTCGATGAATCCATTTATAATTCGATTCTGTCCCAATTAATTCATCAGTTTCTCTCCACTCTAAATGGAATTAGGTCAAAGCCACTCATACACAGTCAGCCAAGCCCCCGCTATGATTAAAAACCCTGCTTTATATAGGTTAGCCAGCTCTGATTCATCTGCTAACACCATATATTCTTCTGGCCGCGATATTGTTTATTCAACACTTTTTCCTTGGATCCAGGCTCCACTTGGCTCAGGCACAGGAAGGGGGTTCAACGGAGGCTCGAGGTCCCTGTTATTAAGCCTTACTACACCCAATTATTCAACTGCAATTAATATCTGCTTCTGACAACAGACTACTAGGATCCAATATAGCTCTCACACTGTTTGTGTTGATCATCTCCCCTGACTTCTGCTGCTCATTTCATCTTTTTCTTTCAGCTCGTAGCATTTGGAAGAAATTGGATCTTCCTCAAACACAGAAGCCGCCACACGGACTAAAGCTAACCTAATGGACATCTTTAATCATGGGGGTGCACGCCCCCGTGATTTCAAATCATTCTCTCAAGATGTAGCTTGAGCACGTGAGCGTCTCAAAACAGGGGGGTGGCAAAAGATCAGATCCGGGCGATGTGTGTGAACGCCCGCGACTGAACTGAGGCCCTGAGGTTATTAGAAGTTTCATGTCTCATTTACGCTAGCGCTCATTGAGAATTATCACATTTCCAAGGAGGCGGAAACCAGCGACATCCTTGTCTGCACGTTCTTTTATCAGTCACAATCTGATCTGTATACTATATCCTTAATAACTTAATAGCTATTTATCTTTCAACCTTAACTGAAGCCCTAGGCTCCTGTGAGAGTCTCTGTACTTTATGATGCTTTACAAAGGCTCAGAAACAAGATTTGTGCTCCCGTGTGGCAGCCTAAAAGGAGGCAGCAGACATCCCGGAGAAGGAGGTTTCCTCTGCTGTGATGGGTTAGTGGCTTACAGATGAAGAGGGTTGAACCCCGAGAGGCTGCGGCTAGATCATCACTCTCTTTAATTTACACCCACGGCTGCTTCCCTATGTCAGGGTTGCCCGCTCCGTGTCCAACACTGCTCTTACCTCGTCTCTTTTCCTCCCCTTCCTTCCTTCCTTCCTTCCTGCTATTTTCACGTTTATCCCCCCTTGACTCCTCTTGCCTCCCTCCCTGCTCCACACGTGGCCTCCCCTCCGCTTTTCTCCCTTCCTCATTCTCCTCTTCCTCACTTCTACCACCATCCTCTGCTCCTCTACTACCATCATACCCCCCCCCGGTCACATCACCTTCTGCAGGGCCTCCTCATCCCTCAGGGGAGTGTGCTGCTCTTTTCAGAAAGTGATAGCTTTTCTGCTGCCCTGTCCTCTCCCCATCCTTGCCTCCTCATTCTCTCCCTCCCTCTAAGTAGGTGTTTCTCCGAGTCTCTCGCTTAACAATTGCGGTCGATCTCTCTGCCACCTCTTTGGTCTTCTGTTTTTTTTTTGTTTTTTTTTTCTCAACCTGATACCCCCCCACCCCTTTGCTCCAATCCCAACCATCTGTCACATGTTCAGGCATCTTTTTTTTTTTCACGATTTTACAAGATCGTGGTCCAAAGACGCACTCAAATGGTGATCTTGCCTCAATACACCCTCCACCCCCCACCCCCCCCCCACACACACACACACACGCACACACACACATGCACACACACAGAGCTCTGTGTGTTGGGCTTACCCACACTGCAAATGAAATAAATGCATGCAAAAATGCATTTTCTCTCTTTTAGACTCATCTGCCAACACATTTGACGTTTCCCATTGATGCTATCTACAAGTGAAGACACCTCTTCGACAGCTTCCATACATGGATAAACGCACGAAATCCCAGCTTTACATTGCTAAGAGACAGAGATCAGTTTCAAAATACATGCCACTGACGTGATGAAGTCATGTGTCTGGAGATGAAACACAGCCCACAGGTTCAGAAATAAGACTATGTGAGATCAAAGTCTCAGGGTGTATGCTCATTATGCAGCCCTATAGGCTTCTCTCTGTACAGGCAGTGGTGGTATTCTGATTGCACCCTAATTAAGACAGTGCCATCCACAGTAAGAGCAGAGGAGCACCAGTGCAATGATATCTGTAGGGAGGGCAAATTATGGAGCCTGTTTTCTCATGTCTCCTTGTTTTTTAAAAAAAAATACTCCAGTCTACAGTACCCAGGCGATGCTGAGTTATAGGAAACACAGCTCTTTCCATGTGCCGGTTAAGACGTTTGCTCACCTACCTTCTACTGCACAGAATCCATGTGGAATGAAAAACAAAAAATTATTGGTAAAAATCAATAAAATCCCACAAGAAATAGGCAGCAAGACAAACTGAGACAATAAATGAAAGAGACTGCTCAGAAGCCATCACTAGAGGAATGTGAGAGGAAAAACAACAACAGTGCAACAGCATTCAGTTGGTATGGGGGGTGGGGGGTGGGAAATGATGGGAGCCTATATGAGATACCTCAGCAAATCAAATTCATCCGACAGAGTGTGAGGGGTGAGAAGCTCCCGTCTCCAGCCTCCTCCGCGGACTCCTCGGGGTCCCTGTCCGCCTCAAGCAACTTCCTTGCGGAGCTCAGCAGTTTTTTTTTTTTTTTCACATCCCCCACCCTAAAATAACACCAGTCCTCCTGGAGTGGTGAGATGTGTGTTGTTGTTTTTTTGTTTGTTTTTTTTCCTCCACAAAAGCAAAAAATTATTTAAGGAATATTAGACCATCCACAAGCCGGAGAGAGGAGAAGAAGATGAAGAAGAAGAAGGAAAAAAAAAGGATGTATGTTGTCGATATTTGAAAAGTGATCCGTCGTGAGAAGCAGAGCGGGTTTCAGTGGTAGTAAAGCAAAAAAAAAAAATTTTAACCCCGCATTTGTTTAAGGAGACAATAGAGGGAGGCTGCCCGTAATGAAGTGGATACCCAAGAATGAGTCTCCGGTACAGGGAGGGAGAGAGCGAGAGAGAGAGGGGGAGAGAGAGAGAGGGAGAGAGAGAGCAGAGGAATCCATCACGCGCGGACTCTTGTCAGTCATGATCAATAATGTTGGTATAACCCACCTGATTTTTATCCATAGTCATCTCTCAGCTTCCCGCACTTTGCGTATGAAGCCTGCCCGCGCAAAAGAAGAAGAAGAAGAAGTCCGCTCGCGGCCGTTACTCCAGCACAGCACGGACGCGCGCGCCCTCACTCCTTTTCCAGCTCCTCCGGTCGTCGGTGCTGAAAGGGACAGCGCACGACTTCCCGCAGCTCAACTGAGGCACGGAACCCACTCCACCTGAAACATATGTATTTCAGACATCTGCTTCTACCCGCCCTCACCAAATCATCGTCTAATTGCACCACTGTCTGTCTGCCACTGTCCACACGTTCAATCAAGTTTATTACTAATCAATCGGATCGATAGTTTCCACAATAGAGGGCTTTGGTTATCTGCGCACATTAATAAGTCATCAAAATATGCTCACACAGGCGTTCCGCCAGACTCTTAATTGCCTGAACTTCAATCCATTTTTACTGCCCCCACCCTTGTAAAACCTAAGCGCCGTGGCTTTTTTTTTTTTTTTTTTTTTTTTTTTGGTGAATGGAATTAAATAAATGAAGCGCATCCCATCTGCTGTGTAATAACAATTTGATAAGCTGTGTGGAGTGAGAAACCAGGCAATCGAAACAGACCCGGGTGTTCTCTTATGTGGCAATGTGGAAAGATATGCGCAACATGTCCAATTTGTGATTTCGCCGCTGCGGCTGAGGGCGACGGCGGAGGGACGCGGTGCAATGGCGCCACTTGGCGGCACAAGTCGTGTGTTTGCAACAGAGAAAGCAGGAGAGCACAGGATGCAGTCGACTATAGGAATGTGTAATGTAGCACCCTTAGGCTACTGCAATGAAGTCCACTTGAAGATATTTTACTTCACTATTCTTTTATTTCATGGTACTTTATACTAATACTAATATACTAGTTACTTAGTTACAATTTTTACATATGGTCAGTTTATAAAACATAATGCCTTATTGTAATGAACTATATATAAAGTGGGTTAAAATGAACTCCACCTACAACAGTAATGATGTAATATCTAATAGTAAGTTAAAACAGTGAGGACACATTTTTCTGCATCATCTACTGTTACATTGATACTTTTATTTTGTTTATGAGACTATACTTTTTCACTGCAGGACTTTTCCTTGTAGTGGAGTGTCGTGACATTGTTGCTCCTTTGCTTGAGTAAAGGACCTGAGTATTTCTTCTATTGATGTAAAGTGGAGATCGGAGTATATCTAAAGCTGTTTAGTATGTCTGAGACTACAACAGCCTGAAAGACTATTGCTGCACTGGTTTCCAATGTGTGGACCAGGGAGCATCAAGGGTCCTTAAGGGTCTAAAGACTCAAGTAAGATAAAGCTTGATTTCCTTAGAATATTCGGTTCCCTTGAAGTTAGCACCATCTCTCAAGAGGTTTCCTTCTTCCTTGAAAAAGCACTCTAACAAAGACGCTAGGAATTTAGTGCTGCAAAGCTGGGGGAGAGACAGGTTAGAAAAACAATGTTTAAAACTGAAGGAGCAGAGGACAAGGTATCTGGACTTTTTAAGCCCCCAAACTGTTAGATCCCACATTTCCCATGATGCAACCATCTTTTGACAGACCCTTCCTGCCTGGTAAATGCCTGCGTCTTTTAAAAATCAAACATCCATTTGAGAATGGAAGTAAAAAAGATAGTAAGTGGATCAGGTTTAAGGTGAATTCACACTTTACTATACTACCAAAAGATATCCTGCGTTGATTCCTTTCACTATATGCAGGTCAATGTGCACTGACATCACCCGCATAAATCCTTGTTATCACTCTTTGAGACGTATTGCAACCACAGGAAATTATGTCGGAAGCCAACTCAGAAAGCTCAAAAAAAAAAAAAAAAAAGGGAGAATATGACTGAAAATGTAAAAGTCTAAAGAAGCAGTTCCTGTGAAGGCAAATGAAATCTCCTCCCTGCAAGTGCAGTAAACAAACATGACTGATGGAAGTATGTGACTCATATCTGAGGGTAAAAAAAAAAAAAAAAACCAAAGCAATACCAAACTCCCCTCTGAGGTTTGAAGCAGTACATTTTTATTTATTAAGTGGTTGGTTTTAACATTCTCGTCACATCTGAAAGGCTTCTCTAACTCTTCTTAGGATCTCTAGAATGTGAGCTTAATAACATATTACAACTGATGATTAAAGAAATGACAAAAATAAAAAATCCAAAGAGTCTCTTGAGGTTTGATTCCTGGTCTCTTCTCAACATCCCAACAAAAACGTCCTCTTTAAAAAGGAATGATACAAAAAAAAAAAGACAACTAATCGTGGAACAACGCAAACTTGCCTCAGCATTAAACAGTGACAGAGTAAGTAGTCAGACATGTTTGAAGCATATGGTCAACCAACAGTTAATACAAGTCAATAACTATTGTGACTATTATAACTATTATTTTATACCATCTCTGTAGGATGAACCCATATATACATGTTCTCAAGACCTTGTCGCATTAGCATTTTCAGTTATAAAAATAAAGTTTGGTCTTTCCTTTTTTTTCTGCTTTTGTTCCATTTCATGGCTTTCTGTTTGAACATTAAGACATTATCTACATTTGGTCTTCCTCAATCCTCTCCTTCCCCCTCTCCTCATGTGCCAGTGTTTCAAAGACTACCTCAGGAGCTGTGATCAAACAAATGCAGCCCCCCTTAACTTTGAGTACATGAAAGCTCATTTTGAAAGGAACTGATGCAGCATTTAGTCAAAAAAGAAAAAAAAAAAGGAGATCATGTTGGTAAGGTTAAAAAGAAACGTTCACAAAGTTTAATTGAACAGGCCCCTGCAGTTCTTGTTAATGGAACAAAAAGTTTAATGTAAACTTTTAAATCAGAGGAAGTGAAGTGTTTAGCTTAGAAGAGGCAGCTTTCCCATTTTGGCCCTTTATGATCAATATTAGCAGCGCCAGTATCCGAGTCCCAAAACCCGCCATGTCTGCGGCTGCTTCAAGTTGAGATAGCCACGTCTGCTTCGCAAGAACTCACTAGCTCCCACGTTGCTGTGATACTGCACTGTTTATCAGTTTTGATTTTAGCCCTGACTGGCCAAAAAGTGACTACAAGCATTACAGCAATAGATGTGCTGCACAGTGCAGTAACACTGTGTGAGGACTGCCGTCTGATCCCCACCACCATCATCTTGGTGATTATCGGTGTGATATCTCCCTTCAGAAAATAAAGTCTTCCAAATACTGGTTCCAAATGTCTGTAGCAGTGTGGCTGTTACACCAAAGGTGACCTGTCTGCAAATATATGCATCCAAACACACATTATTCCTCATAACATGGGCAGTCCAATATTTCCTGCTCACTAACCTGAACTCTCCCACATTAACACAACCGCACAGGGT
The DNA here is from genome assembly GCF_021018895.1 of Seriola aureovittata. NCBI lineage: Eukaryota > Metazoa > Chordata > Actinopteri > Carangiformes > Carangidae > Seriola > Seriola aureovittata. Next base: position 10,664,318 of record NC_079385.1, on the reverse strand, counting down.
ATGCTTTGTCTGTCACAGCATCATGTTCTAAAATAAAACGCTAAAGAAGATTCACATTCAGCCTATTTAATTTGTGACTGATGCGTTATTGAAGCCTTGCTTCTCGTAGCCTGATGGTTCCCATATAACCAGGCTACTTCTGGGGCTAATAAGTTAGCTAAAATATAGAGGTATGGTCAGGTATGGTCAAGGTATAGGAAACACCCTTCACAAGCATGCAATCAGTCTACACAGAGAAGGCAGAAAATGACAGTGAAATGTAAGGAAACACCAGTGACCACTGGAAATTGATAGACGTGGTATTAGAAAAAGTGCACACACAATTCTTGGGAAAAAAAAAAACTGCAAATATACTCTGGGCTCTTCCTAACCTTTGAGAATACCCTTGTAATTTATGAACATTTGATCATCTAATACAAGACATGGCCCCCAGAGCCTGTTGTTGGTCATTGCAGAGCAGATAAAACAGACTACTAAATAAGACTATGGGCTGCTAGTGTGAGGAATTATACAAATAGGAAACATTTACATGAGAAGATAAAGGTGACCTTCAACTCTAAGGCAGGTGGGAAACACTTTGGTGACAGGTTCTCTGTGTTAGATAGCAGGAAACAACAGTGTTTCATATGATCTGTTGCTCTGTAGTTATGTTGCACAGGTGGTTTTGAATACAACAAATCAACTGTGTAACTGATTTGAACTGTTGATAGTGAAGGACCCAAATACATGTTGTGTATTTGTGTAAGATCAAGAAATCAAGAAGTTTCTTTCCAGTCTGTTTCCTGTGGAGGCCACGATCCAGTTCTGATTCCCGTCCTCTTTCTCACACGCACGCACACACATACACACACGCACGCACACACACACACACACTTCCATACTCTTCATCCGTTTGCTATAGGCGGTTTTACCGAGAGCAAAGCAGTACAAATCAGTCATCTGCATATGGATCTATATTTACATACTGTGGTAAGTAAATACAGATACAGCAGTAGTGAGCAGTCTCTCCGTGGATAGCAGCACCACCGTCCAGCAAGCTGGCTGGCTTCATAATGAAACTATACAAAAAAAAAAGTCAGATTCCAACAATATATTTGGTTCTGAAGCAAAAGGAGGAAAATCCTTTGTACTTCACTCCTGACGTGTTTGTTTCCTTCATCTCTGCTCTGTGCTCGTTCCATTCGCCCATTATTTTTCCAATTGAAAGTTTTGATTCACTTCTTCATTGTTAGTAGCTCTCTGGTCCTTTATCCCCGGCGGACTGTGAGCAGAGAGAAGAACAAGATGAGAGAGGTGAACAAAAGAAAGAGGAGAATAAAGACTGTAAGGGGAAGGATCAACAGAGATAAACTACGGAAGGAAGAGGTAATTATTAAGAAAGATGCAGATAAAAGAACAACAGTCAGACAAAGAGGAAGATTTCTAATGAGCAGCCTGATACATGGAGGAATAGGCGGGAGGAAGAACATAGGAAGTGTTCTGAGCGGTCAATTAAAGGCTGCAGAATGATGGTAGTTTCTCATCTCTGCCCCTTGGGAATGGTCGTCTTCACAAATATAAACACACTTCTTATGTCACAAGGGAAACTCATATCACAAATCGAGCTCACGTACACCGAGAGACATTCACATACTTGCTGGAGTACACAGCGTGTCTTTTTGGATTCTGAATACGCAGGGAGGGAGGAAACAAGACAGGATGGAAATCTGGTGCAACTCAGAGGCAAAAGAGAAAACAGAGAAAAAAAAAGAAAGAAAAAAGAAGCAAACAGAGAGGAGAGATAGACAGCGATGACGTGGCTGAGTCCTTGTACTGCAGGTAAACTCTCTTTATTCTTACACTGAGTTTTTCACCAGACCAGGGATTTGGAGCGGGTGCTGACTCCTTTCCTCCTGCTGGCTGCGGCTGTTGCTGCGTTACGATGGCTTCGCTTGTGAGACTCCAGGTACAGCTGACGAAAACAATTCACAGAACAGATCATTCACACAAATGCTTTAAGTAATAAATCCATATGGTATGCAGAAGTATGACAGGTTTTTCTTTTTTTTTGTTTGTTTATTACATGAAGTTAAGCTACTGGTTTATACATCTTTAATATCGCACTGCAGGCAGAATGCAGATAATGACGACATCTGATTCTTAGCGGGAATCGGATGATGTGTGAGATAGTGAAGATGGCCCCTCAAGTTGTCCGAGGCTGTATCTTTAAATGTCTTGTTTTGTCAGACTATCAGTCCAAAAGCCAAACGTATTCAATTTAAAATTAAATAAAAGCAGTAAACCCTCACATTTGTGACGCTGGAAACAGAAAAAATTTGAGTTTTTGCTTGAAAATTCATTCATTTTTAATTAAATTTCATTCAATTATTTGACTTTTCATTACTTGATTCAGATGGTGTTTGGGTCAGAGATGTGGCAAACTACTACATCAATAAATGAAGGATAATAATTTATGATAGAAAAAAATAATTCCCTCTTACAATCCTGACATTTTTCATGATGCTTCTCAAATACAATCTATTGCATATTCCAATCAGTGATTTGGTTGGATGTCTGACTTTGAATCATTGGTGCATGATATTTCTTTGCCTAGAGTCTTCATGAGGGCAGAGCATGTGACGATGATTATTTTATCCAGCACACTATATACCCTGACAAAGACCCGTCAGATTGGAATTGATACAGTAGATCATTTCCACTGTTGCTCTCTATTTGAAATTGTTTGAAAAAGAAAAAAATATGTGTGAGAAGCTGAATCTCAAATACCTTCTTAGCAAAGGCTCGTCCACACTGGTCACAAGCGTGGAGTGAGAAATTCTTGGTCACCCTGACTTCAGTGGAGGACGTCCCTGTAGTGCTGCTCTCTCTCTCTGACTGGGCATCGTGCCGCCGGGTGTGTGGTGGTTGGTTGCCGGGCGGGGTGGCGGAGGAGGAGGAGGAGGAGTTGCGTTGGTGTATGTGTTTTTCACTGCGGCGGGTCAGTGGTGGGCTGGCGGGGGGATGCTGGGTGGTCTGCTGTCTCTCCTGCTTACGTGTGACAGGGGGGGAGGGGGTGAACGCAGGCGATGAGAGGTCCTGCTGCTTTCGAGTGACGGGGGCAGGAGGCGGGGCGGAGGAAGAGGACGCGGCGGAGGCTGAGGAGGAGGAGGAGGTCGGGGCAGGTGTGGCGCACTCTTGCTTGCGCGTGACGGGAGGCGAAGGAGAGGAGGAGGACGACGAAGAGGCGTGGCGTCCGTTCACTTCCTCTTTGACGCTGCTGCTCGTCCTCTTGTTTGGGCTGGTGCTGTTGAGGACGACCTCGGCGAGCCTCTTCACCGCCCTGCTCTCCAGTTTGGGCATGATCTTGGCGAGGTATGCAGACGACTTCTTGTGGACTACAGTCACGTGGCGAAGGACGTCACGTTTGCGACGTGACTCGTAGCGACAGAGAGGGCAGCGGTAAAACTTGATGAAGATGTCGTTGCCGTCCGTGTGCAGCTCGATGTGCTTTGTTAAGTTCTGACGGGAGCTGAACTGTCGCTTGCACAGTTTGCAGAAGAGCTGCTTGAAGTCAAATCCTACTGACAGTTTGGTCATTTTGGCCACCACGCCCCCACTGCACATGCTGCCCCCGCGGGAAGATGACGACGACGACGACGACGATAAGGACAACATCATCTTTGGGCTCGACGGGGCTTCCTCCTCCTTCACCTTCATGGCGTTGTGTGCCACAGGAACAGCTTTGGCTGCCCCAGTGCTATCACTCGGAGACGGGGCCGGGCTGCTGTCGATGTCCTCGTCCTCGTCTTCATCTGACGGCTCCACTGCCTCCTCTTTCACTCGGATGTTGTTGCTCGGGCCTGCGCTGGCGCTGCTGCTGTTAGGAGTAGCTGCTGTCGTAGCAGGGGTCGGCGTGGGAGCAGACCTGTTACTTTTGATGCTGTATATTTTGTGGACAATACGCATGTGCCTCTTCAGCATGAGCTGAAATACACAGATAAACATAACGATCAACTGAAACATCTTGTTGCACATTCATGTAATTGTACACCAATAATTTCTGTTTTTTCTCCCTTGTCATGTTTTGACTCCCGAGGATAAGGACAACCCATTTAAGATGAAAATAAATAAGTACCCAGTAGACCGAGCGTAGAGCACCTTTAACTGCTACGACAGCCAAACCTTTAAGAAAGCGAAGGCAAAGAAACCAACCTGAGAGCTGTAGTTCCTCTTGCAGAGCGTGCAGCGGCATGAGGCCGGGTTCGCCTGTGGAGAGGCTGGGAGCTGAGTCTGAGGTTTGGCTTGGTTTTGGTTTGAAGGCGCCGCTTTAGAGTTCACGGGGGTGGTCTTGGAGTTGTGGCCACGTGTTGGAGAGGAATTGTTGCTCTTCCTGGGAGGCGTGACCTCCAGGGGAAGGGCTGGCCGGGCCGCGAGGCAATGTTGGGTGTGTTGTTGTCCCTCCGCAGACCACGATGCACCTCGTCAAAGTGACGGCGCACGTTGGCTTTAGTGGCAAAGGTTTTGAGGCACACTGGGCAGGATTTTCCAGTAGGTGTGCTGAGAGTCCTCGGCCGACCTCCAGCATCAACAAGAATAATTATTATTCCAACAGATAATTTACTTTGAAAAACAAAAGTGGCATTGGCTGACAGGTCTAAAGTAAACAAAACAAAACTGAAATTTTTTTACAAGATAAAATGTCAACTGGCAGTAAATTTACACTTCTCTGATCATCCAGTTATGTGGAAGTCTTCGATAAGTATAAAAAATAAATAGTAAAAATAAGTAATTTTTCGACTTTTGAAAATATTTTTTGGCCTTGTGGAGATTGAAAGCCAGTGCTGATATGAGTATACAAGCTCTTTTCAGCATGATTTCACGAACATTATAAAAAATATTTTAAAATACTGATCAATTTATAAATATACTCAATCTTTTTCATAATTTGTGTAAATACCTTTCACCATAGAGAGCAGACTTGTGGGAACTGTTCGTGTCTCTGTGAACTTGCGGAGCTCTTCCAGTTTGGTCTGGTGCATTTTGCGGCAGTGACGCCTGATGCTGCGGCGCGAGTTAAAGTCCTGACCGCACAGGCAGCAGGAGATTGTCACGTCTTCAACCTGATGGCACAGTGGAGAACAAAGAAGGGAGAGAGATTGATTTTCCACTCTGTCCTGTTGGTTGTGCCGAGTCTGATATTCGTGTGTTGGTCAGGTTATAAAAAACACAGCAATGATAGCTGTTTCTCAGAGGAATGTAAACATGTTCATGCACGGACTTTCACTGCAGGTTTACTCCTCACGTGTCCAGTCACTTACCCCACTAGTGGACCCCTCGTCTTCCGGCTGCGGCTGCTCTTCTTTAGCTTCCTCCTCAGCCTCCCTTCTCCTCTGCCCCTGGTTGTGTCCCGGGCTGCTGTGGCTCTCCGGCCCACCTCGCTGGCTCGCCTGGTTGTTGTCCGCACCCTCCACTGGTTCTCCTTCCCATGCTACCGGGCTCTCTCTGGCACTGTAAAGGACATTGAAGCATAATACCTGAGACATGGGAAGGATTTGAGGGACAAACTTTGGCTCAAGTACACTATAGTCAAGTCTACGCCAGCTGCAACGCACAAAACTACATTTGTGTAACATTTTAAAAGTTATAGTACATCTTACTCCATCGGCACCACTGACCTGGGTGTGTGTGATGGATATCTCGCCAGCTCCTCTTCCGTGGTGAGGTACTGGAACACGGCCTTGCTAGTGGTCTGAATGGGCTCCAGTCGGACGACGTAGTCTGGTCGGTCGACTCTGGGATATATGGCATCCAATAAATCCTTCATGGCAACACTCTGCCTGTCGTCACCCGGCGAACCTAGGAGAGAAAAAAAAAAAAAAGATATTATAAAATGATTATATCTTACAAACATCCAACAAGTTGTTGCCTTGTCACAGGACGTGACCACCTCATCTGAGTCAACTGAGACGGTGGAGATCCCAGTGTAAAATTTAGAAACATTGGGTAGACATACCATACTCAAACTCAGCTCTTTTATCTGAAGGCACCCAGACAAATTACATTTTCTTTAGAACACTGCAGGTGAATCATGGAAACCTAATAGTTATCACAATGAAACTTCCCTAGCTGATTACTTACATAAAGACAATAATTTTTTGTATTACAGGTTGTCTGAAGTTGTATTTATCCAAATTGCCCATTACCTTACTAAATATGAGCTAATTTGCATACATGTCCATGACAGAAACCAGGGACCTCACAATCAATATCCACATATCTGCCTTAATAGCAGATCTGTGGTTGTGAAGAATTCTATAATAAAAAAAAAAAGTCCTAATTTACTTGAAAAAAAAAAAAAAAATCTTAAAAAAGATAAAATACATACACGGCTATAAGCTCCATAATAAAATCAATACGTAGAAGACAAACTCCACGAGCTGGGCCAGAGCTTTTGTGCTTGCAAATGCAAACGTGTAAAGATCACACAAACACTGACTCCCTGAATGAGGCAGGGATCAAAATTGACTTCAGCTACATCCCCATACACACTTTAGTTTAGTTTACACACACCAAAACCTACGCACAGAATTACTGATTACTTCGTTTCCTAAGGTGTTTCCACATTTTACTTTCAGATTCTGTCACTCTGAGGTTTCTTCTCTCCCTTTCACACCATCTGTCTCCTACTCATTATTCTCCTCTCATCTCCTCTCTTCTGTACACAGCCCTTTCTCTTTCCTTTTCACACACATTCACACACAAACTCACATGCACACTGTAACAACTTCAATCCATCAGTCATTTCCCTTACACTAAGTGCAGTTTCTATTCTGCTCTTCCCTCGCGTGACTTTGATCTTGCACCATTAGTGTTTTTATCTACTTCTCATTAGCCACAGTATGTCCCCTTGTCTCTATTCTTTGCTGCCTAGAAGTGGTACGAGACTCTGAGAGAGGATGAACCCTGGCCGACTCTTCCAAGTAATTTCTCTGTTACCTAACACTCTTCTGCTCTCCTTCTGAAAGAGGAATCCATCTCAACACAAACGGTCAATTATATTTTGCTCAGCTTTATCCACTGTAATGATCGCTGTTGAAAAACAGAAATCTCTTCTTCGTCTGCTTGTGGTCTTAATTAAGCTGTTCCTTGCATCAGTGACTTAATTTTTCTCAATCAAGAGTCTATTACTAGCGGCTGAAAGTGTACTGCATTGTTATTTTGATAAATTACTTAATTGGTGTCTGTTTTTCACCATTGAGATTTGGGTGTTAATTGTGAGATTACTGGATAAACAAAATGGTTTTTCTTTGAAACACTTAATTTTTCACCATCCAGCCCTGACACTGGAATTATACAGTCTCCATTTGTGGTCCACTTTTAATATGCGTAAAATTCAAATCTGTCCATCTCCAGTTGTGAAGAATGCTACACATTTACTGAAAGAGAAATATCCACAACAGGGTCTTAAGATCAAAGCACAAAGAACCACAAATGCCCATGAAAATATCTTTTATGCAGCGCTATGGGTATAAAAGCTGATGGGTAAATATTCTAGACATGTTTATGTGTGTGTATGTGTCTGCATGCTAATGTGTTGTGTCACTAACCGTCGGAATCGGGCAGCCGTGACAGGCAGTAGTACTCTTTATGCGTGATGAGATTGGGCAGGCCTCTGAACAGACTGCGACACAGTTTACACTCAAAGATGGTGTCCACCTCCCTCAGCAGCATGTGTTTCAGCTGGGTGGTGCCTGCAAGACAAAGAAAAGAAGCGATGGAAATAGGAGTTATGCAGAGAAGAAGAGCTGATAACTTCCAGTCTGTCTAAAAGGTCTGTTGGGTAAATTAATCCCCCAAAAAACAAACAAAAAAAATGTCTTTGTACTTTTAAAGGATTTCAAATGTTGTATTTATATGAGATGTTACTTTGCGTCACTGCTGTTATCAACTTTACATCCCATCATTGTTGTCACATGCTGACTCATATGTTCAGTTTCAACTCAGTTTGACCATATGGAAGAATCCGGGGCTTTGTTGGAGATCTGACTCATATTTGTTGACAAAAACACAACTCATTGCATCGCATTCATTCAACACTCTCTTAGACATTTACCTCACGTGTGCACATACACGCACAGGGACGCAGAGACACACGTTGCATCCAAAATGAGTAAACATTGTTATGGTGACTCACACAGCTGACAGTACCTGTGCAAATTGCTGTCTCTCTCACACACACACACACACACACACACACACACACACACACACACGGACCCTCGCAGCTGCCACCATGTTGTTGTGGCATTACTGTTTACCACAGCAGCATGGGATAACCGCACTGACCCACAGTATTATGGCCTTATCTGGGAGCACAGCAAACCGTCAGAGGAGCTTTGGTCGTCACGCTAAATTTAACATGGCTGGCTCAAAACACGTGTGGTCATGTAAGACGGCAACAAGAGAAAAAGCAGCAGTTTCAAAATGGCCATGTTGTGCTTAATGTAACCCAGGAAACTAAGCTATCTGCTGCTGTGCTAAGGAATGTTGACGCAAGGCAAGCATACATCAAATACCAATGAACCACAGGAAGGCTTTTATTGTGAATCAACTAGAAGAAGTTACATTAGTGATGGACTACCACTGACAGACAACTGACATTTTTTTGATAAACACTGGTTTACATCGAGTACATTCTGGTACATACTTCTTTTCTTTTTGACAGTTCAATTTTCAATGGTGCAAGGGAAAAAACAGACGTGAAGTTGTTGGAGGAAACTTCGAACGTGTCATCAATCTATGCAACAACCAAGCAACTGTGTCATTCCTCTCATATGGAAAGCCGGCCTCGACATTTGTTACACAACCAGTAGGGGTGGGCAATTCGGCAAAAATCTTCTATCATGGAACATGTCATTTTATAGCACGGTAACTAATCTTGATACAGTAACTGTTCTGCTGGCTGAGATGCCTCCTGTTCTGCATTTACTGCTATATTTCACTCTCCTCCTCCATTTCTCTTGTCACTCTCTTATTCTGCAGTGCTTGGCAAACCAGCTTAGGGGTGCATTACTGCCACCAACTGTCACTCTCACGTTACCTGAGAACACAGTAACCAGTCATGCTGCCCAAATCACTTTATCTTGTGAGGCAGCAGATCACTGCCTGCCCTGAATATCTAGCAGAGAGACACTAAGGGACCGGAACCGTGGTGGAAACGGTATTACCAAATCTCTACGGGTGAACACATTCTGTTATTGCATGGTATATACTGCAATATCGGCCAACATTAATCACCGAGGTCTGATAACAGTGAAATCAGTCAACAGAAGGAAGCTATGACAGGAAACAATAAATAAAAAAAATGAGTGGACAGTAAAAAAAACTAAACAAAACAAAACAAAAAAACCAACACACAGACACAAACCTGAGCGGAAGCATTCAATTATCTGCTGAATCCCAGACTTGGAAGTTTGTAAAGGCTGCTGGAGCAGAGGAGGATCTCCAGGCTCCACACAGAAACCTACAGAGGGAGAGAGGGGGAGAGAGAGCGAGAGAGAGTGAGAGAGAGATTGCATTGTAGCAAAGCCAGCATATAATTACATCAGAGTATGACAGTCTTTGAGAAATACAGCATCACCTGGGAATTCTGGGGACCTGGTAAGACACAAAGTATATTGCAGTGTGCTTAAAGGGTACACGCAATCAGAGTCAGACAATGAGGTCTTTGCGGGACAGTGATTCACTCTGACCTCATTACCTTGTTGCACACACAGCACACGCAGCACACACACTTTCAAGGATGAGTATGAGAAAGAAGGCCATTTATCTTTCCCTTCTAAGATCAGTATTCCTTAGCTCTATCAAAGATGTGAACAGGAAGGAAATACAGGGTGCAGACAGTAAAACACGAATGAAAATCAATCCTCACAAATCAAATCTCTCAGTGATGCTTGTTCAGGCGACTAAAGCTCAGGTGGGACTGTAGGAAAACATGCAGTGGGCGAGGGGGGGGTTGCATGCTGACGACTTATTTTTATGCTTAGTCCAACAGTGGTGAGAGCCAGCGCAGCATCTGATCCTGCCTGATCAGGAATGTGACCAGGAGGAAATTTATTGAAATGTGTACTGGAAAATGGGTTTGCCTTTGCTCGACCTCAATCACCGGGGGGGGGTGCAGGGTCAACTGGAAAACTGCAATCCTGATGATGGTGGGGATTTAATGTTTTGTTTGATATATTGACCTGCCTTTATAATAACTTCCCTTTATTACTTTTAACCAGTCAACTAGCACAATATTACTGTCTTTCGAACACCTAATTGGTATGTGAAATATATACAGTTTACATCTGACCTATTTCAGCTTCAAAGTCTGCATGATGTCGATTTTCTCAGCAAAAAAGGTTGGTTTGTTTCCTGACAAATATTTAACAATCAGGATTAAAATACAGCCGAGAACAGAGTCATTCTGTTTTCAAAAAGACCATCAAAGTCCAGAACATATTTCTGCCTGGAAAAAAGTGAACCAATACACTTAGGGGTGTTATTTTTACTTATTGATCTCAGAGCCAAACAGCTTTACTTTTCCTTTGTATAAAACATTAAATATAAAATAGCAGGAGTGGGGCTTTGGTTCCTGCATTATTGACACAGGCTGACAGCAGCTGACACACAATGAGCTACTGGCATTGTGGGGAGGTGAAGTGCTCTCTTTCTACCCGATTTCATATTTTTTCTTTTATTTTAACATATTTATTTTTATAACAACACTATAAAACACACAACACACTTTTCATAGATATGGGCATAAAAAGAAAGAGGGTTAAACAGCCAAAAGAATAGACCAATTACATTCACACACACCCCCACAGACCCTGTAATCACCTCAAGTGCCTAAAGCCGTTTTCTCATATGACGCCAGACAAAGTCTGGAGTTGCCCATTCACACACGTATCACACAACAGGATATTGTCTGTGTCAGGAACGTTTTCACCTACTGGAAATATTCTGTTTGGTGAGGAGTGATGTCTCTATTCACATATGGGCTCAACTGGACATTAAACAGACTTTGTTCCATGGGGCTGGCATGGTACGTTTAATGTCCAGGTCAACTGATTTGGACATTTGTGTTTTCTCGTCAGCTCCTCGTGGAAATGTCTAGATCAGTTCAGGGTTGCAGTGCATGTGTGAATGCAAACTTAAGTTTCTCTCATTCCAACGCCCCCTTCAGAAGACGAAAAAAGTTCACGCCCCCCCTCACCCAACAGTTTTTTATCAATCAGTGACAATGATAGGGTAAGCAACCAATTAAAACAGGATCAAACAGAAATTTAAGTGAAATCAGCACAATGGCATCAGCAATCTCTCATTTGGTTATTCCCCTACATATCATGTTCATTCAACTTAGTTTCACTCGATATTCTTCCCCTGGTCGTCCAAACCCCCTCAGCCCCAACCCCCCCACCTGCAGTGGCTCTATGCCAGCCCGGGGGGGTTCTGCCCCCCAGTTTGAGAACCACTGCATTACATTGATTTGAAAGAAAGTCACAGTGAGAACATCATTTCTACAACAAAAAGAGCATTTTGTAAGAGCGATGACAGGGACAAAGCTCCAAATAAAACTCTGTCAATGTGACAAAGCTGTGACAAATATCCACTGTTTGTGCCGTATTGAAGCGTGCACTTCAATTACAGCCTGCAAGCTACAATTTACTTTATCCAAGATGCACTACTGCCAATCAATGGACAATGCTGTGTTTTGTTAATTTATGACAATATATACATATATCAAATGATTATTTTAACCAGACAGATTTTTTTTTTTGTGGTTTTGTTATTTCCAAGATTTAGTTACTTCTGCTCAGAAAACAAGACTGCAAGTTGAGAGCTTGCATGTTTTCAGCCTTGCTGACTCCACACATGCTCGGATGCACACACACAAGCACGCAAACCCATACTACACGGTAAGCGGTGCAGCGTTTGCCAGTGTGTGTGTGTTTGTGGGTCTGTGTGTAGGTGAGTGAGAGACAGACAGAAGGCAGAAAAGACCAGCAAACGGACTGACACACCCAGAGAGAGTCAGACAAAAAGAGAGCTAGAAATGTGAATGACAGCTGTGTAAGAGGTTTTGGCAGACAGCGAGATGGAGGTTATGTATTAATGTGTGACAGAATGTGTTTTCCTCATCCCCATCCCCCCACACCTCTCCCAGGCAAACTGCTATAATCCCAGCGGGGCAGGTCAGTGACCCGCCGACCTCCACACCCCCCTCTGCAAGAGGGTCAAAGATCATCCAACCGAAAACTTCAGTCTACACAAACGGCTTCCCTTTACTACGAGTGGTGCGACTGTTTTTTTTTTTGGCAGCAAAGTTAGAAATTAACTCACAGTAGCAGGATTTACACGTGTATCAAGACATCCACATCTGTTTTTTAAGGAAAGAAGGAGGAAGGCTAAAGAAATTAACCTGCGCAGGCAAGATGAGAGGAAGGAAGAGGGAACGGAAACAAACACGGCAGCAATCAACAGAAACATTACATCATCATGATGGCAGCTTTGATAGCTTTGTAGTATATTTTACAATATGCTGTCAGTGAGTTGAGTTGGGCTTTAGGGTCATGAAACATGCTGCTGTAAATGAACTTATCACAACAAACTAGCAGTAGTGAGGGCCTGTGGTCTCTGAGGGACAGGATTTACAAACTTAACAGAAATGATCAGTTTCATCAGAAATCATCAGTTTTAAATTAAATGTTTTTTATGTAATTCAACACAAACCAATAACAACTAGGAGCCCAGATAAGAGCCAAGTCCCAACTCCTGGCAAAGATGAATTACTCTCTGGAGTTTAAATAGTTATTCTAGGCTAAACTGTATTTTTTTTTTTAAGCTTTTGGTTCAGTCGGGATCAGTTTCCTTCTGTGTTAATGACTGTTCTGTTCATTTTGTGGCTTCCACACCATCAGACATGACTTAGCAAAACAATACAAAACTTATACAAAAGCTAGTGTAATAAATCAAGCTCCGAATAAAACGTTCATAAATCTTTGATAATGTGGGCTAACCAGTGAGGCACACTGTGGCGATCAAAGCCAAAAGCTCTTCTTTTCAGCTGCCATTTTCCAGCCTTACTGAAATGCTCTGGCAGTGAAGCTACACAGGGGCCTGGCAGAAAGTTTTAGCCTGTAGGTGGATGAACCAAAGCAGCAGGAAGCGCTGAGGGGAGAAAACGTTACCAACCTTTGTTATGACCGGCGCTGGTCTGCTGAAGCTTCTCCTCAGTCTGGCAGCTCTGGTCCCTGGTCTCAGTGGCAGTGCTCCTGTGGTTCTCGGGCTCAGGCAGCAGAGGGGGAATGGGCTTCCACAGAGGCTTGGCCTGGGACGCAGGGTCACCTTTTTCCGGGACGTCCATTGGAGTTTCCTTCTCATCCCAGTTCTCAGATAGAGCCTCAGCAGAAGCAGAGGTCTGGAGTTGCGCTTGATCAGAGGACTGGTCTCCTCCATGGGGCTGCGCCTGTGGTGGATGCTGGGTGTCTGACTGGAGCTGGCCTTCCTCCATCTCTGTCTGACCACCACTCTGTGGGAGCTAAACCAGACATAAAAAAGATGAGCTGAGGAGGATGAAAAGTTATGTAGCTACATTAATAAAATATATTGTTGCGATTTTAGATTTTGTCAAATCACCAAAAATCAACCTTGGCCTTGCATTGTGAAGTTTAAAGTTCCAGATCATTACCAGTTTTCTACATCAGACATGGACACAGTTACCCACTGAATACCTAAAACCCCTCACAATTACATTAAAGAAACACTAAGGTTTATATAATATTTTTTTAAAAAAAAAACTTGATCTGTAACTTGAGAAATATTAAAAAAACTCAACAGCAGAAAGAGTATCTGTCATTAATAAACATGAGTTATTTGCCCTTATTGAAAAATAAGAAAAAAAACACATCTTCTGGACAGAATGAGGTGTCACCACAGCAGACTGTAGATAGATAGTGTGTGTGTATATGTGTGTGTGTGTGTGTGTGTGTGTGTGTGTGTTTGTGTGTGTGTATGTGTTGCTGTCATGTGTCCTGAGCATGCAGAGATTTTGTAGGGGGATGTTAACCTTGTCACACACAGCCACCCTTCAGCAGATAAGTGACTCCACATCAGCCCTTCAGTGTGCACACATCCATCTGTATGTGCAACTGTGACGTGTGTGTGTGCGTGTGTGTGTGTGTATAGCCGTGCCTCTTGCCCACACCTATTTTTCCTCTAAGTCCCCAATCTTTCCTCCTCTCCCACCCACCAATTTATCCTCATTTTCTCTCTCTGTCTGTGACTGTCGGTCTCACTCCTCGTGTCCCCGCTGCCCTTGAAGGGGGATAAATGACTCCGCCGTTCAGGAACATTACAGCACATCACCACAGGACAAGCGCGCCACTTGGACACTGTGTCATACCCACACACACACACACACACACGCACACACACACACACACACACACACACACACACACACACACACACACACACACACACACACACACACACACACACACACACACACACACAGTGCGTACCACAGCATAATCAAATGACCACAAAATAGCTCAACAGTATGTTCCACAGGCTCAGTGAAGCCATCTGTGCAGTACACAAATAATCTATTACAACAACCCAAAATGTTTTATCTCAACCAGTTTGTCATGGCCTGTAGAAAAGTGTGAAGAAGTGAATTACCCCAACCCTAAAACCTGTGTGTTACTTTGGCAAGACTTCAACATCAAGACTGTCCAGTGAAAAAGTTAAAAGAAACACCATGAAGTGCCACTATTCAGTTAGCAATCAGTCAATCAATCAGTTGTTCATGACTAATTTCTTATTTTCCAGTGAAAAGCAGTGAGCACAAAGCAAGAGAATGGGCACTGATTAGAGTAGGTGGACTCGTCATGAATTTCCACTTACTGCTGAATAAAACTACAGGGTGGAATGAACAATGAAACAGACGAGTGAAATCTGGATTAAGCAGAGTGGATTATAGTTATTATGACTCATTACTTAACATGATTCATTTCCTATATTCATAACAATAGGCATATGCCATACATCAAAGTCTCATCAGTTACTTTCATTATGATCTGTAGTTTAAAAACTATTTATCTTTAGACTAAGGATCATAATGCATGGCAGACTGTGAGGATGGAGTTCTGAATAAAGTATTTGCATTAAAGGAGAAGCTAGTCAAAGTAAATCTCTGAGGTGCTTCCTGGAATAAAGTGTGTGGATATTAATATTATGACTTTCATTGCACAAACTGAGTGCACACTGTAATTTCCCCTAACACATGAAGACATACAGAAACAAACAAACAGGGCTGGTTTCCTGGACAGTGATTAACTTTAGTTTCGCACTAAAAGTTTTAATTCTTGACTAACACATATATCCAAAGAAACGTTATATGAGGCCAAGACTAAGTTTAATCTTTATCCAGGAAACATATTGTGAACACCTTATTGTGCAAATTAGTGGTTTCATATGCTGACAGAGAACACAGTGTGTGTGCTGAACTAGGATAAAGACAACCACATGGTGCTGGCTATTTCAAATGTGTAAAGTGGGATGTACTGTGTACTCATAACAGAAGTGTGTTTTCCACAATCTGACAGTGAAGGGAAAAAGACTGGACAATAACATCCAGGCATTTTTGTCTTTTTTTTTCAGTACCTGTCTGCGGAGACAGTGAGAGTTCTTCCTCCCAGCTGACTTCTGGGCCTTCACCATGCTGCCAAGACTGGCCTGCTGCACCACACGTTCACTACCAGCACACAGCTGTAACCTGCAACAACACCCCACATGAGCCAAGGACTGCACTTAATTAAAGTATCACTGCTGCTGGATGTCCTAAAATATAAAATGTGTGTTTACATCTGTAGCTCAGCTTAGTTTATCAAAACACAGAAACAGATAACAAATTACAGAGGTTTCCTTTATCTCATGTTTTCATGTTTGCTTGTGTATGGTTTTACCCCAAACACACAGCTGTTATCTGCAACAACAAGACTTTTGCTGTCTGACTGTCTGTGTGTACAACACATGTAGCTGCACCACAATTGAATGTACACACAGACTGCCTGCTGCATCATTGACACTTATACATTTAAAAATAAGAGAATAATAATGATCACATATGGCAACAATGACACTTTTTAAGCTTTAAAAATAATGGAAATACTAAAGGAAAACAGTAATCACGGTAGAAATATGTGTGTAATTATGCAGCCACCCTTTACTTCAGAGATTGGAAATGCTACCCACATTAACTTTGCCAAACAGCTTCCACGTACGGCCTGGAAGCCATCACAAAGTGGGTGAGTGTCTTGGCATGTTGGTACTTCATGTACTTCATATTCTTGTGATGCAATGCAACAGAAACACAATGCTGCTCTTACGGTAGGTCGTGACAATCTGCCCTGCTCAATGTTTAAGTTGAGCTAGGGCAGATGAACTGTAAGAAACTTTTAGGGTTGCTGATTTTTTTAATATACATTACATTCTGATACCCACACATGCAGTAACTACAGCACATTTCTATGCTGACATTTCTCCTAAAAGCATGTATAATGCATTAGGAAACACACAGCAAACATAACAGCTTTGTGTGTTTACTGGCTGTAGAGTGCTCAGAAATCACCAGGCCACAAACTGGATCTAAATATAAAACAGAATTGAATATTTAAGGTCACAGTAATGGTTTCCCACTGCTAGTCATATTGCTGACAGGACAATTAAACCTAATTCACTGATGGTACCATTACTCTGGATGAGGCACACTATATCTATATGCATTTAAAATGAATAATGTGGCCTCCCTTACATAGCTTATGCTAATGGATATATATGCTTTTCCCAGAGCACCTTACAGTGCTAGGAACACTGTTAACTGGATATATATGTGGATCTGCAATAAAGAAAACATTTATAACGAGTAGATTTATACAAACAAGTACTGTAGTCAACATACAAAAATCTATGAAGTACACAAAGCATTTCTACTGGGAACAACATATTATTTCTGTGGTATATAAAATATTTGTATTACAGCATCAATGATGAAATAAAAATTGTTGCTGCCCTCTAGTGGAGGTCTAGTGGTAAAACTGTTTGATCTAACACACAGCCACCCGACACCACATCAATGCTCATTTCCACTGGCTCAGCATAACATGCTTTAGCAGCACTGTGGCATGCTGAGCTGCCCTGTCATTTTCTGATTTCTTATCCTTTGTGATACCTCCCAGCTGCAGGAAGTACAGCCTTACTTGCAACCAAGGTTAGTGAACCGACTGATAAGTCTAGACTACAAAAAAGTGACTTTTTGTTGGGTTCATTTTTGTCAGTGGATACGCTTTTAAAACCCCAGGAGTTGAATTGTGGATTGTGCTCAATGTGTGGGTACGACAAGCTGTGGGAGTCCCAGACCTTTAAAAATCTGGAACAAGCAGACAACAAACAGGCAGTAAAACAACACAAAACAACATGACAGAATATGAGAAAGGGAGAGAATTGATCTTTGATTAGATGACATCTCTTAAAGCCTGCGGCCAATACACATTACTGTGTAATATTTACTCTTTTAAGCCTAAACCTACAGTGAAGTTATTCAACAATACTAACAGTGAAAAGTAAGTGTGGTGGGGATCTGATGCTCCCATGATACAATCAGTGTAATATCCCACACGGGTACATTTGTATTTCCACTGAAACTCCAGCAGAGGGAGACAAAGCTTGCACAAGTGTGTTTCTAGCTGAAAAGTTCTGTAGTCTTGTGATGTCTCCGGACCACTAGACATGGAACAAAAAACACATACAAGGGCCTGCAGAGGGGTTGCCCCAACACAGCATGGATCTCGGTACAAAGGATGTGATTTAACTGTACCACTAAGCAAAAGCATGAGTTCAGATTAGGTAGTTGAAGCAAAGAGGAGCAGGTAAGATGGTCACATTTCACAACAACTACGCAACTTGCAGTTATCAGCTAGAACAATGTCAACAAGAAACCCCTGTATACATGAAAAGGCAAAGGTCAGAAGGCTCTCAAGACCCTGTAATGGGAAATTAAAAACAGCTGTGTACATCATGTTATCACACAGGTTTGGTGTCAGGACTCGACGATGGGTACGACACAAATTCACTTTCAGAGCTTGAAATTGATTAATATTGAGTGTGCAAAAGACATTTTTCATACCTTCTCCATTAACTTGATCTGATTGTTTAGACAGTTTAACACGATCTTCGATCACAGCGCTTGGGGCAACTTGATTGAAATAAGTAATTCTGCCTTGTGGTTGACAGTTGCAGACATCACACAGTGAAATGATTGTAGTTCGTTAATTAAATACAATGTGCAGTTTGTTACGCTGGAACAAAAGTCTTTTTGCATAATAATCTTTGCAGAGATAATCAGGAAAGCTTGGTGTAGAAGTTTTTTTAATTGCGGCCAAATAAAAAAAACACTCTATCACAACATTTAACAACACAGTCAAGCAAACTGCAATCAATTTTCCATGGTCATCCAGCTCAAACTATAATGAAAATTGAAGACAAAAATTTAAATGTTTGATATTATCTCTGCATCACTATAAAAAAAGGACATTAGACAGTTTAAGGCACGAATACATCAAAGATCAGGTCCACACACTACCAGATATAAGCTGTGATTCTGTAGTGTTTTGCCAGTTTTGCACAGACCAGTGCAGACCAAGTCAACAATTCAGGGTTTCAATCTGACTTTAAACTGCATAGGTTGTTCCTGGAGTATTTTGTCTTTCGCATTCAGGTTGGAGACATTTCTGTACCTGTTTATTTAGCAGTGTGGAATTACCAGTGAAGAACGATGCAATAACATGACAGCGGAGGCTACTTGCAATGATGGAGCTGTTGTGTTATAGATGAGCAGTTGAAGTGGAATACACAAGGAAGCATGAGTCTGTCAGAAGTGGACTGAAGTATTAGCCCAAAACAAATAATGAAAGTTGCTATGAGCTAGTGTCATATTAGATGAATTTAGTTGAATATATTCTACACAGGCTTCTACCACAGGTGCATCAAAACATCTAAACCTGTGTATAAGGTGAAAACAGGAGAGATGCTACAGGTGGAGTATGATCTGGAGACTTCCTGAACCATCCCTTAGCACAGGTTTGCCTTGTTGAGATTTAACTGTAATGACGACACAGTTAATTTCAAATAGAACTATTAGATAAAAATAATTTATATTCTAGCAAAATTAAGAGCAGGCATATTAATGCATTATGCACCTTCCCAGGTTCTATTTATATCAGGGAGGGAGATTAACACTAGCCATTAACTATAATGGGAAATTAGGACCCTACTGACTACTGAAGTCAGGAAACAACCTCATTTAAAGGTCCTGTTCCTTTATCTAAAAACTAAAAATTCAGTTAGTATAATACTTCATGGCACTGATAAATTTCAACTCAAGTGTACTCATCCCTCTCTCACTCATCGCTGGGTAACCTCATGTGTAGTTTGCTGTTCTTCCCATGTTGGTGGGATGTTCCCTCCAGACATCGAGCTCTGGCAGCCTTAGCTGCAAGAGCGAGTTTGAGTGAAATTGACTATTATGTGTTAGTCTGTTAGCTCTGTGGCCCCTGATGACCTGCTGAGGGTGTTTCTCAGTGTTTCACCTAGTGCATGCTGGGATGCACTCTGGCACCCTGTCATCCTGAATAAGAATAAGAGGTTATGGGAAATGTATATGGATGAGTAATTTCAGACAAATGGCTACTTTTAACACAAAAAACTGCAAATGAAAACATGTGTGCATCAGGGGGCATCTTGGTAAAACTGAACGTTCAGAAGTCAAAACCAAAAAAGTTACTTTTCTGCATTCATTTACATCTGCTGCATGGAGTTTGTCTGGTAATCAACAGGTAGGTTTATCTTGGGATTCTGAGTCTCATTTAAACAGGCCATGGCATCAAGAAGGTTGCAAATCCCAACCCAAAACCAACAGCAGCCTAATTACTTTGTTGAGAAGTGTTTCATAAAAACCTGACAAGCAGCCGTCTGCTAGAGCTGACCCGGGCTTAAAAACCCCACTGTGGACAGTCATCTGAGAACATATGCACCACTTTTTAAACGGAGTTAGATACACTACAAAGGTTTAAAACAAACACATCCAGCCACACACGTGCCAATAATACACTCACACACTAACACGAGGGACTCTCCCGTTTCCTTGGCAACAGACAGACGTAGTTGTGAAGTAGTGACTCCTGTTCTGAATGAGGTAATGAGAATGAAGGTGTTGTGGTTGGCATCCTTAGCCCAGCCTCCGAATCTACAGCCAACTTTCTTACACACTATTGGATATGTGTAATTATGTCAGATAAGAAATTTAAGTTTTATTCTATTTTCTGAGCCGATGTTAACATATTCTAGATAAACAAAATGCTAAAATATGCCAAAGTCTTTTGAGGACAGTTGAACACTAATCATATTCTGCTCCACACTTAAATTCACCACCGTTTCATTTAGGCATTAAATATTTGGGACAGGAACTAACTGATGTCCTGCCCTTTGATTTTAAGAAACAATGCATAAAGCCCTAAAGAAATAATGACACTGTCCTGGCTGTCCCATGATGTGCTGTGGAAATGTATTCAAGAAAGAACATTATTGCCTGTTCTACACAAGCTGAAAGAGCAATTTCAAAAGATAAATGACAAAAAGAAAACAGGTTTGAAAATGGCATTTCCTTCCTTCCTCCTGAGAATAGTACTTGATAAACAACTGTTGATGATGAGGGTGACGCCAGAGCTATGGCTAATACTGCAGGAAAAGATGAATATGAGCCTCTGTTAAAAAATGAATGGGTGAGATGAGACCAAAATGCCTAAGGTGCTAGGGAAAAAAAGGCTGACTAACAATCCTGAGAACTAATTACTTCTGGCAAAAACTAAAAAATAAGCCATTATCTTCTCCTCACCTATCCACTAATACAACCGCGAATAAATCATCCACTACCTGGTAACTCACCCAGCTTCATGACTCACTCCATCAGACACTTTCAAAAAATCTACAATTTCCAGCTGCAAAATCCCCATTGTTCTGACATATTCAAAGACATTTTCATATTCTAGCCATTTTCACCGAAACATGCTACCTGACATCCATTGTAAATGATATCTGACAGTCATTGCTCAATATTTCACAAATACACCATCTTCTCACTCTTTCCCCAAAGTTTCATCTGCAGTGATAATCCATAGTGAATTCTGTTTATATGAGCCAGAAATCAGTTTGTTAAAGCGTTTCCCATTTGGGAACACGTCTTATTTTGGGAGACAAATTGTCGTTTGCCCTTTCAGAGGCAACAAATGAGGTAAATCCATGTCAGAGGAGCTGAGATTTGGCTTCTATGAAACCTTAGCTTCTTTGCTGTCTACTGAATAAAGAAACATTAGCTTTTCATTTACAGTATATGCTGGATGTTACGTATGCATATAGCTGTATGTATACGTTTTAAATGTTCGGGTGGTTCCAGAGCCAATACATGTGTGGCAGCAGTCCCTGCCTTCTCATGCTTATTTCAAATGGCTGTGTGGAGGCGATCTGACAGGACTTCCTCCTAATGGAGGGACTCCACACTCTCTGACATGATGCTGACTGCTAGCAGACACACCACCTGACCATGAGATAGGATGGGAACAATGATGTGGCCTGCTGACAAGAGTTCCCCAGCATTTCAAAATGTTTTTTCCGGAGCATTTTCTACACAGTATTACTGAATGGCAGAGGTCATGTTCTGAGGCTCTGACCTTTTGCTGCCTTACTTTTGGTTCACCACTTGTTGGCAATCTCGGAAATAGAGCTAATCGTCCTGCTGTACTCTGTCAGCTTCTCACTGCAGGCATGTGAAGTCACACTTGGCAAAAAGGCCATATGCACACAAACACACAAAAATAAACAATAGGCCATTTTAGGCACTATAATGTAAACCAAATATAAAATACATGGTATATGTTTAAAACCATGTGATGCCTTACCATGTACAAGTACAACATGAATTTCCCCTAGGAGATAAAGTATCTATCTATCTATCTATCTATCTATCTATCTATCTATCTATCTATCTATCTATCTATCTATCTATCTATCTATCATTCAAGTCTACAGTTAAAGCATGTGACAAGAAATAAAAGTTTTGCTGCAATGTTGCATATCCACATCTCAACCTTATTGAACTCATGTGACTAAATTGATCCTGCATACAGTACGTGTCCAACAAAAAAACAGCCAGCGAAGCTGTTTCCAAAAGCAGACATTTTAAAACCTGTATCCAATCAATTGGCTGTTAATGTCTTCTATACGCATCACTACCAAAGTTCTCTTACAAAACTGTCTCCACACCTGTGTGAGTTTACCTGGACTGAAGTCTGGTTTCCTGACTTGTGTGAATGACAAACAAATGTCAAACAAAACTTCAAAAAGTTAAACATGCTTAACTTGACTGACTGATGTATTTGACAGCTGTAAAAAAAAAAAAAAAAATTAATTAAGCATGAATAAAATGGGAGGAGCAAACCAGTCCAGGAAAGTCGTCAGTGGCACAAAATAAACACAACTTTGACTTTCAAATATGATCTTACTACCAGTGATTGTAGCATCCTATGTGCTAACATTATTTCACATACAACACACACACACACACCAGTTGGTCCTAAGTGTAGAAATATTATGTATAAGGAAACTCCCAAACCTTTCTCACAGCAGCGACAGATCATTCTCTGCAGAGATTTCTTTGCAAATGGGAAAATACCTAAGAGGTGCACACATACGCACACAAAAATTGCACACACACACAGAGTTGTGCTCACACATACACACTCAAGTTACCTCTAACTACAGAAATAGCATTCAGTCTCCCCAACAGCAACATTTCAGTTTCTGCCCAGACTTCATTGCTGAACAAAGTTTACTGGACTGAAACATATGCTGTTTTAAGAGCTGCAGTAAGCACAACTTGTGTTTCTGTGATAACTTTCATCACCTAATCAAGCCAGGACACACTTTGTAGCAGGACAGTGGGTATACAAGAGTTGGATTTGGCAAAGAAAAAAAAAATGCTACTGAATCTTCAAAACCAGATATGAAAGGAAAATTCAGAATAGTACATTGTGTAGTCTTGATTCAAAGCAGGCGCACAGCACATTAGAGCAATGTAAAGAGATGAAGCAGCAGACTGTGGGAAAGGGAGCTGGACACAGATTTAAATAACTATAGCCACGGGAGATGCATAATGGGCATTTTCAGGCCAGGTGTGAAAGCACAGCCTATGATCTCTGAAATCAAGTCTCTAAAAGTGCAGGTAAATGTATGATTAACCACAAGCACTGGATATGGTGAAGTTAGCGTGAAATGTCAAGACAAGAAAGCAGCAATTCGCTACCTGGTTTGCAGGTAATAAGGCAGACTGGATCACTGGTTGACTTCCTTACTGACTGGCTGACACTGTTTTCCTGATTGTCTTGCTGTCTGGCCCTGTTTGCCTTACTGACTGATTATATGACTGGCAGGTTAATGGGTTTGTTGACTGACTTAACTTGAACACTGGTTCGACGAGCTGACTCAGTGACTGAACACAACGGTACATCATTACGCTGACTGAATCATACGCTGACATCATTAAACTGTTGCAGTCAGCATCCGCTCAGGTCAAAACCTATGATAACTGGGGAAACTTTATCAAAGTAGAGAGACAGGCAGATGTAGTTGCTGCTCTAACAAGTAAAGACTAATCTCAGGTTGCTATAACCCCAAGTCTCCTGAGATAATGGGAGGCCAGCAAAAGACTTGTAAATGGGTTGAATGCAAATGATACTGTATATGGAACAACAATATAATACAGGAATAACAAATGTTTGAGATATGCAGGGCAATTCTGTCAACTTCAGGCCGATCTGTTTTCCCCCCTATTTTATTTTAGTTCCTGATAACCCACTTTGTTATCTACACCCATGTCCTAGTTACCCATTCATACTCCTCAAGGTTAGACTGGCCATCTCCGCTGTGTCAGAGTTATTCGTGTAGTGTTACAGCTTTTAGAGGGGTTGATGGTGATAGGCCTAACTGATTAATTAACTTTACAGTACATGTATAGTTGGACCATCTCTACATCTGAACTTTGACTGACCCAGGTTCTCTGACACTATGTAATGCAAAGTAAGTTTCCAATCAAACAATCACATTCTTAAATAGCAGCCATGTGCAGGTTCAAAGTTGCAGCAAGCTTTGCAGTAACAGTAATCTGGGAACCTTAAATTATCAAAGATAAAAATAGTCAGGGGGTAGGTAGCAATCTTTGTTTCTTGACTTGTTTTTTTTTTTAACTGCAACTGTAACAAGACTGGATGATACACTACCTGCTAACATCCACAGCCTTTATACAGGAAGTGGGCACTGTCATCTAAATTAAAACGTCAACTATATATAAATATATATATATATATATATATATATATATAGCCTAGCCTATATATCTTGGTAACACTCCATGTTTTCCATATGCACTACAACATAACCCTATACACGATTCTCATGCTGACTGATTCTTCCTAGTTTGACAATTTCAGGACTTTCTGCCTGTGAATAAGTTCTCCGAGCTCTGGTGGATGACACCATGCCAGTGCCCAAAAGCGCAACAGCAACAAATAAAACGTCCCTGGATAAAAACGCCCTGCTCATCTCCAAACCAGAAACGCGTGGCGCGCTGAGGATGTAATAAAAACGACGCGAGTGTGTATCCAGTGTAGGAATCATAATCCAGCCGTAGTCTCTGCGCTGTTAATAAAGGTTTTTCGGTCATATCATCACAATCCAGTAGAAAGACATTTATCCACACATGAGCGACTCCACAATAGCCACATGGACAGAGCACCATGAGGGACGGACTGGACGGATACACTCCTCTCCGACTGGCCTGTCGAGCCCTTGAGCCGGTTTAACCAGTGTGTGTACGCATCCACTTACGCATCCCAGACAGTGCGATGGAAACATAACCATTCCGAATAAACAGCGCGATCTTCCGTGTAGATACAGAATCCCAGGTCGGTGCACAACTGGAGAGTGGAGGCGCACGGCGATTGTTGCCGCCCGAGTCCGTGTCTATTGGTTCCCTTTCAGCTGGGGCAGCGTCAGCACACACACACACACACAGTCTCCATTTGCAACTCCATCGCCCCCCATGGGCGTGCGAGGCCGCGGGCTGTGACGCAAATGGCACTGGGTGATTTGCAAATGACATATCTTCCTAATTCAGTGTCGTCGCCGCAGGGACTGGTCCAATTCACCAGATATTACACATAGAAATATCCATCCGATGGTGGGTGACGGGTAAATAAAGGCGGATGAGCAGTTCGCTCTACGGGGATGCGGTTGCATAACTCAGGAAACTTAATAAAAATGTGCACGGAACGAGCGATGTGCAGTCTCCGTTGGCTGATGTTTTGTTGTTGTTTCGATTTGATCGTGATGGCCTGTACCGTAACACTCAGCACACGATCGGTCCTCGACTTTTGGTCACAGGAGGAACCAAGCAGAGCGTATACACAGGGAACCGAGTGGCCTCGCTATGGTGGATGTGTGGTGGCCAGTGCTAGGACGCATGCACGTAGCTGACGGGGAAAGACAGGACAGCCGGAGTGGGACTTAGGACCGCATTCACAGGCCATAAAGGCCCGCATGAATACTATTGTGCTCTTTTATCCAAGAGTCCCCAACTATTTACAAAAGGTTGGCCAACACACACAAAAAATATCGCGGCGAAATGGTGGCGGCGGTTACAGCAGCTGCCACTGTGCTCTGCGCAAAGCAGCAGCACAATCATTGCGCAGCGCCGGACTTCCCAGTTTTGTGCAAACTATGTGGTTCGTCCAAAAGACTTTTATTTTTATCTCATTCAGGCTGTACTTGTCTGGCAAGCAGCGAACCAGAGCGCAGGGCAGTCGCCGTTCTCATGGCACGATTTGCATCGCCCCCATTATCCCCGAAAATCTCTTTTTACACGGTTATATTGTCAGCCTAAAAACGCCACTATTTTGAGCAACAAAGGGGCAGCTTAACTTGATCAAAGGAAAAGCCAAGTATAAAATGCACCTTTCAAGCCGTAAAAGAGAGGCCCCTCATAACGATTGCAGCATGGCAGGGGAGTGCGGCGTAAAAACGAGCTAACCCGAATAAAATACACACAAAGACAAGGTGCAGCACTCCCATAAATACGCCCATCACCACCCGGGTAATAACATTAAACCATCCTCGGTCATTTGGATTAGCCCAGAGCCGGTGGGGATGGCATTATTACGAATGTAAAACGCTGCGTTTTGCGGCTCCGTGCCACCTTTTCCAAGAAGCAGCTTGGCGCACAGGACCGGTGACCCTTCCATCTTTGCGCGTCCTTCTACCGAGCGAAATCATCACCTATCTCGTATTTTGACGATTTAGTGTTGAATAAAACACATCGTAGTAAGTTATTTGATCTTTGAGGGGGTAAACGCCACACGTAAAGGCTGCTACAAGTCTCTGAAACTATTCCTCTCCCCACCGCGGCCAGGCAGAAACAAGAGGGCGATGACGCCATTTTCTGCAAAAACAACCATGCTCGGGAAGCCAGAGCGAAGGAGGTTTAACCCGCTCCGCAGCCCTCCAGTCCCGCTGAAACGTGTTAAAAACAAGTCCTTACCTTGTATTTCTTGGATGAGTGGTGGAATCGTGTGTTTAAAGGGGTAAAACTGCGCGGCCGTGGCTACTTCGAGTCCGGAGATTGTTTATTTCGCCTCCCAGCGTCCCCGGTTCACTCTGAACAAGTTCCTCTGCGAGCCGCTGTCTTTGTGCACCCAGAGGAGCCTCTCAGCACTAAACCAGTCTCTGCGCAAAGGTGCACCCTCTATGTCCAATTTCAGCTGGAGATGCCGGCACTTTAGGGCAACATTGAGGGAAAAAAAGGAAATATTTGACCTCTTTTAATTAAGAAAAGTTTAATAAATTTCCAACTTTTAACCAATGGCCACTGTTGTAGCGCTGATTTATTCCCCAAAACGCGCAACCTTTTGAGGACACAGGTTCTCCACAAGAGTCCACGACGCAAAAGCAATATAAAATAGGCGGTGGTTACACCCTCCAAAACTTAATGCAACAGATTAAATACTTTTTCTCTTTATATAAAAATCACCATCTATTAAAATAATCTTGCACAAAAAACGATAAGTCTCATCTGTGATATTCAGAAATGCGTGGCCAAAATTAGATAGCTTTTACTGATTAAAAATATGCACGTTTTCTATATTATATTCTTATAATAAAATAGGATTTACAGGTACATGATACCATTGTCTTACACCTGGTAAAAAATATTCTTCCAGGAGCCACATCTGAGAAGTTTAACTTCCTTGTTTAGATGTAATATGGAATAGATTTATTACATTTAACTTCTTTACAAACATCACTTTCTGCAATATGCAAATGAGTATATGGAAATTAATGTTAATATCCTATCCTTCATTTCGCTGGGAATCCACTGAAGTCCCTCCAAGGACCCCTTAACAAAACTTTGGCAACAAGTGATGATAAATTCATCCTCTTCATAGATCCTGATTCCAGTGGGTTTAGTCTAATTTTCAAATCCCATGAGCACTGATGCTAGTACAGGTGCCACTGAGTCAATTAATAACCCACAAAACAGACTCGTTTTGGCTAACACTTTGACTATTCGTTTTAGGTTATATGTTAATAAGTTCACCATGTGGTCACACAACGCCCCAGCAAACAAAAGAACCTTTTAAAAACATATTAAAATGTTTTCTATTGACACTAACTCTCTATTTCTATTGACTCTAAAAAAAAAAAGTCTAGTCTAATTTACTGTGTACCCATTATGCTAATGTCCAGCGTTGCTAACTCAGTTTAGCAGTAGCAATAGAGGGGTTAGCTAAGTAATTTGTACTAGATAACTGTTTCGCTTCACTTACTGTAACCTTCCCCACGTTAAACTTGCTCATAACAAACATAAGAAACCAAACCATGAACATGCCCAGTGTTTTGTGATGTTGTATCTTAATTAAAATGTCAGGTGTGCGAATATTTTCACAAATTTAACTTCGTGCTACTTCACACCAAAGCTAGTTAGCTTAACTGTAAGAGCCCAGTGAAGCAGCTGCAACCAGGTTGACGTTATTGTTTTACATTGACAGGTACAACCGTTCAGCCATTTCAAAAAATAAAAGGTATAATAATAATAATAATTTGTAAAACGAATAACTACACAAAACACAACAGTTTACATGTAAATTTAACTTCAGGCAGAGATAGCAAATCCTTACCTAGTTTACAGACTGTTGAAAATAAACCTGTTTGTTGGGACCATCGGTTCTTCTCAGCTGGATAACACTGAAATATAAAACATGTCAAATCAATCGACTCAGCTGACCACATGACCCAATTTGCCCGAATATTAATTAACCCTCTGAATTAAACTGGCTTCTAAACCCATGTAATTTGGGTGACTAATGCGTCCACTAACTGCTGTTTCGAAGAAGCATCACATCAGCTCAGATAATTGGAGTCAGCTGGCTCATACTATGATATTGTACATGTAGTGATGTAGTGACTGTGACGGCACAGGTGAGTGTGTGCAGGTGATGAAGCTGAAGGAAGGCTGTTGATGCAAACTGACAGGAAATAATATCAATGATGACAACATAAGGTGTACATGTGTTTGACAGAGGTAAACAGGAAGTAAATCATAAAGGTAGAGGCATTTGCAGTGACCTGTTAAAAGGAAAAAATACACAGACACACACACACACACACACACACACACACACACACACATATATATATATATATATATATATATATATAAATACATGTGTGCATATATACATATGTATGTATATGTATACACATACATATGTATATTTAAGTGCATTAGTACATTAGTAGCAATTAGGGCATTAGAAGCAATAGGGCATTTTTCTGAGTGTAAAACATGGACTCTCATGGACTAGTAAGTCAAATAATTAACATTTACTTAAATATTAAGATGTTGCGCAGTAATACAACAACTCAATATAGCGTAGTACTTAAATCGGAATCTCAGTCAGAGTACTTTAAAATAAGCACTATGGTCCAGCACTATAACACGTGGGGCTCACTCTAAAGTACAGTTTGTAGTAACAAAAAAGGTTTAAGTACTATTGTATAGAATTACACTCTGGAAATAGTATAAATTAATATTTAAGTACAATCTGCATGTATGCTATTAGGTATATAGTATAATAGAAGTAAGCACAAGAATTTCCACCGTGTAGAACATGAGGAAAATATAGTGTGGTACTTGTTACTAGTTGTGTGACTTCACACTATTACCTTATGGTTAGACTTCTAAAGTATGCTATGCTGTTAGGTTTGGTAACTCAATGAGATGGGCTCAGGAGTAGGACGTCAGAGTGACCTCAGTATTTGGTGAGGCCATTAAAAGGGTCTAAAGTGAGTCGTGTCACACCAGCCCACGAGCTAGACAGCCAAACCCGACCTGGTAACTCATTCCAGTGAGGAATATCAGCGCAGTACCTTGAAATGCAAACAGTAAATCCAGTAAATTAAACTGTAATTGTTACCCTACAATTAGAGCTTGACTTCAAGTATGTAAGTATAGTTAAGAAAGGTGCCTTACTTAAGCTAAGCTGCTGTCCTACTTTACCCAGTACAAAGTGAAACTTGATTTGGACACATTGTGAACAAACTGATGTGTTGCACCTGTTGTAAAGGATCCTTCTAGTACTAGCAACATCCTGAGCTATTCAGAAATTGTTTTTATTTAGCCACCAGGTTAGGCAGCATTTGAGAGATGTCAAATATGTGAGAAATAACACAGAAAAAATGCTCTTGCCTCTATTGAACACATCCGAGAAAATCTTAAACCAAATCAAATAAAGAAAAACACTCAACTCATTCAATGCAAAGTGGGTATAAAGTGCGGTTGTTGGGGGGGAATTTATAATCCCTGCCAGCTCCTTCCTTTAGGCTCACGAGAGCTCCCAACAAAAGGTGCCCACCACTATCGCATATACACAATTAACTAAAGCACCAGCATTATTCCATTATCATAAGAATGCTGTTTGCAATGGGGGGAGAAACTCCTCGGCATTCATGGACGTGGCCGAATAGAGCCGAGAGCTTTTATCTTCTCAGTTACATGCAGGCTGCGTTTATCGCACCACATGGTGACATGATTGGACACTTTTGGTGCATGACAAACAATTTGTTTACACTGGTAATTTCAAAAGCCTGTCTGTAATTATAGCGGGGGGCTAAAACTGGGGCTTGTATGGAGAGACTGGTTAAGAGGCTGGAGGGTTAGGGTACAACTTCATCCACTTAGGAGACAAACATGATCAAGATTAGACTGATAAAATATTGTTTTCCCACAATTAAACTTTCCAGTAGAGGAAACTATTACGATTGACAAATTTGTAAACAGTATTAAATCCCCAAACATTCAGTGTAATCAGATCTGTATTCATTGACGGAAAATTAAAGTCTTTCACAAAATATTTTAATTAGTTTTTACTTACCAATGTTGCCTCCTTAGATGTAAATATCTGACATTCGTGGCAGCTGCAGTAATTATGAATTCAGAAGACGACCTGTGCAGTAACTGTTCATCCCAGCAGGAGTATCTGAATAAATGAAGATTAAGTAAGAGCAGTTCTTTACTTCGAGGTTGACATCATTTGTTCTGCGTTGCATGATCTGATATGTGGCTGATGAGATTTTGTGGGGGGGGGGGGTCGTGTTAAGAGTTACACACAAGGTGTCAGTGTTGCCGGGAATGTATTTTTTTTTCGGTCATTTCAGTCCATTAATGTAAAAAGGCACTGAGGAAAGCAGTGGGTAGAAAACGCCTGCTGGATGTCATGCTCAAATAAATCTAATTGGATGTAGCGATTTGTCTGGAGAGCAGTAATAGATGGCAGTAGAGCCATCTGTACAGGGCATACAACTACAGCCATTGCTTCAGTGCTGTTTAATATGTTTCCCATAGCAGCAGCACAGGTCACTGTAATGTGACACTTTGCACACTAGCTTTCAGCTGCAGGACTGTGAGCTCTATATCAAAATCTAATCATAATTAGTTTTATTGAGTAAAATTTCAAGGGGATTGTTTATATTCAAAAGCAGGTTCAGTGCCTCTTTAAATGCCCTTAAATCTCTCCTGTAGTTTTATTTTAAAAAAAACCTAAAAAAACAGAAGTATGGCTAATCCGCTTTGTATAACAAAAAAAAAGATAGTTAAATCTGCTACAATGCCCAGTATCAAAGGAACAAAATGCATACAGTATGTTTTGGGCTGAATCATTTCCTCTTAAAAGGAAAATGTTTGGAAATGGGATTTGCATATGAGCAAGATCATGGAGCGTTGTGCGTAACAGGGATCATGAAAAAATAATGCAGCAGCTCCTTTTGTGGGACAAAAAATTCTCGTAAACTCCAGCCTCAGATGCATACATCAGAGCAACGTGTGTGTGTGTGTGTGTGTGTGTGTGTGTGTGTGTGCGTGTGTGTGTTTGTGTGTGTGGGGGGCCTACACCACAATGACCGCACCTCTCCCTGAGCCGACTCAAGATCCTGTTCTCTTCTGACCTCTGTCACGAATGAGAGAGTCAACAAAAAATTTGACTGTTACTTTAAGATCAAAAATATGACTTAACGTTACTGATATTCCACCCCATGTATCTGGCCCCAACTCTCACAGAATAACACACATTCACCAAAGCAAAACATCAAAATGTAGGTTGTAAGATAGGGACTTTTCTATTCTCACCATTTTCAAATTATTTAAATAAGCAGGTTTCCAGATAGCTCCATCGAGTAAATTTCAGTCTCTTTATGATCTCTTCATTCTTTTTCTTTTCTTTTAACTCAGTCTCTAGTAACCGCTCTCTGGGGGTCTACAGTCACATCTGACTCAGTCTTGAGGACTCATTAGCCGTTAGCCTCCACAACAGTGACAAAGAGAACTTCCAGGGGCTAAACAGAAGACAATTGTCAGTGATCACAAAAAAAAAAAAATCACATTTTACTAGAAGTTACCAGAACACATTATTGCATATTTATGTGGTTTATAAGTTATTTCCATACTTCTACAAACTGGATGAACGAGACATTGGGAGTAGCCTCGTTTTCTTTTTAATAAAAATATCCAAGCGGATGAATCCTGGTAAATTATCTGCTCCCTTTCTGAATTAATCTAATGACCATTAAACGTTCCAGTCACAAAATAAAGCTAATAGAGCTTCATTTTTTGCTTAATAAGGCTCCATTGGCCCCTTTCTTAATTTGTAAAAAAAGATCAAAACTAGCCTCCGTTTTATGGTTCATGTTAAATGTGATTGATTTTTCCCCCCTTTAGTTGCTTAGTTGGGAGTTATCTGTGGGCTCCGCCGCGAGACTCACACTGACACCTTGAGGTTTGTGCTGTAGAAAAGATGCAGAGAAAGACATTGCTTTGGTTGAGTCTGTAAATTAAGATCGACAGGTGGAATCCAGTGCAGACAGTTGCTGCTCGTAATTTTGTTCTTTTGTATTAAGTTTCACGTGTGAGGACGAGTCAAAGCGGGAATTTTGCTGAATGGCCGGCTGGAGCAGAGATGAAGTCTCAGTGGCCTGTTCTCCCACTGTAAACAATAACAACATAAAACCACTGCTATAAAGAGAGAAGGGCCGTAAATTGTAAACCACAGAACAGTCTGAGTTAATGCTCAACCGTGGGCTCCTATTTCATCTCAACAGTACATTGGCATGAGATTAGGGTTGGGAAAAAAAAAAAAAAAAAAACGATTTTGTGTGTGGAAGTTGCATCATGAAAGCATTGTCAGTCCCTAAGGGGAAATTGTCTTATTATTAATCTTATTTGGAGGTCAAATGTCTCGGAGAGCTACACTGCCACCGGAAATTGGTTGGGGATACAACATCATGCTCCGACATGTTGAATATTTACCAAGACAGGTGTCTGAATTTATGTTCTGTGATTAAAATGTTGCATTTCTAACTAATGAGCTGCTTTTCAGTGCTTAACATCTGATAAAAGATGGAATAAAGAATCAGCTTTGCTCCAACAACAGGCATCAAGATGGGGCTCCTCAAAGATCACTTGTTATGCTCTTAATTATGCACTCCACAAAATTTGTTTATGGCTTAATTTTCTTGCCAACGTAGGCTGAAGAGTCACAACCCGAGAGCCTCTTTGGAAGTTCGGGAGAGCCCTTCACAGTTAATGAAGAAGGATCTGTTTAGATCAAGTTAATAGCCACTGTCATGTTTTAACGCAGTACTGTTTACTGCAGCCTGGTATGTATTAGCTTTGAAGTCGGACAAATTGAAAGTCTACCAGGGGATCACTGAAGTTACATTTTGTGCTAAATCTATCTGGTCAAATGGTCAGGGTTCGTCCTGTGGGCACCATGAAAATGACGTGCCCAATCCGTCCAACAGTTGTCAAGACATTTCACAAAAAGCCCAAAATGTCATCCTGCTGGTGGCTGGAGAGGACAGGTCAGGGGATTACCACAGTCAGTAGCCTAGGATTGATCCTCTTCATGCAGTAGTTGCTGAAATATTTCAGTCTGGACCAAAGAGGTAGACCGACCGACATCACCGCCGCTGGAACCAGCCTGCAAGGGGAAAATAAAAAATAAATAAAAAATAAAAACATGAAAACAAAAGTCAGCTGGAGAGACAGGACCCAGCACACTTCAGTGTTCAGTGAAGTGAGTACGGACGCATGTGGGGAAAAAATTCAAGCATAGAAATGCGTCAAAAGGTTACACGATACAAAATATATGAATGAAGCTTCACCGTGAAACACTGACAACCATGGAAGCTCTTTGTTTTTCTAGCCATACAGAAATATCACGTCAGACGGAAATGATGAGTTTCTTGGACAGAAAACGTTGAACACACAGCTGCAAAAATGACAAGTGAAATCTACAAAACAAACTTTTGTAATTCATCAGCAGAGGGACTTTTCTTCCAATTACAAAAGCTGCATCTTTGATTTACAAATAACACAACAACCACTTTCAATCATTTAATAAAAGCTTGGATATAAGACCTTTTTTTTTTTTTTTTTTTACAGCAAGTGTTAAATTGTTTTGATGGGAAATCCATTTTCTGATCCAACTTCAGTGAGACCGAATAAACCCCAAATCTTACAATTTTTCAGACATTCAACATTGACCACAGTTTGAATCAGATAAAAAAAAAACAAAAAAAAAAACGGTGTGCTGGTTTAGGGGCCAACTCACCGAGAATACACTCTTAATCTTCTTTTACTGTAGTTGCCAGAAACAATTTAACAAATATATAGATATAATTTTTTTCTTTATATCTGAAATATTTATATAAATAGAAGTTGATTAAAGATCTGGGCATTATGACAAAGTGCAAAAAAAGGAACAGGGAGGGTTTAAAAAGAACAGAAAAATAAACTGTTAAAACCTCCGTAGAATTTAACAGCAAAGACAATATACAACTGCTCCGAAATCAATATCCATGAGCTTTGTCTTAATTTTAGCTGCAACAAACTATAACTTCTCATTTCTATTACTATAGACAGTAAGTGTGGGGTGGCGTTTCCCAAAACCATCGCAGAGCTAAGATCATCATCTTTGATCTGTAGATACACGTGAGCTGGAAAATCAAACTTTCCAACCACGCTATGGTTTTCTTTTTCTTTTTTTTAGCTGGTAAAGCAATATGAACCATCTATATACTAGTGTATCTGTTGGTCTTTTAAAGCAGGTTTGAAGACTCTAACAGGTGTAAGCACGGCAGGTGGCAACAGGCTGCAAAACAGAGAAATTAGTGGGAAAAAAAAAAAAGAAAAAATGTTAATATTGTAATTGTAGGCGTGTTAACTGTACACTGCGAGTACCGAGCTAAACCATGTGTATCTACAGTAAAATAAAGACCACCACACCGGCATCACTAAACTGATCACAGAGCTGTTAGACGATCTCAGCACTTGGCCTCAGAAGATGAAGACAGTTTAAAACTATAGTTCTGAACATTGGAAGAAACATGAAAAAGGGGAGAACCACAGGCAAACAGGAATGTGGGGCCCTTTATATGAAAATACTAAGCACTGCCTGGTTTCACAAAACCAACTTTTTTATTTTTTTTTTCATTAGTGTACATCAGATACACTTTGTGTACTGGTGTGGTTTCCACTAATAATGACAGGAAGAAATACTAGTATAGAAGCCCAACTGTCCAATGACATTTTGTACCATCATCTCTATGTTACAGGGCTCGAGCAACATCTAAAGATGTCAAAGTCTTGAATGGAGTCCTGTTGAGAACAAAATGGGACTCTGCCAGTAACTATGACCAGAACTGACCAATCAATACAGTTTTTAGATGGGACACTGGACTACTTAGATACCTGGTGCAGCCATATTTCACATTTTTACATGGTTATGTGTAACATAATTATCTTAACATTCTTTCGTCAGCCTTTAAGAGCTAAATAAGGGGTAAATATCCTGATCAGCACATGGGGATGAAGCCCCGACCTCATGCTTGCAGGAGAATCTCCACTTTCTGGTGTCAGGATGGAAAAATAGACCATGTTGACAGAGTAAGTTGTGATGTAGGCCATGTCCTCTGTAACAGCTGTCTTCCATTATGGTCGGTATCACTGTAAATGGTAGGAAATACTTCAAAATACAACATAACTGAGCGTCAATGTTCATTCTTAACCTTTGAACTGAAATACTTAGGTCATGTGATGACAACTGAGCCATCTTCATGGCAGCTTAGTAAACTCAATTTGCTGATGAACACTGCGTTTGAGTGTGTAGTGTAAAAGTGAGGAAAAAAAAGAATAGATTAAAATAATGCAGCATGCATATTACATTTTTTTTTTTTTTTTTTTTTTTTTGGAGAGTGCTGTTTGATGGACGGTATTGGCCTAAAGTGCAATGCACATAGAAAATGTAGGATAGCTGCAAAACTGTAAATAAATTGCGGGCAGTGGTGAAACCGCTCCAGAAAATTTTAGAAAAATTCAGTATTTAATCTTTGGAACAAACATGTTGTTTTCTCTCTGGGAAGTCAAATCGGCAGCGGCTTTGTAAAGTAGCAATTTGACTGACCTGTTGTCAGTGCATATATTGTATCATTTCCTGTTGGTATAGAAGAGTTAAATATGTTGATTTCTTGGATACTAACAGGAAAAAAAAACAGTATACTACAGTCATTAGTAAATAACATATACCGTAAACAATTAGTATGGAGTTGGGACACAGCATGTGAGATGCAGATGAAGCTCTAGAAAAAGCAATGTGAGTGGACCTTGAGTTAAGACTTTTCTTGTCGGACAAAATTAGCCAGAATTAACTACACTTAGTTATTAGAACTATTTTGTAGAATTTGCTGCAGGTTGTTGTGACCTGGTAACACAGATAAATGGAAATGACATAAACTGAAACAGTCAAAGCTCATATCCGGCTGTGTGTGAGTATTAATTAAACTTAAAGCTAATTTACAAATTTGTGAAGGTTTTGAGAAACCAGACCATTCTCATCAATATTATTTAACACAGACCAAGGTAGGAGGGCGAAATATTCCCTCTTTTAGCTGATATTTAGTAAAAGGGGACAATTATTAATAAATACAAAAATAATAACAGATATGTACACATTTTCAACAATATGAACTACCATAATACTTTCAACATTTTTCTTCAAAATGTCATAGAAATTATTTTTTGCTCAAAATGTCTCTGTAGCTCAAACCTCAATGGTCAGTAAGAAAACAAACATCATTTCAGAACATAAATTATTATACAAAAAAAAAAAGAAAAAAGAAAAATTCCAACACCGTAGTAATAATTCCTTTTTGGATGCAAGTCCTGACACACACACACAGGAGTTTGTGTTTCTTGCAACATTTAAACCAGAATGGAGGAAAAACAAAAAAAATACAATCTTCAAATAAAATTCTTCCTATACTGAAATTACAATGCATTGACGCGGCGTTGTTGGTAACACAGACGTTTCTTCTTCCCTTGTGTGGCACTGCTGGAGACTGCTCTGGAGTCAGTGAAGAGGGATGCGAGTCCAGTAAGTGCACTTTGAACATGGGCATGCTGGGATGGAGAGGGATTGAGGGACAGACAGTTGGGAAAAAAAAAAAAAGGAGAGAATTTCAGAGATGTGGAAAAAGTTGCTCCAGAAAGATGGAGAGAAATTAGAAAAAAAGGAAGAGGTTGATGCAGAGTAAAAAGCTGGATAAAACCCAACTAAAACTGCTGTTGCCTCCTCCATCTTTGAGGAGGGGGAAAAATGCTAAAGACAGAAAAAAGGGTAAAAGGGGTGGGGGGGTGGGGTGGGGGCAGGTGAGGTGGCGTAGCTGAAGTCAGAGTCCTACAGTAGTCGTGTCAGTAGGTCCTTCAACCATCTAAATCCCAAATACAATCGCAGACCTCTTTCCTTGTCCGCCGACCAACCACAGCAACCAGGAACATGGTCAGAACAACCAGAAAAAAAAAGAAAAAAAAAAGTTGCCTCTGAAAAATTGTACAGAGGTGGTATTATTAACAATGCCTTGAAAACTTTGTGAGGCATATTCCCTTTTCAGAGGATAAGTTTTTTTGGAATCCGCCGTCGTCTTCTGAGAAAACCACGACCGCTGTGATGCACGGAAGTAAAACTGCCAGCTCGACTGTGAGCGAAGACTCCAGAGCCCCGGTATCACAGCGGGTGAACTGAGCCGTCACTGGGTAAACAGGGGTGACATCGCCGAGATGAAGCAGTTTGATTGGTGCTGTCGGTGGAAGAGTGGTGAGGTCAAAGGTCACAAACGGTGGTGGCCTGCACAGCTGCCCAACATTCTGTCCATGAGACAGGTTCCTGTCAGTGATGCAACTTGGCCTGTAGGGAGAAGATGACAGTTACATTAACTGGCTTTCATTTAGCACGGTTTTGCACTGTGTAAAGCAATTTCTACAGTATTTAAAAAAAAATATACATAAATCTTAGTAATTAGAAATACTTGTTTACATGAATGACACTTTGCTGCTCTGTATCTGTGTGCTATTATGTACTACGCTTAAAGCAAGTTCAATTATTTTGAAAATGAACTGCCTTTTCCCACCTGACCTGTACTTTTTCACATCCATATCAGGGCTGTCACTTTATTATTAAAGTTGAAACTAGAAAATTAGAACAAACACTTTTCAAACTGAAGTGTCAAATTCACTTTCACTGTTTAGAAGTGCCACATGCAGCTCCTTGAACTGAAGCAGGGGGGCGTTAAAATACATTGTATTAACAGCAGTGGTAAAATACACTGTAATTCTGATCTGTTGTATCCCCTATTGCAGTAAACTAAGCTAGTGTTGTTCTCTTCACTAACACAAAATGGCAAAAACTAACATGGCGCCACCATGAGGTCAAAATTAAACCTCAGCTGTAGTTTGTTCTAAGTAACAAATGTCCGCACGCTAAAACGCTCAACTAAGCTGGTGAACATGGTAAACACTATATCGGGCAAATATCAGGAAGTCAGCACTGTCATCGTGAGCATGTTAGCATGACATTTACCGTCAGAAAATTCAATTACAGTGGGTTAACAGTGCATTGATTTACATATATATTGTCTTTGCCGCTGATCATCATCATTTCTCTTGAATATAATCTCGACTTGATGATGCGGCTTTGAGTAAACCGAATCCCAGCCCGGGAGATTTTAGTTGCGGGTTACTGAGAAGACAAGATGTAACACCAACCTGTCTCGGGGACTCCGGCCCCAAAGCCAGTATCCCTCCAATGTCATTTCCTTTCCCAAAGAGGCTCTCCAGTCCGCCCGGCCTGCTCAGCTTGCTGGCCTTCCCTCTGTAAGAGCTGGGACTCCTCCTCTTCCTCCCCTCGGCTTCTCCCCCATAAGCCAGGGGTCCAGAGGGGGGAGCCAGGGGCTGATGAGGCGTGGAGGCAGGCTCCCTGGATGGCGAGTAGGGTATACTGGTCGTGCCAAGATCGCGACTGGAGAAGAGCAGAAGAGGAAATTGCCATTAAGTACATACAGTAAGCTTCACTTCCAACTTTCACTGTACAGCAGAATTTATTTAGACGAGAATAAAATTATCGCAGCAGGTTTTTACAGAGCTGTATATTTCAAAGGAAAAGCCAAACACCTGTCATCACAGCCTTTGCACTGCTGGCACCGTCCTCTCTGTTTACACACTGCTCTACTTTTAATGAATCACCCTCTCATGTGTTTCTCTGCATACTGTACTATGTTATGTGCTGAGCTGAGCCTGTATTGTGTTGTTTGTAACCCTGGTTACCATCAAACTTTCCCTCATTAGACCATCACACTAAAACAAATTTAATAAGGCTTTCACATCACTGTATTATATTTATATGCTCTTGTATACAAGGCCTTGAAATGAGTGAACAGATCCTCGTCAGTATCAAGAAAACATACTTCTTAGAAAACTGTCACCTTTGCGAAAACAACAGACTTCATCCTGAACAAGCAGGTGAAACAAAAATAAAAACAAAAAACAAAAAAACCTGAAGAAATCCAGTCATTCAATCCTGCATAAGAAAGATCAACCTCATTTTCTACTGCTGTCGAAACTTTAAACAGCCCGCAACCCACCTGCTCTGTGAGTTGTGGCTTTGAGACCCATCAGATCTGGATAGCCCGTCATCTCCGCTGCGCCAAAGCCCGCTTCCCCCACGCCCAAGTCCCTTTTTCCTGGCTTGGGAGGCAGCTGTGCCCCCTGAACCTTGAAATGTTGGATGATAGCTGCTGCCGTTCCTCTTGTGATTATCCACAGATGAAAACAAGGAAGAAGGAGAAGAAGTAAGGGAGGAAGACAAGTAGGAAGAGTTTTTTCTCTTCTTATATCCCACTGCAGAGTCCTCTGTGTCTTTGGGTGGGCGGCTGGCTTTATGAGTGCTGTTACGGGCTTTGCCCGGTGTGGAAATGGCGGTCAGGGGTTGTGAGGCCTCTCGGATGCCGAACACCCCAGCTGTGGCCAACGTGGACTGTGGGAAGGTGACGGTGTAGGAGGGGCAGGTCAGAGATGTGGGAGAGGGAGTCTGCTGTGAAGTGACGGAGGAGGTACCGGAGGAGGAGTGGGAGAGGAGGCTCTCAGCAGCCAGAGGCACCTTCCTGGAACCCAAAGGGACAAGACATTTTAAAAGTAATAAAGTTGTCTCATTGCCAGTATAAATTCAGAGTACTAAACCTTTATTACCAATCAATGCACGGTGTTGTACTGAACAATGGTTTTCTGTGTTTGCAGAGCCTTTAACCTTTTAGCTGCTGTTGCTCCTCCCATGATTTTATCAATATGATTAAAAAAATCCTTACTTTCCCAATCATTCGTCTATTATTCACTTATCAACAATTTCATGGAGACCTATCATCTTTTTCTCTTTCTGTATTTGTGATTTTCTCTCTGCTCCATTCTAACATTAAATGAACTGGCCTCTTGGTTGATTACATTTATGTGTGACATCAAAAACTTCCTGTCTACCCAGTTAACTGGGTTTCTCCATCCCTCATAAAAACAGGTTAGCACAACACATTACTTTCTCTCATATTTACACTTGCTCATATTGTCAGTCTATCTAATTTTCCCCAACTTGACAATTCGATTTGGAGAATGTTTACCATCCATTTCATTTGTAGTGGCTTCCTTGTGAAATTCAAGAACAACATTCACACAGTTACTCCTGCGTAAATAGACTAGAGATGCATTACAAGCTCATTGTGTTCATTTACACATGTACCTTTAAGTGAAACAGCTCTACGCCGAGAAAATCGAATCGCCCACAATGTACGTTCAGGGACACTCACCTCCACATCTGTGCGTTGAGGTGTTTCTCCACCATGCTCTGGAGCGCCAGCCTCATCCTGTCCCATCGCCTGTCGAACACGTAGTGGCCCCGTCCCATGAGCCTGCTGCTGAAAACGCAAAACTGAAAAAGGGAAGCAGGGGGTGAGAGGGGAAGGAAGTGGTAGAATGATGGAGGCACAAGGGAGGTAAGGTGAGGCATGGAGAGAGGAAAAAAGGAGGAGAGCAGGAGGGATAGATAGACAGAATTGAGAAAGAGGAAGAGAAGGGCCAATGGATGAAGAGGGGGCAGAAAGAAACAAGGGGGAAAAAAAAAAAAAGAGAGAGGGAGGGAGTAAGAGGTGGGCAGAGACGGAGCAGGATGTGGAGAGAAAGTGGTGTCAAATGACAGAAACAATGATAGATGAAAAAGAACAGATGACAAAGAGAGAAAAGCGAAGAGGCAGAAAAATTCCAAATGAACACAGACAGATATGAAAGATGATCGAGGACAAGCAATGCCACAATCTTCTTTAGAACTTTAGAAATTTAAAAAAACAACTAACCCAGACCAATCCCTAAGCTGAGACGATGATACCAAATCAACAATTTTTTTTTGGTTCTAATTGAAAAGTTGCCTCTCCACCTGTAGTACAGTGGGCAGCTAAAACCTTTGA
Organism: Seriola aureovittata; assembly: GCF_021018895.1. NCBI lineage: Eukaryota > Metazoa > Chordata > Actinopteri > Carangiformes > Carangidae > Seriola > Seriola aureovittata. The sequence goes on along the minus strand of NC_079385.1, from coordinate 10,622,738 downwards.
TGTCACCTTCCTGTGATCACCTTTTAAGTCTTGTTTCAGATTCTGAATAGTCATATGTTTGCGGACAGAAGCTATAACCAGGCACTGAGGTGATCAGTGTCAAGTATTTGCTACAAATGTATTTACAGCAGTGAAAGTGTGTGCATCAGTTGCTTATATACAAAACAACACTCTATATATTTTAATCATAGCAGGGGCACTTAGTTTGTCATTTTTAGAAAATTGCAAATTTTTGGAAAAAGAATTTGGATTCTCCGCTGGTCGCCTGGCAACTTCTCAGTGATAACAAAATTTCAGGAAGTCACAACTCCTGCCCAAGAGATAGTTTGGCATAAAACATAACAAAAAACCACAAGCTGTTTTTACACATTGTTTTTTATACAGATTCATCAAACAAGATGTAACAAGTTACTCCTTCCTTCTTTACACTAAGCTAGTCTCCTAGCTGTAGCTTCATATTCAAAGGATGGACATTAGAGTGGTTTCAATCTTCCCACTGACCCTCTTCCCTCTGAGTCTGAAATCAATCTGACACACAGCCCTTGCCTTTTTCTTTGCAACAAAAACATTGGATAAGAGCTACAGCTGAGGCACCAACAAAAAATAATTCCTCTAAATGGCTTTTAAGAGCAGACCCTGTGGGGTAAAGGTGGAAAATCCTGGCTGGAAGTTGTGCAAATGAGTTTTTAATGCCCTGAGGTTATGGACTATGAAAATGTATGTTAGTAGTCATAGTATGTACCCCAGAAGGCTGTGGGTGGTGATTGGAGTAGTGAACGGCAGGTCTGTCAGGGTCCTCTGGAGTCTCTGCGTCTCCCTCGTCACTGGAAAGCCGGCCGCCATCTCCCCCTGCCGTCACCCAGCTGTGAGGGGTTAGCTCTGCGTTAGGGGCCAGGCCGGGGACTGGTGCTGGGGGCAAAGGACTGGAGGTGGAGGTGGCGGATCCGCCTGGAACCCTGGGGTGGATACATTAGAAAGACAGGGGGGGTGAATAAAACACGGAGAAGTGTGGAGAAAGGTGTAAGAAATGGAATCGTAGAGAAAAAGAAAGAAGGAGCGAGGTAGTAAATAAAAGCAAGATGGAGACAGAAGTGGAGGGAAATGGAAATGAGAAGAAGAGGAAGGGGGAGAAAATGAGAAATGTTAGTAATAGAGTAATATGCAGCAGATAAGCAGAGAAGCAAGGAGAGACTGGAAGAGAGAAGGAAGATGACCATAAATGGGGAAGTGAAAAATAAAAAAAAAAGATAGATGAGAAGGAGGATGAAGATTGGGAGAAGAATAATTAAAAAGAAAAGAGTGAGAGAAGGAGAAGAAGAAAGGGAAAGGAGTGGGGAGAGAAAAGCAACACTGAGGGGCAGGATGACAGAAATCTCTTAAAACTCACAACATGAACATAAAAGCTCGTGTCATATCTGCCTTTACGCTGCAATGAAAAAGTCGAAAAGTTTGACACAGTAAAAAAAAAAAACCCTGCAAAAAACTTCCTTTTTCAAACAGACGATCATCTCTTAAATGGAAAGAGGAAATGAGTTTCTCATAACACTGTGACAAAGGCAGACTTCACATCCTTTTACTATTGTTTCTCCTTTCCTGCACTCTTGTTTACAGCATCCCCTGGTGGGAAAAAACATGAACAGACAAGGATTCCCCACGCATCTGTCTAGGACGTACAGTAGGACCTTCAGTGAAATAATAAGTCATTCAAACTCACATTTAAGCAAAAGTATAGATGCATCACAGAAAAAGCCATTGTCTACAAAACAACCACAGTAAATGTCTTACAATATTGGGTATAATGAGTACTAAAGTATTTGAAAAAACTAAATAAATGTAATTTGTTCTTAATTAAATATTAAAGAAAATTGACTTTTGTCCAGGAAATGCTCCTTTTCCTTATGAATACAGATTAAGCTTAGAAAAAGTCAATGTCCATAAAGAAACAGGATAGAAAGAAATCAAAAAAATAATTAAACTCTTAAAATCAATCTTCATTTTATACCCATTCAATTCTTATCTCTCAGGTTTTGGCTTACTTGGAATAAATATAAAGCAACAGTCAACATATATGGAAGATATAACCTGACTTTTTTTTAATCTGAAAACTGACAACATGAACTTGAATTTAGTTTTTTGAATATTGGACACTTTAATGTTTGAATTTGTGAAAGCAAACAGGTGGGAAAAGTTTTTGAAATTGTACCACTTGACATAAATCCAGACAGATTTTTTTATAAAGTAAAATATATCAATGGTCTGCGGTTAGTGGTATTTGATTGTCAACATCAAGTATCCCAAAGTGATTAATTTCAGAGTTGGTTATTCGGCTGTTTATGGCATTAAAGCTTTTATGATTACAATGTTAAGGCCTTTCTTTGCTTCCATATACACATACATAATTAATAAAGTGCGTGTGTGTGTTGGTCCACTGTCCGACCTGGGTATGTGCGCATTTGCCAGCCGAAGCTTCAGCGTGGACAGGGGTCGTCCATTAGGGCAGTGAGGCTTGCCGGGAATCTCCTGTGACGTGACACTGTGGCCGCAGCCTTCCTTCCCTCCCTGCGCTCCGTCTTTGTCTTTCTCCTTCGCGCCGTCCTTCTCCTTCGCCCGCCCCTTGTGTTCGGCCAGGAGGGTGTCGAAGTTTTTCCTTCTGCCGGGGACAGCTCGGCGATGGGTTAAGGAGTGAGTCTAACGAAAAAGCACAGGACAAAAAAAAAAGTAAGAGTAAGAGAGTTTGTTAAATAAAGTACTGATCTGTGACCAACACATAGTTTTGCTCAAACATACTTTAACAGGGCTGATGGTTGCACTCATAGGGGCTTGAATCATGGCTCAGTTTCCATAATCACTGCGCCATGCTGCTGCCCACGTCACACCACACTAACATGGGTAAATATTGCCTGTGCATGGTAAGCTCGTCTACCCTTCCAACTACTTTGGAGGGTAACCAGCCATCAAACATTTGGTTTTCCAATAGGTCTTTATAATGTGTGTGTCTGAGGCTGCTGAATTACTGGTATAAGCAGGTAGTACAGCTCGAGGAAAGAAAAATGCTTCATGTACTCATTCAAAAGGTCATAGCAAGGGTAGGGGGCTCTTTAAACATTTTAAGGCTCAGAAGATGCATCTTATTTCACCATCATTAATTACCTGACTGCTGAATTTGAATGTAGCAGGACACCAATTTAAAGCTGAAGCAAAAACAAGACAAATGCCTGTACTTTGTCTTCATGTTCTTGAGAGATATCTACACTTAATTTCAGCAAGGAGAAAGACTACTCCAAGGACAGAGTGTGGCGTCACTTTTACAACACCTGCAAAGTAGAAATTATGTTGACATATTGTGGTTTCTAACAACTGCGGTTTAGCGGGTGAGGAAAAATCAAAATGCAGAAAACAAACAACATTTTGACGCATAGATTTTATGTGTATGGGCAAATAACTTCAGTAACTTCAGCTACCAAGGCCACATATTCTAAAATATGATGCCAAAATAAATAATTAGGTTTCACAATGTTCACATACATTTGCAAGCCATTACACAATTCAACCCCATTGTCTTACGTCCACGCCTATATGTATTGCGCAGTGCTGTACGTGCAGCAAAAACCCTCCGTGGACTGTGGCGTGCAAGGACATAACGTTCATTCTCTTCACCCCAACCCTGAGAAGTTAAGACATCTCTGGAGTTTTTTTTAAATACTGGCTGAGGTAGGAGTCACTTCCTTAGTGAAGAACTCGTCCAGGCCCCTGTCTTGCAATCATGGTTCTCATAGGAACTACCAGTATAAAACAAGGTTAAATAAGATCACAACAGCACACTACATACATCTCTAACTACTTAATAAGCAGCTTGAAGTGATTAGTAAAGCTTGCTAGATGTAATTAAAGGGCAGTGAAATAGATTATTACTGCTGAATGATGTTGTAGCCTCACCCAACATCTATAATTACCTCATCAAGGGAAATGTAGGCCCTATAATGCTCCAGCACTGTTACCCAACATTAACTGAGAAATGTGTGTAAAGCGCAGACGTATCACAGACAGACAGGGTCAGGGAGGCAAACAGGGTCATAGCTGCAGTTTCAGCCCTTCAGCACTGATGTCAGTGCGCCCTTCAATATTTTTTCTCTCATAAACAAACAAAGCTGCTTTCCTGGTGAGACAGCCCCACACAGGAAGCAGGAAGAAGGGTCAGCGGCTATTATTGTCTCCACAGAAATTACACAGAGGTGGTGAGCGTGAGTGATAGTGTGTTTGTGTGTGTTTATTTGTGTTACCTTGCAGGTGAGAGACCGCGTGCAGGGTCGTTTAGTCTCTGGGTCCTGGACTCCACAGTGCTTGTTAGGATCAAACACTCTCCCTGTAAAACATGCACACACACACACAAACACACACACACACACACACACACACACACACACACACACACACACACACACACACACACACACACACACACACACACACACACACACACACACACACACACACACACACACACACACACACACACACACACACACACACACACACACACACACACACACATTGAAGTGGTACCAAAAGGCCATAATTTAGTTAAGTATCAAATCACATTTCCTGGGAGTGGAAGCGTTATAGTACCATGAGTGCATTAATTTGCCTTTTTTGAGACAGCACTTCACTCAGGCATTTGTCTATTCACATATTCCTTTACTCAATCAATCACTCATCGTGCTTAGAGGCCACCGTAGTTTAATACTATTATTCTGTGTGACATTATTAGTAATGCTTCCAGTATCAAACACAAACTATGCGGATCCCTCGTGCTGTGACAAATCATTCCTGACAGGGCGAACTGGCAGCCTGACAAGAGCCAACTGTGACTGACAGCCCAGGAAACTCTCTCCTGCTTTAATGAACAGAATCTGGAGGAAAAATGTGACTGACGATGAAATGCGACACTCAACTTTTAAGACTGTGTCAACTTGCAGCTAAAGCCTCTGTTGTTTATTGGAAATAAGACAAAATCTCTTTTATGTGCCAAAATGTCTCAAATAAGAAGAGTAGCAAAGGGACTTTTTAAGGGTCAACGCAACAGCTGACACCAAACAAAGCTGCTGTAATCAATATTTCTATATTAACAATGTATGAACGGACTTCACTTATGTAAAAAGGTGTCCTCATGGTGACAAACCCACCTGAAGACTGTTTTCGCAAACAGAAAATTATATGAATAATGAATGAATAATGATATTCAGCCCCTTGTTTAAAACTTGCTTGCCATAACAGACTCCATTGTAAAGCTGTGTCAGCGAAGTTGCTGAGTTCTTGCATCTCAGCAATGAAGTTGGTGAATGAATTATTGTCCCTGAAATAAGACGAACGAATTTATAAAACAAACAACATTTTCTTCTTGAATACATAATAAAATAATAAATGTATTATTTTAATTTTATAGTACTTTCTAGTGAAAATAATTTCACATCCTGGTTCAACTGATAGATGTCAAATCTAACTTCAGTCATGCAGGCCTTTCAAATTAAACTTGTCAGTTTTCTATGGAGTTATAAAAGGCAAGAGTACTGCTCAGCCACACAGATGCACACAAACCAGCCGACCAACAACAACCTCCAGTCAGCAGGTTATCTTAAACAGTGTTGTGCTGTCACAGGGCTGTAATCTCGCGCTGGCCTTTGCTATAATCCCTGTAATCTTTAAGTGTTTGCAGAATGAGACGACAGCTCCGATGGATACGGGTGGAAAGACAAACACGCAAATGTACGACAGCAACAAACATGCCCCTTAGAAATAAACAAACTCATACTCTAACCAACAAGTTCACACACAAACTTAGACAGGAAGTTGAGAAAAGAGAGAGGAAGACGGGTAGTGCGAACACATTCTGAAGGAAGACACTGATGAGAAAGGGAAACCAAATGACACAGAAATCAGAAGAACAAGATGAGTGAGAAACAAGACCCCGATGAGCAGTGAGAGACAGCCAGAGAGAAACTAAGAGATGGAGAGAGCGTGAGAGAAAAAAATTAGGACAGAATATTATAGAGTGTGTGTGAGAGAGAAGAGGAGGTCGTGGCAGGAAGTGGAGAGTGAGAGGATGAAAAAAAAAAAAATACAGAGACACAGGAGGTGGGGAAAATCTCTCAAGAAGACGAGCAGCTTTTTGGCAGCGGGAGCTTGTGAATTAGAGGGTGTAAATCAGAGGCTTGGAGCACAGCGAGACACAACACAAACGAAGAGAAAGAGGAGCTGCATGAGGACGGGAAGAAGACGAAAAGCTGGATAGAGAGTCATCCACACCCTGAAGCATCCATCACAAATCTCAACTTCATTCTTCTGCATGTTTTCACATTTGTTAGTTAGAGATGACCGCTAGATTAACTCCTACGTATCCCCGTTGATTTAAATAAAGTTTGGAAGGTAGACTGAGAAAACAATGATAGACTGCGGAGGAGAGAGTGAGAAAGAAGAGAAAAAGTGAGAAATATCAAGAGAATAGTGGAAGAACAGAGAAAACAGGGGAAAGAATGCCATTAAAAACTACAGAGAGGCGTCTCTCCCTTTCCAAAACACACAGTCTCACCCTACCACTGTCCTGTCTGCAGCCAAACATTCAGGCTGGAAGCTCTCCAAAGGATACGGAGATAAGAAATGGTGAGTGTGTGAGCTTGTGAGAGTGTATGAAAACATGTATTAACATAGGAATATTTTTATAATGCTGAGGGAAGGAATTTATGTAGCAAAGGTGGAGATATTTAACTCCTCTAGCACATGAATGTCAGCAGGCTAAAAGTTACCGACTCAAGGTCTGTGACCTGTAAGTTGAAGGGTCAAAGTTGATGGCCCTAAACCAGCCATGAAAACGTAGGCAGGAAAAAGGAATAAAATATTAAACGTTCTTCACTTCTTTAGACTCCAACTCCTGCCATTAGTCAGCAGTAGTGCAGTCTGGAATGGCCATAATTTCTCAGAACTAACCTGAGAGTCTTTTGTGCGACCTGGAGGAAGTTTTAGTCCCATTCTGGTGCTTCTTCTCCGCCGTCGGCGACGACAGCAACGACGATGATGATGGCATCGCGCCAGATCGGTGAGAGGGTGAAGGTGACGGGGAGGGTTTCCGATCCAGCGGGGAGGGAGAGGGTGTAGACGACGGCCGTCTGTCCAGCGGAGAGCGTGCCATACTGGGCCGCCCTTCCAACGAGGATGGAGGCGTGATAGAGCGCGGCGTGGGTGGCCCGCTGCTGCCGCGACCATTCATGAGCTTTTCGTTGGAGCGTTGGGAAGCTGGGGGAGTGAGGGATGGAGGTTTGAGGGAAGAAGGGGAGACAGAGGAGGAGGTGGTGAGGCGCACATGCGATGCCGAGTCTGTTCGGCTCAGGCAGGGCATCTTCTCTAGGCTTACGACTGGAAGCGATACGCTGGGGAGATGGAGGGAGAAGAGATGGTGTTAAAAGATTGTGTGACTAAATTAATGCTTTGGGAGAAGTGTGTAGCGGCATACACCCACCATGTCTTGTTCCGTGCTCCCTTTGGTGGATAGACAGCAAGTGGCGCCTTGCTGAAACGGGAGTGAGGGTAATCTTTAGGGACCCTGAAGGCCAGCGTGTCCCCAGGACTAGGGGCCACAGCGGGGGCCACAGCAGGTGCTTTGGGCTTCATGGGGACCAGGGGGCTCCTGGAGGGGATGGGGGAGCCGTGGCGCTTCTCTGAAACAGGTTACGACAGAAGTAAGGATAAGGATCTGTAAGACGTGTGAGGTCACAAAGATGCATGACACACCAAAACACACTCTTAACAGATCAAACACACAATCATGCATTGCTAGCGGGTACTTTTTGTATCTGGGTAGTTTTTGAATCTGATTTGCATCTGATTAGCACCTGAGTCTAGTTCTGAGTGTACTGCAGAGTGGTATTTACACCAACTTGTGTTTTTTCTTTTACACTGCTTAGGTGCCAGATGGTTGTGTTGTAACACGAGAGAGAGCAAATTTATGCCAGAACTTTTTTGCAAAAAAGAATCAAGTATTTACAAATCATTTAAGTGTACTTTTCTCTAATTAGCAGCTTCCCCGACACCATCTGAAGTGTCCTTGTGTGATGAACTCCACCAATCTGTTACTATGTGAAGTTCAAACAAGAGCCAACAGTTATAAATACCTTTTGACCCAGATCTGATCAGAATACATGAGTGAAAGGATGCGGAGACACAGAAGGAAACGAGAAGGGGAATAAATCACAAGGCTGTGGGGAGAGAGTAGGAGAGGAGCTCACACTTACGGTTTTTGCTATGCATGTCTTTGTGGGAGTAGGGTGGGGAGGGAATAGGGGGGAGGGGGTGTGGTCCGGGGCTGTCTGTCTCTCTCTGTCTGTCTCACAGGGAAACTACACCCCAGCTACCTGAATGGAAACAGAGGGGTGAAGACGTCATAATCACAGAGGAACAAAGTGGGGAAAACACACTGCACACACAGTAAGACAGTATTTTGACCTGATGATAATGAGTAAACAAATTTGGTGTAATGTCACGCCTTTCTCTCACCTGCTGCTTCAGGAGGTAAACAACAAACATCTGCAAGATCTAGCAAGATTTCACTGACAGATAAGTTGGTGAAAGGCAGCTGTTAATTTTGGGATGATACCGGCCGTTGGGGTTGGCTGAACTTCCTGTATCCTGATAAGATGCCAATCTGAAACTGCTGGGAGCAGTGAAATATACATATATACCTCCGCTCCGGTAGCTCAGGTAGAATGTATAGACTAAATTTAAAAGTTACTTACAGTGTACAGTATATTTTATGATTAAAAAAAATGTGCACAACATGTATACAACTGCACATGTACGCGAATAGACGGAGCCATGATTACACAGACTAATATTCAAAACTCAAGTGTCCACAAACATATTTTCTCAGGCTCTGCCTTATAATACTTGACAGAGAGTGTGATATGTGCAAGCCAAGGTCAAGTTAACACAACGACTCTCTCTCACACACACACACACACACACACACACACAAACACACACACAAACACACACAAACACACACACACACACACACACACACACACACACACACACTGTCCCAAGTATAAATCAAACTACTGACCAGGGAAGAACTGATGTCATACTTAATACAGTAAGCAGCATTAGGGATTGTACAGTATGTGTGTGTACGTGTGTCACAAGGCTGTACGATGCTGTTAATGAGTGTAGTAATATGAAACTGACGGCAGCACATTTAGACAACAGAGCTGGGCAGAGCGACTGTGTGTTTTCTCAGAGTGCATCAGTGCACATGAAAGTGGGCTGCAGGTGACTGAGGGAGAGTGTATTTACAATGTGTGTGCAAAGTGTGTATGTGTGTATTGAAGAGATTAGCCACTGCATGCATAAGTATAATAGGGGTGTGTGTGTGTGTTTGCGCGTGTGTGTGTGTGTGTTTGTGTGTGTGTGTGTGTGTGTGTGGGGATATGATACCACGTTTTTTTGACCAAGGTGTAGGCTGTATGTACAGCAACATGTTTGCAGAGCACAGTGTGAACGTGTCTAGGTGCAGTATATATATAATAATGCTATGCAAGAGCATAATTTGCGTATGTGAGCATGTGTGGCAGGTGTGTAAATAGGCCAGTGGAAGCAGAGGACCAGGGAGGCAGCTGTATTCAGAGCAGCAGGATCAAAGTCCAGAGCCACATTCACAGGTATGCAGACAAAACAGCACAAATCTCACACTTTAAATCAGACATCATTTCACACAGTTCACACATTTGAAACACAACATTTTAGTCGACTCACTTGTGCACTTCATTGAAGTTGTACAGCAGAAATAATGTATAAGGTAAAAAATAAATCTGAAGAAATATGACATCACATGTGCCTTTGTGGTTAAGGGAAATACACCCTGTCCTTGTGACTTGACCATCTATTCAAGCTCTGTACTTTGTTTTTGGATTCCTGTTCCTGTTCATTTTTTATTTAATACAAGATCAAACATTTTTTTTGAAAAATGGTCCAAGTTGTTCCAAAATTACACTTTGAGTAAAATGAACATCTGCAACAAAAGTAAAAGTAAAGGTGCTGATTGGATACGTTTTTGTTTTATAACATTTAAACTAAAACAACGTAATTAAATACATCTTAAATTCTTGGCTAATAAAATAATTGATCCATTGACAGCTAGTATATCTATTTGTGTAGTTAGACCTAATGAATGATCAACAACTTATTTTTCACCCAAACAGACAGATATATTGTATTTAGAAACAGAACTCATGCAGTGAATAAGGAGCCGGTTGGGAGCTAACCGTACTGATTTACAATACATGGACGAATGCCCAGGCAAGGTCACTAAGCCACTCAACCACAAGGGCACCCTCACTACTATGCTCTCCTGCCTGCCTGTCGTTATGGCAATGCTGAGAGCCCAGCTGGCTGCCAATTGGCTGCTGACTCATCCTGTGGGTGGAGCTATCGCTTGGTGAGGAAGCAGAGGCTCTCAGAGCTCAGCTGGGTTTGTTTACATTGAGAGAGCAGCAGGGGACATAGGAAGAGAGAGATGTGTGAGGAAATTATAAGAAAAGTCTACGAGGATCCACAGACACACAGGTTATCTATAAGCACTGAGTCAGAAAACAGCAAGCAGGGAAAATAACAGTATGTTGGAAGCAATGGAGCAGTGGCATTCACCCAGTATACTCTATTCCCCAAGTGGGAACTTGGAGCCATGCAACTGGGATTCCTTGAGGAGAATCCCGGGTCCTATAACAGCTTGCCACATTAAAGTTAAGGCAACATTTACAGTAACTATATTCATTTTGAATTTATCAAAAACAGAAAAAAAAAGAAATAAATATTGATAATATATAAATAATAATTACATTTAAAAACCCTGAAATATGCAGCTAGGACTGGGAACAGCAGCATGCTTTCTTCGGTCTTCTCATGCTTACATGTTGTATGGGATCTATTGTGTATCCATTTGAACACTACATATTATGCCTGCTTAGTTCTCAGTCACTAGCTCAGTGACGGAGCCTTCAGCTATCACCTGCTCTTCCTCTCTCTTTATGAAATATGTCACGTGCAAGCTATTTTCATGCCTAAAATACTTCAGAAAGAACAAAGAAAACTGCTTCTGATGTACAGTAGCTGCTGGCATTTTAATTGGCCCAAGCCTCAGCTAATGGTTCACATACAACCAAGCTGCAATAACAATAACGCAACAGAGGAATGAGCGACATGAACAGCAAAAATAAACTAACTAGAACTTTTGTGGTTAATGGCACAACCTTCCAACATCAGCAAGAATATGTGAAATGAACAATTACACCACAGCCTGGGCACACACGCTTTTACAGCAACAACAAAAAACTCAAGACACTGACGCGCCAAGCAGCCCAAACACTTGTTAAGTTAGGAGTGGAATGAAAATGGAAAGAAAGCTGAGGGTTTTTTTTTTTTTTGACCTGCCTCAGACCTCAATTAATCCACCACTACAGAGAAAAGTTGTAAGGCGAGCAGAGAGAGAGAGAGACAGACACTCCCACCAACAGCAACAACATGACCCTTTCATCATGCGCTCCACTTACTCACACACAGCAGGCCACCAGCAAGGGAGAGGTTAGGAGAGACAGACTGAGAAGTGTGGAGGGAAGAAATCATAGTAGATGAGAGGACTGGAAGGAATATGCTGAAATATCTGAATATGCCACAGAGAACTGATATACCCAAACAGAAAGCTTGAAAAGCATGACCTGCACACACAGAAAAAAAAAAAAAAAAATCCAACCATTATTTGTAAATTTTCTAGTTTGTCATGGTGTTCAGGGCAGGAAAGTGTCAACATATTAAATGCTCTTTGAAATTAACTCCTATTAATTCTACTAGCCCTTATAAAGCTCTAAAATATGACATCATGAATTGATGAACAAAGTGGTAAAATCATAAAAACTGCTCATCTGTCCTTAATACGCTTTGAAGTTCTCTCACAAGCATTAAAAACTATTTTTTTGCACATTTTTTGCTCCTTGCAGAGAGCATGGCACTAACACTGCCACCATGAGGGATTTATTTGATATCCCGTTGAGGCCACTTATGCTAAGAATATAAATGCTTCCCTTACTCTATAGAGATTTAAATAAACAAATCCATTAAATTGAGCTCGTCTCTGATGTAAAAAAAAATATCTTAACCTTTTGGAACAGCAAACTTGGCATATATTAAACCTAGCTTTAAGTTATGACCACTCTCTTGTTCACACACAGCAAAGCTGAGCAGCAAACTGGGCATGTATAACAAGGAGCCACTGACCCCCGAGGCGGCCAACCCCCTCCTCTTCTACGTGTGTGTCTGTGCGAGTGTGTGCGCGCATGCATTTCTGTGTATGTAGAACCCCAGTGCTGATTTGATGCACAGGTCATGCATGAAAGCAGATCCCATGATGGATACGTGCACAAACACAAATACAAGGCCAGCGTGATGAATAAAAATGCTACTCAGGGTGACAACATTTAAAGCAGAATCCCTAGCAGGGAACAATGGCACTACATTTGTGAGGATACTACAGTGAAATGATGGGGATATGCAACAATGGGTGGAAATGCATAAAACATCATAAGAATATCTTGACAGGGCCAAGAGGCAACCCACTCAGCAGAGGTCAGGAGGAGAATTTTTCATGTCATGACACAGAGTAGTTGGGCCTTAAAATGCTTCAAATTTAAGAATGAAGTCAATGAATCAGCTATAGCGGTGGTAAAGTACGACTTCTAGGTCACTGCACTACCGTTAAAATGATTGGAAACATAAAAGTATATGATGAAACAAGATGAAAACAATTCAACACAACTTTTCTACTAGTCAGCATGTGACTGGGCCTGCTGGTCCACTACAACGACTGCTTATCATATTGTGGCCCGAGGACTGTTTTGTTTTATGGGGAGCTCTCAGGAGATTCCCACTGCTGGATGTGTGTGTGTTTGTGTGTGTGTGTGTGTTTGTGTGTGTGTGTGTTTTAGACCTGTTGTTATCCGACTTTTTGTGCGTGTCAGCAGGCAGAAATGCTGCCAACAAAGGGGAGGATGGGGGGGGGCAAAAGTAGGGACAAAACAACAGCGGCTGCCAGGAGTGTGTGTGTGTGTGTGTGTGTGTGTGTGTGTGTGTGTGTGTGTGTGTCTCACAATACCACTGACCTCTTTCTGCTGAGAAACAGAAAGTGAGAGTGTGTGTGCATGCAACTCCTCTGGCCTCTCTCTTCTCAGGGAGAAGCAGCATGTGTGTTTGTGTGTGTGTGTGTGTGTGTGTGTGTGTGTGTTCATTAAGCGTGATCATGTGTCTATCTGCCACTGCCACCACCACCACCACCCCCACCCCCGCTCGTCCGCCCGCTCAAACAGACGGCTCAGGCTGGTGCACGTGCCGCCAACAGAAGGAAGCAACAGCTCGCGGGCAGGAGTGAGCGCGCTCAGTGGAGCCACAGTCAAAAACAAACAAGAGGTAGACGGACAGGAGAAAGGACCAATGAGAGCCGGGTTCTCCTGTGCTACCATGTCAACGACAAATACTCTTAAAGATGAATGGATACAGAAGACTTCCCACACATTTTCAATCCATACTTTTGCTAATTTGGATTTGGATTTTTGACATTTAAAAGTATAAGAATTTAAGAATTTAAGAGGAGCCAACTGAATTAAATTTCATGGCTATAGATAACGGTCTCCATAGCAACAAATAAACAACATGTTATGAAATAATGGTAAGCCAAGATGTGTAAAGAGCATATACAGCTTAGCAGTGTATGTGTATATCATTGGCTTTTCAACAACTTTCCTTTTTCAAATTAACTGTTCAACATTTTCCAGCCCTGGGTAAAAACTCAGCAGCAAAGAAGCGCCTTTGCAGCCAGGGGTTTAACATATGGGAGTATACTTTCATTTTTTAAATCGGCCCATCAGCCTGTCAAATCTTCCGTTTGCCTGCCCATCTTTTAAGAGCACAGGCGCTGCTTAGAAAGAAAAATTAGCCTATATTCAAAGCAGCGCAGCATTATCTTAAGAGCAGAGATTGCTCTTTTTTCATATAGTTATTTATTGGATAAAAAAGCTTTGTGCGCAATGCTACATCTGGTTGATTATTCTGTAAATTATTTAGTGTTTTTCAGCTCTTGGGAGACTGCTGGGTATTTGAGAGCATAACCATGTGGTATTCGTTCATGTGGGCGATGAGAAGTTTGTGTTTTAAAGTGACTTGCAGGAATAAATAGAAATTATTGCACTGATCTAATTGGCTCTGTGTGTGTGTGTGTGTGTGTGTGTGTGTGTGTGTGTGTGTGTGTGAGAGAATGAAAATGTTTGCCCTGTGCCTCTGTGTGACAACTGTACACACCTCGAGGTGTGTGTCTATGTCTGCGAGTGTGTATGTACCTTACTGATGTATACGACTATGCCCTGAGGGGTAACTGTGTGTGTCTTACCATAGTGCGTGAGTATGCCCTGAGGAGTGACCACCTTATTGCAGACATGGCAGACAACAAGAGAAAAATCCTCCAGTGCTGGAAACTGGCTATAGACAAACATCTCTGAAACAGACATGAAGAGCAGAGACCACAAGTTAGAAAAAAAAGACAAATCCGCCTGAGGAAACATAATTCTAGGGGAGACACACAAAGACAGATCATTATCAGAGATGAAGACACAGCAGCAGCTTTGCAAAAATGGAGATGCTTTCCTTTAAACAGTACAAAGTGCTAATAAGGTTGCAGATTCATAAATGTATAATATATACATTACATACTGAAAAACAATTAGTAGCAGTGAAAGCATCTTATATTTCTGGAAAAGTTTTCAACTACTCTAGGTAATGATGGATTATCTATTTCTCTGTCATTTTAAGAGGTAAGGTCTCCCAGCACTTCCACATCCTATAGCAATGTTTCAAGTTCATTTACCTGTAGGTCACAAGAATTTCTCAAAGCATTCAACAGCTGAAAACAGTTAAAGGCTGAATCTTGGTATTACTTTCATTATCAATTAATCCGCAAATTACTTCATAGATTGCTTGATTAATTGTTTGGACCATAAAAATGTCAGAAAATGAGAATGGCAATCACAATTTCATAACGCTGGACGTGATGTCTTCAAATGTCTTGTTTTGCCCGACTAAGGCTAGAGTCATATTTTCCACATCAAATGTCATCATCAGAGGGTGTACACGACGCTCTGTGACAACTGCCTCTTCTCCAATTTATTCTACAAGGGCTCCAACTGCCTATACAGACTCCAAGCGGACAAGAAAATAAATAGTATAATAACAACAACTACATGTCTATGGTTTCCGCAGCTGTCCGTGTGCGTATCCACAAGGGAGTATAATTGAGGCTTAAAAGTCTAAAACACAAAGGTATTTGGTTTACCATCACATTAGACAAAAAACAGCAAATTATTACATTAGAGAAACTGGAACTTGGAAAAATTTGGTTTGCTATTATATATTTATTATTTTCTGTTGATTGAATAATTGATTGTGACTAACTGTTTCAGCTGTAAAACAGTGAAATATTTAATGGCTTGGTGTTCAGTATCACCATTTAGCTTTGGAGGCTTCGTCAGGCTCTAAAATATGTCACCTCTGAACGGATGCTAATACCTAAGTCACTATTATTACTCGCAAAAACTAACACAATCTACCACAGACAGACAACTCAAACACGAGCTACTACACAGTCTGCTAGCAGGCATGTAGCTACAAAATGCCTAGACTTACAAAAGATACTCCACCCACTCAACAGATTTTTGAAGATTAATACAAATATTGAAAAAAAACAAATATGTCCTATGGAAAACAGCTATTATCTCTTTCAGCTAAGCTTTGAGAACCTAATCTTCCTGTACCCAAACAAGCTCTGCTGACAGAAATCACAGCACTTATTAGCACAGGGCTTAAGCCAGACTCACTGAAGGGAGGTGGGATGTGTGTGGATGTGTGTGTTTGTGAAAGCCTGCGTGGAAAAAAAAAACAAAAAAATAAAAAACATATTGGAGAATGTGTGGGTGTCTGATGTACGTGTCGTCGTGACCTTACATTGCTGGCGAGCTTGTTGTGATCTGGGTCATCTGGAAAGCTAAAGAGCCCGGCAGTCATGCTTAGTGTCAATGAGTGTGTGCGTGTGCCTGTGTGTGTGTGTGTGTGTGTGTGTGTGTGTGTGTGTGTGTAGAGCAGGAAAAAGGATCTGCTTGGTCACTCAAGGTCAAAGTGTTGTATATTATACGTATATGTACTCAGCATGTGCGTGATGCTGAACACGACACTTGTGAGTGTGTGACAGGCTGAGTATGTGTGTGTGTGTGTGTGTGTGTGTGTGTGTGTGTGGTGTGTGTGTGTGTGTGTGTGTGTGTGTGTGTGTGGGTGTACACAAAAGGTCAGACCTGGTTTCATCGCTCATACATGAGGTTTTCAAGGCCACATACATATTGAGCCTGTCATGAGTATATTTCATGACCTAAGAGTTATGTTAATACTGACTGAAGGTTACTGGTAAGTAAATACTGAAGAGTAATGAAACTAAATCTAAGCTAGGGCACTATAGTATTAACCAAAGCAGTAAAATAAAACTAATATTAGCATAAAATACAAGCAAGATCGAGTATATCTGATTAATACTGCAATGGGAAAGGCCCTCCTATCAGTTGCTGAGCAGCTGCACTGAAGCAGTTAACGTTAAGATGCTTTGCCAAGTTCACCTTGTCAATATGGAAGAGGAGATTAATTCTCACTCACTTTCCCTGGCCATCATTTCTAGGCATGCTCCTGGATTAAAGCTGCGATTCCAACTCTTCCAATTCCTGCGTTTGCTGACCAAAAGAACTGCTTTTCCTTCACTTGCAAATAAACTGCAGTGTTTGCTTTTCAGGCGTAGCTGAAGGTGGTGTGATGGAGGGCTATGATAATGCAGACACAAATGGAAAGGTGTGGCTGAGTTTGAAAAACTTTTTTTTTTAAAAAACATTGTTAAAGCAGTCAACATGTTTTTTTTTAAGTGGGAAGGATTAATAAATTTGTAATGTGAGAGTCTGTTGACAGGTTAGCTGCGCCTGCCAAGTGGTTTCAGTTCAAAGAGCTGATCAGCATCACCACAGTTTGTGTCTTTCCTGTCATCGCTCTCTGAGGAAATGAGCACATTTTCTTCATTATAAACTATCAACAAGGTCCAGCCAAAAAAAAAAAAATGTAAATTCTGATGGGAAAAACTTCTTTTCTGGCAAATGGCAAATCCCAAGGTTTACAGTAACAGAAAAGGACTTAAGTGGGAGAACTGAAAAAAAAAAAGCGCAAGAATGCAATTTCCTCTGCATCTGCCAAGCCAAATGCAAACGAAGTGCGTAGCCTATTTCTGCAGCCTGAATTTTGTGGGTGTGTGTGGGTGTGTGTGTGTGTGTGTGTGTGTGTGTGTGTGTGTGAGTGTGTGTGCTCATCTCAAGCCAACTGCCAGAGTCTGCCAAATGACTGACAGGCCAGAAAATAAACTACAAAAACAATCACTTACTGGTGAATAAGCATGTTTGGAGCTCCTAAAACAATCTATCACTGGACACCGATTACATTTAGAATAAGTAAATCAACTTCTCATTGGTGAATTAGTGTTTGGAAAGCGACTTAAACAAACTTACTGGTAAATAAAAGAGTTTGATAGCAACTCACTATTGACTCGGTGCTGCTGGTTGACGAACACCAAAGTAATAATGCAATTGTAACAAATTGAATGAGTAAATGACCTACAATCAAACAGTTTAGGGGATCTCTTGGATCTAGGCATCACTTTTCAATAATCACTGTGCTCCTAAAGTACAGTTCCCGTGGAGGGCACGGGCAGCAGTTTAAACTGAAGTTGTGTTTTTGAGCAGGCACACCAGATAATTATTGGAACCGCAGCAAATTTTTTGATAAAGTAAACAAGCTTACAACAACAGCGATTGGCTGGCAGCTAATGTTGCAGAACCCAGACTACAAACTCAACAAGTCTCTCCTTTGTTATGAAAAAAAAAAAAAGTCCCTGATAGAAATCTGGCTTTAACTTTTAGAATCTTAATGGTTGTAGGATCCTGCATAAAGACAGTACCAGGCTCTTTAAAGAGAGTTAGACCATCAGTGAGCGCCCACAAATGGTTGACTTAAACTATTTTGTGAGTAAATCTGTTCACAATGAAGCTGTAAATACAGAAAGTCATACGAAGACACTGAACAAACGTGCTGTGTTATGATGAGGAACGTTTAAAGATACTCCTCCAAAATGATTGCCTGCTAAGAACAAATACTCACTGCTATATAAAGTTTCAGCTTATCAAAGGTTTTTCCTTGTACAATATTTTCACGCTCAGATTCCCCTGATCATCAGGTAATGATTTTGGCTCAACATAAAAGCCGGGGTGAAAACTGAACTCCTTCCAGGGACACCATTACATGGCGCCATGGCGTTTTGATTCAATTACTTCTTTTATTGTCATATTGTTCTTATTCCAAACTATGCTTCGATTCCTGTTTTTAGGGGCAGAACAAACAGATTATTTTGCAGATTCTTTTTATGTTGCTTGATTAACTGTTTGGTCTACAAAATGTCAAAAATAAATAAATAAAACATTTTCACATTCACAATGTTCTGCAGTCCAAGGTAACATCTTCAATATGTTGTCTTTGTCCAATCCAGGATGCAAAAGCAAAAGATACTCAGTTTACCATGACATAAGATAAAGAAAACCTGCTAATATCACGTTGTTGGACTGTACTCCAGGCTTGACGGGCTAATGTGACTAATTTTAGCTCAAACTATTTAAATGCGACAACAATACCCCATTTACTAAATGACTAATTTTGAGGAGTCTGCTAGATAACAAGAGATTTTTCAAACCCTCATCAGAGGAAAAGAGCACATGTACTGCCAGCAGGATCGTGCCAAAGCCTGCACAATGTGGAATATTCCCTTGTGTCTGATGCATCCTGCAGTTCAGTGCATTTATCCTCCCAAGCACATTTCTCAGAGATGTCCTCGTCATACTTGTGTCTTGACACGCTGTTATCTCAACTAACTGTTTTTAATGATACACTCAGAAACATACCAATATTAATCCTACACAATCGCTAACATATTTCAGCTGATTCCCATCCCTTCCAAAGAGAGTAGAGTAAACATACAAATAGCAGCACTGCCTATTTCTAGTGGGATGATGACAGTGGCTGCCAGTCAAGTCAGGCTGAGTTGCTGTTGGTTGTCATCATCTCCACTGTGTGTATGTGGGTGAGAGTGAGAAAGAGACATAGATATTAATCATGACCTGCACCGCACATCAATTACTGCCAACCAGGCCTCACCATCTACAAATATGCATGTGCACTGAGGTGTAACGTGACTAAAACATTCGGTATATGAATCGTCAATGAATTACTCTACTTTTTGCTAGATACAAATTTACAAATAAAGCATTAAAGATGTGTTTATTAGGCTTGTAGGTTTCTGAGTGTGCGTGTGTGCATATCACTCTCAGCAGGCCTTAGTGTCATGTTGCCAGGAGATCAGCAATTCTGGAAACACAGCTTCAGTCTGGCTCTGAGAGAGGAAGATGCAGCATATGAGTGAGTGAGTGAGTGTGTGTGTGTGTGTGTGTGGGACGGGGGTGAGGTCGGTATTTGACCGGTGAGAGTGAGAAGAGTTTCCCCGGCTGTGTGTCTGTGTGTGTGTGTGTGTGTGTGTGTGTGTGTGTGTCAGTATGTTCCTACGAGGACTGCGGCACGCTCAAACTTTCAGGGATGACTCAAGCGTGTTAGTGTGCACCGCGTGCTCCTGTGGATATTTATATGCAGTGAGGTGTGGAGGAACTCCTCTGGCTCTGTCCCTGGGTAGCTTGGGAGGGGGGAGGTACCCACTCACTGCTTTGGGGCATCCCACAATCCCCCTACACATACACTGACACGTAATACATATGGTATTCTTAAACAAGAACCCGTGCAACTCAGCTAACAGCTAATATAAGACATATTTTAGCCGTACACCTGCTGGATACTTAGGTAAAGTTCATTTTGAAGAGGCTCTGAATTATGGCTGAAATATATCAAAATACCTCCCAGCACAAGCACTTCAAGTTGACTGCTTCTGATAATGTACCACTTAACTAAAAATAATATTACTGACACCTCGGATCCCCCCTGGGAAATAGTTTTTACTTGAAAGTATTATGGAGCAGTTTTGAAAAATGGATTTTCTTTTCACATTGACACTTAAGCAGTACTAGGTTTTACAAACCCAACATCATTTTTTTTTTTTTTTTTAAACCACCAGACAGTTGGACTTCAACCACTGATGTCATTTTATTAATGAGTACCTAATACATCACCACTACAACACTTGCTCCATCTTTGCCTTTTTTGTATATTTTATATTTCAGGTATTCCTGCCTGACCAGGGGGATCTAATGTTGGAGAACTACAAATGGTGCTTACCAGAATTTAACTGGCAACTATTTTACATAATTAATTAACCATTCTAGACATTTTTCAAATAAAAATGTCAAATATTATCTGGTTTCAACTTCTTAAATGTGAGGATTTAATGATTGTTTTTGTCACATATTATAGCACACTGAATTTTGTTGTTCTATTAAAGCAAGCAATCTTTCTTTGGGCTCTGGGAAATTATTATTAATTACGGGCATTTTTTCACAGTTTTCTGACATTTTGTAGATTCTAAATTATTTGATTAATGGAGAAAATAATCATTAATTTCTACCTTAAGTACAGGATGTATACTGTAATAAAAATTGGTAATGCAGACACATTCATAGCAGGTTATGTTTCCCCACCCCCCTTCAAATGCAGATGGTTATATCTCACCTAAAGTATGTATTTAAAAAAGCATTAATGTAGCTGCAGTGATGGTAAGAATATAAACATATTCTGACTTCCTTAATGGTGAACTGCATGCGCACAACAACAATAACAAACCATCACCTTGTGCCTGACATTCGTTAAGTGTCGAGTAGTACAACTTCCTTACCTTCTTTGCTGAGCTTCACGGCTTCACCGAGGCAGCAAAGCCCTTTGTCGCTGTTATCCAAGGAGGAGTCTGCGTCTGAATGAACGAAAAGAGCCACTTACAAACACAAAGGAGCATTCACAACAAACTTTGGGGCCATGCGTGGAGCCATGCTGGTTCTGAAGCTGGCTATCTGTTTAGCATTAGCTTGCTAGCGCCCGAGCTGGCTTCCTAAATCAAGTGGAGCTGTCAAAGCTAACAAACTTACAGCTGGACAGTTGAAGATATTATTACTGCACGCGTCAACGGTACAAACTCTGCACGGTAACGGTTCGCTTCGCCCTCTCGCCTGTGCACGGCTGTCAGAGCAGCCTGATAATATTGCATTTGGTAGTAATATTTTTGACAGTTACTTTGCTGCGCTTTGACAGACCCTGCATGGTGGAGGAGCTTACTCAACTCAATCACAGACAGTTGGACCACGCACTTCCCGACAGTTTGTCAGCAAAAACAACAACGTTACCGACGTGCGAACTTACTGTCAACAAAACGTAATTTAGCCGCACTGACGAAGGAAGACCAAGGCTCGCAAAGGAAGGTATCCGGACTTGGTATTTGGCGATCCAGTGTCGCCATTGCTCTTCCTTCTTGTTGCTTTGCTGAGAGCCGTTTTTTCCTCTCTCTCCTTCGCACGCAGCAGGCGAAAAACGAAAGAACGAGATATGCTGACGTCGTGGTCGGCGGGCTTCGGCTTGGTTCGGCATCAGTCGGAGGGTTGAGAGGTTGAGCCACGGAGGGAGGCTATTGAGGGAGCTTTACATGAGTGTAAAAGTTCAGTTTGTTACCAGAGCCCATATTATGTTGCATTAAAAATGACATGTTATTTAGATATCGTTGCTTATCTAATGAAAGAAAACATAAACAACTTTAACAATGTCTTTTACTGAATATTGACTGGGGCATTGGTCAACCATCTAACTATAGCAACAGAATATGTATAAGTAGTCTTTTATCTTCCTCTCATATGAATTCATTTACAAAGAGAAAAAACATATTGAATTCGGTTTATATTCAGTTTATATTTATCAGTGCAAAAGTTTTTCAAAATTGTTTTGCAGTCACAATAACCTACCATATAGGTAAATGTTACTGAATGTGAAGATGTATTTACATAAAGTAAAGCTTGGATCAAACGTATCATGGTTTCATCATCATCATTGTGTCTGTACATCTATTGCACATACAGCAATTCCCTGGTTAACACGGAGCTCTCTTAAAGGATATTAGAATACAGAATACTTTATCTGTTCATGGTTAAAAAATCAGCATTTGTGGTACAATGATACAGTGCCTATTTAACATCCAAGGGGCCAATGCAATAACAAGATTGCAAAATGTGACGGCAACTGAGCCCTTTTATAAATGTAAAAAAAAAAGAAAGAATTAAACCTGGCTGGAGGACACATGTTAGAGACCTCCACACTGCTTTGCTCCTTCATCCCGCAGGTTAAGGCTGGAAACATGAGGCACAGTCTCTTATTTTAACCCAGAAACTTAGCAGTGCCAGATTTAAATCGTCTCTCAGCTTCATTACAGTAAATGAGCGTACTCTAAGGGCTTCCTAAGAAGTTGCAAAGTAATGGCTGTACAAGACTTTTGAAAGAGGTCAGAAGTATGAATAACAGCATAACCCCTTTACTATGGCGTTAGTGGCTCAGATTATATTGGAAGGTTACAGATGATGGATTACCATCACTTTAATTGTGTGCATAACAAAATGTTTAATTTGATTATTTGTCTTCAGTAATGTAGCAGCCATGTGCAGGTGAGGTCAGAGGTCAGACACCACTGCCAGCAAACACAGCTACACAGCAGTGGTTCCACACAGCAAAATAGATTTTAATTGTAGCCCAATTTCCATTCAGTTATATATTTACAGTAACCACATCATGAGTTTATTACCTAAATGAAAGGCAAATGGAGAAACTAAATCCCTAAAGCCAAATTAATTATCCTGTTCAGACACTTTCACTGAAAGAAACTTGTCCATTAAGGTTTGGCTTCTCCCAGTGGCTGAGTAGGTCAACCCCATGGCACTACATTGACCTCTTGTGGTTGAAAACAGAACCTGCGTTTCATGTGCAAACGCAGGCTTAAACATGAAAGTCTTCTTTTAAAGAAACTTTATGTCAAATAGATCATAATATTTCTCCAATTACGATAATACTGGACAAACTGGTCACTGAAATCCAACCGTTATTCAACAGATTTAACATTGCAGGTCTATGGTACAGTTGCATGATGCTCACATGTTAATCTCAGCCTCTAAATTCATTACATTTTCAGATATATGTGCCAGAATGCAGATAATGACCACAAGTCCAGCCATGCCACGTTGTCGTCAAAGATAATGCAAGAAAAAATCCTCACAATTCTGTCTCACTCATAATGATGAGAGCAATAAACCGATGAAGGGTTAAGTGGGATTAAATACTCTCTCTCACACACACACACACACACACACAAATGTCACACTTTGTGCCAAATCCATTACTGTCTGGTGTTATAAAACATGAACACTAACTAAATACTCTAAGTGCATACCCCCCACTGATCACATGATGCAGCATGAACTCGTCTTTTTTTGCAGAATCGGAAGGAGAATGAGAAAACCCGGCAATGGGTGGAGAAAGTGAGGACAAGGAAATGACCAGATTTGATTGGTTTATACTGATGTGTCAAATCAGGTCAAATCCACACACACGCACACACACACACGCACACACACACTTGAAATGATAATTTGTGGTTGAAAGCGGTCCTTCCTGTCTTTCTCGTACAGACACCAGCATGCAACTTTATCATTTGTATCATCTGTCCTCTCTTCTCTTTCTCTCTCTCTCTCTCTCACACACACACACACACACACAAAGGATGACTGAACCACATGTGTTTGTTTCCCACGCAGTGACCGCTGAGATCATAGAACAAACCAGGAAACACAGAGTACTATTTTCTTGTATCTTCAGGGGTCAAAATAATGGTTCTGGGTCACAGATGCTTCCATGTCTTTAAATGCTTTTTTTTTTCTTTTCTCCTTTTCAACCAACTTAACATGAGTCCAAAAAATTCAAATTTTGATTTTATTTTAGATGTTTCAATCTTCATCACCTGTACTGCTCTGTAAAATCGTGCATTTCACACACATGAGATGTTCACTAAAGAGATTCATGAAAAAATCATTCATTTTTATTGAAAAAAACAAAGGTACATTGTCACAGAGTGTATGTCTCTCTTCAATAAGACAGTTTGGCAGGTTAAATGCACAGGAATCATTGACAAAACTATAGCGTGTTGGATGATGATTACAAGAGTGCAGTGGCATAACCAGTACACCACACACAGTTATTGTTTCATTTAAGTTCTTTTGTCCTTCAGCAGAGTTAAACGAATTAGCAACACCACCCAACATACTGTACATTTTTACTATAAAAGCAAAACACAAAAAAAAAAAAAAAAAATCAAAAACTACTCAAACTAACAATCTACATATTCTGAAAATGAAAAATACAACAAAGAAGTCACACGGTTAAAAAAAAAAACACACCAGCTCAATTTTTGGTGTCTCATGAAGGATTAAAAAAAAAAACTAGACAATCAAAAAATAAGACGGACTTTTTCAACAACAACAAGATTATTGCTTTAACATCACATAAAGATTTGAAATAAGATTAAACAGGAAAAAAAATGAAATATTGCTTTGGCAGAATAGTTTCTATTTAACAGTGATGCCATAAAAACGATGGATGAAAATTTGAATTAAAAAGAAGAAGTTACTACTACATTCAACATGATAATAAAAGAAAAGTTTAAAAAAAGGACACAAGGACTTATCCTTTAACTGGTACTTTGGTAGACGCTAAATAAATCAAAGCCCTCAGAGAAATTGAAAGATTTTGGCTGCACTCACACAGCGACATTTTCCAGAACTAATTAAATAGCCAACTCTCGATCAAGTATTCTTTATGGTTTTACACTCTCACAGTGCTTTGAAGGACATCATAAAGGCATATTAAGCACCACAAGAGTGAACTGTGCATGGTGTGATAAGAATGTGCAAACTACCTCCCTGATATTTAGGTTGGAGGCCAAGCATCAAAATTTAACTTGTCTGCTTGAGCGCATAGATTTATCTTAAAAAAGAAGACCCGCGAGAATAAAAGCTTTTTATGCATTCACCTCAGCTATGTGCTAAAAGAGGACATCCTTACACTAGTTTGGTAAATGGATAATCCTAGTTTATTCTTCTGTAGACATTTCCATGCCTGATAGCCACCACGAAGGGGGAAACGGACTCAATGCCAGAGAACCAATGAATGAAAGACAGAATTAATGAATATTTGAGTGTGTCACTCTCTGGATACACAAGTGCTTTTTTAAAAAAATGTTTTCAAAACATACCATATGTGCAAAAAATAAGATTTATCACTGAGGCAAATGTATGACTAAATTTCACAGCCCATGTAAAATTTATACATTATTTGTCAGTGAATGCAAATTTTCTGAATTGGTGACACGGTATAGAGGATTATGATATAATTCCTCATAGTTAATAGTATTAGCCTCTGTTTTACCCTGAAAACCTGAAAACCTTGATCACATTGTCCTTATTGCGACAGATGTTGAACATGTAAATCTAGCTCCGTGTGCTCGGTTTTATGTCATAGACAAAGAGATGAGTTCAAAGTACCTTACATTCATCAGTATGTAATAATTAAGCATAATAAATGTAACCACTATGCTAAAATGGACACAATGAAATAAGAAAAAACCTCTCTTCATAAACACAAGCCACAAAGCTGCTATAAAGCTCATGACATTTGGTCGTTGTCTGTGCGTGTATCACCTGCTAAAGCGTAAGAAACCAATTCGGAATAGTTGTGAGAGGGCACATTTAAAATGATTTGAAATACTAATTGCATTAGTGTTGCTATAGTATGTGGTAAAAAATAAAGGCACACGTGAAGACATTAAAGGTGCTATGTGTAAGTATTTGCTATCGCAACATTGCCAACGTTGGTATTAACAGCTGTTTACTTAGCAGTCTACCCAACACAATGCACAGACGTCTTTGACATAGTGTTATTTTTTCAATGCTGTTGATAACTTTAGTTAATTTTAGAAGATTTTAAAGTGAAATACTTACATATAGCACCTTTAAACCATTTGAGTGATACCTTCTCCCACCCAAACGTTCTACTGCTGCAGGGTTACTTAGAGCCTGCAGGAATATTTGGAGGGAAAATTTGCATTTCTCTCAGAAGTACTCTCAGTTCTAGTATGTCATGAATGTGCAAGGAATTATATGACATCTAGTCATTGTGGGTTACAAAATACCAGCTCAGCTCTGTGTACGACCTACACAGCTGCGACTGTAGTGATAAGCTCCAAATCAAGTAAGACCACAGTTTTAAAACTGACCATCTTTCAATTAATCCTTCATTTTGTCTGTCTTCATCGTTTTCACAGAACATATTTTGTATGTGCATGTAAGTGTATTTATGTCTACATGCACATTTGTCTACACGTGTGGACAAACTTATGCATGTGTGGCTAATTCTGTTCTGTGTGTGGTGTGTGCGTGTCAATTATTATGTCTTCGCGTATTTGTATGTGACTCTGACTTGGCGTGTTGCTGTACGTATATACTGTATGTTAGATGGGTGCAGGGACCTGTTGCCTTCCATGTCCAGACGGGGAAGAGAATTTCTGAGAGTGCCAGCGAGTCTCCTTGTACACAAACCAAGCGTTGCCCGCCCACACAAACATGTTGAGGTAGCCAAACACCTGGAAGAAAAAAAGAGTTTAATCATATTAGAAAACACTTTAAATAAAGGTAATGGAGGACTGGTTATAACAGATTGTGAATTTGAAAAAAAAAAAAAAGTCACCAACTACACATTTGGGGACAGTTTAAGGACTGATTGACATCAGCCGAACAAATCTGCTGTGTACAAAGAAAATGTTGAGTGGAGCACACCAACAGAGTCCGAGGAAAATGAAAGTGTTATTGCTCAGTGTCGCATGACTGTGAGTCAGGCTGCTTCAAGTCTATGTTGCTGCCTGTTAGTGTAGTATTGCATAAAATGGAGGGATGGGCCAAAGCCAAAATCACTGACTCTTTTTTTGTTTTTTTATAGAAATAGCTTTTCTACTGGCCAAATATTTGGTTTTACGGGTCAAAGTAAAACAAGGAGCTTGAGAAGTGTTGACACTAAAAACAAATGATTTAATTCATCATTTGGATGAAGTCACAAATGCACTCGTATGTAAACAGACTTTGAAGTGTAGAATCAGTGGAGTTCCTCTTTACTTTAAGACAAAAAATCTGGAAAGCTGCTCTGTATTTCCTCTCACCACAGAGATGTTGAGGGTTCTCATGTTGGCGAACTCCGTGACCTCACAGGTTATGTTGCTGCCCTTGCAGAGTGCCACCGTGGCACTGAGGCCTTCGGTGTCTGTGGCGTCCTTCACATTCTGCAGGCCCTTCGCCCAGGCAGACGAACACACCAGCCACAGGAAGACCAGGATCGCTGTGAGCACAAAGTCCTGGAAACAAGGGCGGACACATCAGCTCTACAGACAGAAATTACAAGTGTCTCATTTTCAGTGACCCACGATATTGCAAAATCAGGAAGTAAGATCAATACTCACAAAAATGGGTCCAAAGTCAGAGTCCTTGTAGACGTGCATGTAGCCTAAATAAACCAACAGAGCCACCATGCTGTACAGGAAGCAGACGATAGCGATACCCACAAAGAACTCAGCTGAGGAGGCTGAGTCTCCCACCATGTATGTGGTTGTGACAGAGTGGTCACAAAGACTTTGGTTTCCAATGATGAGAAAGACTTGGCTTAACCTGGCCACAACACAAAATGCAAGGGCTAAAATTATCGCTAACCATTGTGTTTCCAGTGTCTTGAAATTTGTCTTTTCTAATTGAGCAGTGAAGTGATGACACTTCAAACCTGTGTCTGCTGCTGGGAACCACTCAGATCAGACCAAAAAAAACCCCCAAAAAACAACAACAACAAAAAAAAAAAAAAAGTGTTGACATTCTCACCTAAACGGGTAGTGAAAGTCAGCATTGAGCGTCTCATTCCTTCCATCGCCGCAGAAGACAGATAGGACGTTCCTCCCTGAGAATCCACCGCAGCTTCCAAAAGCAAATATGGCCGTGAGCTGTTTGGACAGACACGAGAGAGCGAGAGATGAGGGAGGTGGTTGAGAGATGCGAGAAAAAACCCTGTTCAGCTTTAAGGGAAAAACATCTGAAACTCAAGACACCTAAGATACTGGGGATTTGTTTAAGAGGAAGGAGTGATATTCAATATATTCTTTCTCAGTATGTATCTCAAGTATGTTTCTTTAACTAACAATATAATTTTGCATACAACAAAATACTCCTTTTAACTAACATTATCTGAAAAGATGATTGGGTAAATGTTCTCTGGGCTCTTATGAAAATGGCATTTACATGGCGAACGGCGACACTAATTCTGCCATTCGTCTCTTGAATTCTTTCTTGCAGGGGGGAGAAAAGCATCTGATTCAGCATGTGGACCATGTGACACTAATACTCTCCTTAAAACCAACACATACTAAATTCTTTTAGTCAGGCTGTCTGCTACTGAGCTTAGCCCTCAGACTGCAGCAGGGGAAACAATGATCATAATAATTCAGTGGATCATATAAGTTTCGACATGCTTAACTTCACGCCTCTGCCCATCATCGCACATCCTAACTGTGTAACAGCTGCGCTACACAATAGAGTTCAACACAGAACAACTATCTTGCTTCACACGTCAGGAATTTTGAACAGCTGTATGTCTTGCAGTTTGACAAGATGCAAATATACAAATGGATTTCCCATTAAACGAGTCGGCCATATGAAAACAAACTGAAGTCAAGGATATAGACGGTTATAGAATCATGTTTTAATATCCCTGTTTCCCTGAAACATCTTAAACCTGCATTCATTGATTTTTTTTGGCCACATGTGAGCAACACAATAAGCTTTAAACACAACTCCCACCTAATATTACCTCAAAATGATGATGCGGCTAATATGCTAGCAAGCTAATTGCATATTTAGTGGACACAAAGCAACTTTAGCATTCATTTGGAGTCATGTTTCTGGCCACCTGACAAATACAAGTATAATCACTCTCCTTTTGGCTCTCCACCAACTGTTGGGAGAAAAATCTGATTCTTTTGCTCCACTATGTTCACTAGCTAGTCGCTAACTTAAGAATATTGATTACAGCAGCTTTAAGGTGAAGATGAGCTCGTTGTCTTTGTTCTGGAAGCCTAGTGGATTACATCATGTGACTAACAAAATGATTTTGATTAAGGACATGCACCATAAGCTGTTCATATCAGGGCACAACAAACCCAAATATACAAAAAGAAACACTTGAAACAGTCCTCTTTAATTCTGCTTCATCAGCACAAATGTATCACACACAGCCTACTCACATCCATCAAAAGTGCTTACAACAGGGGCAGCTCAACTTTTAGCCTTTCGCGTCACACCACAAGACCCACGTGTGCACACTAACACACATAATGTACATCTGTGCACGCACACACACACACACACACACACACACACACACACCTCGAGGCCTCTCTCCAGATGTTTCTCCAGATGTCAATGGCTGCCACTTCCTGTTTTTCTGGCTACACAGTGCAGTAAGCTACTTCTCTCACATTCCCGCTTCACAGACTCTTGTCACTCTCCCACTACGAGGTCACGGAGCCACAGCTTGGACAACTGTAACAGCCAGCGTGCACCATCAACATTTTGACCATTTTGTTTACTCTCTCACATACTTGAACAGCATAAATACTAGACTGCACAAACACTGTCGGACAGCTGAGTGTTTCTCAAAGTTTCCAGTATCACTGTTTAGTCTTAATTAAGCCTGCTGGTGGCGGCACATCCTCCAGACATAGCGACTTGCAAAGACTGTGGACTCACAGTCCGTCCTCATAACCTAGCTGTGAGGCAGCATCATCAACTTGCACACATAGCAAGCACTCACAATATGCAACAGAAGTTAAGTTACAGGTTCCTGTATGAGATGCAAACAATGAGGAGTGACTACATCTGGTGGGAGGGACCTGTGATCGGACGTTATCTGGAAAAGAAAAAAGACGAATATCCTCATTAATCTGAAATATCTTCTTAGTAACAGATAAAATCAGCAGCCCACCCTCCGGTTCTTACACAGAGGTCACTGAGTCCAGGTCAGTCTGACCAAAACCCCCCTAAGCCAGTGGAGCATGTGCATGTGCCCACTTTGCCGCTGGGTTTCCTTCACAAGCCTTGCAAATCTGGCTCTCCCTCTTTTGGCAAAGAGACATGATGTTGTCACGAGTCCAAAAAAAAAAAGAGAGGAACAGCTTTATCATCATTATTCAACATGCTGAGTGAATGGGGCAGCCCTGTAGCATTTGTTACTCCAAACACTCCTTCCTGTTTACTACTGTATGAAAGATAATATCCAGGGAGGTATGAGTGTTTAGGCCAACCCAGGAAAACTACATTTTCATGTAGAACACTAATAAAACAGTTTAGAAGGACAAAATGCTGGAATTTAGACAGGGCAACCTGTTGGATAGTTGAGTTTCATCAGCTGTGGTGGAGATAAACCATTTGTAAGAACCAAGAACTTCGCTCTCTTAAAGAGCCATGGACCATTTATACACTCATTCCTGCTAGCAGAATAAAAAGGTTTGGTAGTTTTGCTTAAAAATATCACATAACGACTATTTGATTATCAAAATAGTTGCTGATTATTTTTCTGTTGAGGAACTAAACGATTGATTGACTAATCATTTCAGCCTCTAGTATAAAGCATGAAATGTGGCAATGAACAATTATTATTCGGATAATGCAATGGAATGTTTTTAAATAATCTACCAAATGGTGCCTATAATAAAAACCTGTGTTCAATAATTCATTTTCTCCAATAGGTCTTTTTTTTTTTTTTTTTTTTTTTTAATAGTGATATTTTGTGATAAGTGTTTGTTCAGCTATTGCTCATTATGCTGATGACTCAAACTCCTGGACCCAGTTAATAGTGTTTAATGTAGTTATTAGTGCTATTGTGTGGGTGAAGACCCCTGTATTAGCACAAAGGAAGCCCCCAGCGTTAAATGAGTGAATTTGTGCACACAATTTATCATTGGGCCCCTTGTGAATAACAAAATATGCTGTGTTAAATAAGGGTTATATAAGGCCAACACAGTGAAACACACAAACACACACACACAGCCTTGTCCTGAGTCAGATGACTGGGTGTTACTGCTGCTCTATAGCTCTGTAAGTGTGTGTATGTCTGTGTGTGTATGTCTGTGTGTGTGTGTGTGTGTGTGTGTGTGTGTGTGTGTGTGTGTGTGTGTGTGTGTGTGTGTAATGAGAAAACAGAACAAATGACAGAAACTAGCTGAGCTGCATTACCCACACTGGATTCCTCTGACCCAGTTACGTAGAGAAAAACTGATTACTGGACTTTTCATAAGCAACTGTTGCACGGTCCACCATGACACACACAAACCCAGAGAGCGTGAGTTTGAATATGAGTATGGGAGCAGTCGAGACGTCTCAATCGTCTGCACAGTTACCCAGAAGTAAATTATTGCTGAGAGATGCATTAATCTCTAACCGTGTCCTCTGAAGGGCAGCCCCCTGCAGCCAGATAATTCAACTGCACAGAACTGAACTCTCTTTTCTTTGTCAAAGTTTATCCTCACTTTGAATCTCTGATCTCAATTTAAAGTGTGTGAGAAAGAGCATGGAAGAAGGCAAATCAAGTTAAATGAGGATTAGTTAGGACATTTTTATTCACACTTTCAACTATCAGATTGTGTGAAGACTCTTTGGTTGCAGCTGGAAGCAAGGATGAAGTGGATGTATACTTTCTATGAATGTGTGGTAAAGTTATGCTGATGTTTGTGTGCTTTATGAATATTTTAGCCATCTCCATTTTTAATAATTTCCTCCTGAAACAGATTACTTAAGTGATTTTTTCCTCAAGGGCCGGGGGTGGGGGGGAGAGAAAGGGAAAAACCAAGGACCAAGAAAAGGACTGAACCTCCCTGTCCTCTGGGTATGACACACACACACTCTCACAGTCACACACACACACACACACACACATCTAACTTACCCACTCCACCAGTTTGACGAAGCCTAGAGGTTCCTTCAGCGGCGACAAGTTCAGCCGAAATCCGGTCATCATGATTGTTCCTCTGATTCCCCCCCCAAAAAAATCTTTATCCAGTTGTTCCTGAACTGTGGATGTTGGTCCAACAGGGAGGAAAAAAAAGGGGGGAGTTGTCTGACAGAGTGACGTGGGTTTTTACTGCTCACGCTGCAAGAAATGACCACACTCTGTTTATTCAAAGTTGAGTTTCACGATCCAACTTTTGCACAAAAAGCAAGAGGATTCAAATTTGAAATGAAAGCGGGATCATCCTATTTCCTGAAAAACGCAGCTTCAGACGTTTGAAGACCTTTTAAGAACAAGTGGCAACGCAAAAAAAAGAAGAAAAAAAATCATTCGCCGAGGTGGATGTTTTTTGCAGTGTAGATTGAAAAACGATCGAGTTCCCAGCGCTCCGCTTGGCGATGATGCGCAAATACGTAGGCAACGTAACGGATGAAGAGCGTAAAGTGTGCCAAATTACGCTTCGCTGTTATTGAGAAAGCGTCGTGTGTGTGTTTAGTTACGGGGGGGGGGGGGGGGCGCTGAATGCAAAAGCGTTACCTTAACTAATGGGTTCCACACCCTTGCATGAAAGTTTTGTTCTTCCTTTAAAGGCCTGGAAAGAAATAATAATAACAAATAAAAATAATCAAATACCACAAAGACAATTTAAATCGCATGGAGTTAGGATGTGAGCAGCGGGTTACCGTAGAAGATCCAGGCAAAGGATTGTCAGGAGATTCAGTTGCAGT
This sequence comes from Seriola aureovittata, assembly GCF_021018895.1. Classification (NCBI taxonomy): domain Eukaryota; kingdom Metazoa; phylum Chordata; class Actinopteri; order Carangiformes; family Carangidae; genus Seriola; species Seriola aureovittata. The sequence continues at coordinate 10,589,688 of NC_079385.1, read as the reverse complement.
TAACTCGGTTCTCCTGAGCACCAAGAGGCATCGGAAGTGTCCTGCTGAGTTTTCATTGGATCCATCCGCTAGAATATGGAGGCTGAGTTTGGAGTTACTGTGTGTAACACCGCTTTGCTGCTGACTTTCTGTTTTTAAGCCCCTGAACTGTAGAAGACGCTGCATCAGTTTTATGAAAACCAAACAAGCTCGATCTGTAATTTTTTTTTTTTTTTGTATTTTAAAAGGAAACTAAAGAGCTACAATTTTAATCTGGCTTTTAATTTGGAGTAATGTAAAAACCATAGTCTTTAAATTTTAAACCATTAAAATTCACCAACCATTGTGTTCATTATATTGTATGTATTTGTTTCTTTTTTTTTTACATTCTATTGTTTTATTTTGCTATGTGAAACACTCTGATCTGCATGTGTGTATAAAATGTGCTGTTTAAATAAAGTTGAGTTGAAATGACCGGGTCTCATGACTCTCATTTGCAAAGCACGGATTCTGTAAACTGTTTCAGCTGAGACAAAGAGAAGAGGTTTAGCTCTGAGAGCGGCTGCAGCCATGAGTTAAAGTTAGTGAAGGGTCAGTTCATCCAGAAGACAAATCCGCTTGATTTGGTTCCCGCATGTTCAACATGAGACTGACTGCACTTTTTTTTTTGTTGTTAAAAATAAACCACAGGGTAACCAGAGATGGATTAAAGGAGCAGTCCACCAATTTTTAACTGTAAGATAAATTTGCTCATTGCATGAAGTAGAATCTACCTGATACTGGATTTCTGAGGCCGATAGTTCCTTAAAACACACTTGCAGAATTGTGACTTATTATGTAATAAGCACGACCTGTAACATTCACTGCTCTCTGGTGGATAACCTGAAATGGAGATGCTGTGTCTATATATCAAAGATACAAAATGACTAGAAATATACACTAATACTTACACTATAGGCTACCAGCAATGAGCTAATGTTAACCGTGCAGTATGTTGGCCCGGGCAATGCTCTGATGGGGAGAATAAATAAGAAATAATATAGAATAAAACTGTAAAAACAGTTGTATGCATTGTGTCAAAAGAATAGTCGAGATATTATACAAGTGTTTCCTTTGCTTCTCTAGGCAACGGTCAATTTTCACCTCTGACCACACCCAGTGTCACTTGAGCTCTCTTGCACCCTCACCCCTGAGGACACTTCTACATGACTGCAGCAAGGTGAGAAGTTAAAAAAAAAAAAAACATCCAGCAAAGCAACATTTTATAGGGGTCACTTACAGTCCCCCAAACGTTCTAAAAGTGTAATACAAACTCAGTGACGTACCTTTTTAAATCTTCCTCCCTTACATGTTACTGCCTGCTACTAACTTTAAGCGTTATGCTGAGATGGAGCGGAGATTTACTTTGTGTGGGAAACAATGGGCTCTGTCAATGTAGAAAATCAGTGCATAGCAACACCAAGCAGACAATACATAGAAATGCAGCTTGAGGACAACAAAACAGTTGATTGTATGGACGCAGCACTTTACGGTCACACAGATATACGGTGACAATACAGCAAAGAAAGAGAAGAGGAAGTGTGTTTTCATTAAATTATCACAACCTGCATTTTCTTAATAGGCTTTCGAAGAGCTTTCAGATATTTCTTGCAGGTATTCAGTAAAAACCAGTGAGATATTAAATGTTTTTTCGACGAGTTCATAATTTCAGAGTAATTTCCAAATAATTTGCAAGAAGTTTCCTGGAAAGTAGCATGTCACTTGGTCTTAATCAGATTTAAATCAGCGCACTTCCAATGAATTCATTTCAGTTCACTCTCTAATCTAGACAGTCTCTGAGTCAGTGCGCAGCAGCTCAGCTCAACATGCAAAAATACGTCTACAGACAAGCATGCAATTCATGGAATATGACAAATACAATTCCTAATAATGAAGCAATAATTTACTAGTGTTTACTAGGGAGCAAATCTTCCAAGGAAATTATTAGGAAATTACAGAACCATGAAATAAAGTGTATTTGAGTTTTACTTTGCTAGTTTTGTACAATTGCAGTTTCTATGTTTTCAAAAACCTGAACTCCAAGAAAGATGCAACACGGCTCTTAGAGAACCAAATATTAGTAGTTGACTGCACATAAACTGAAAGGGGCAACAATGAACAAGAGACATGATATTTTACATCAATCCTATACAAAAGTAGGCATAATAAATCAACCAGGGTGGCATCTTTAATCAGTGTATTGTTGACAATATAGCAAGTTATGTTAGTTAAAATATCAGTTGTGTTGGGAGAGAATTTGGGACAACCAACATATACATACAAGTAAAACAACAACAACATAAAGAAAAAAAAAAGTATTCACAAACACTTTTTCATCCAATACACACGAAGCATTCACACAAGACTGCACGCATGTACACGCACTCACGCTCGCGCGCGCACGCAGGCACACACACACACACACACACACACACACACACACACCACACACACACACACACACACACACACACACACACACACACACACACACACACACACACACAGAGAAGCTAAAAGCTTGACAGTCACAAAAAGAAGAAAAAAAAAAAAACAGTCACACTGCCAGTTAGGTCAAGCAGTTTTGGATATTCTTCTGTTGGTACAAAAATGGTCATTCTGACAAAAATAATAATAATATTATCTGGTGTGGTCGTCTCCCTAACCTGCCCTCTCTGCTTCCAGCCAAACTAGTTGTTGTATGTACAAGTTAGAAGGCAGTATGGCCGCATCGTTCGTAAATAAGGATATTTACTTCAATATTTCTGGCAATTTTTTCTCCTTTGTCATACAAAATAAAATTTCTCTGAGGTAAGAACCGAGACAGTATCAAAATAGTAAAATCAAAATTTTACTAAAATGCACCCCATAATTGGAAAAGAAAAGAGGACAACTGTGTTGTTTCTCCAGAACAACTGAACAACAGATGATTTGACAGATAACAGCAGTGACGGAAACAGAACAAAAAAATAAAAGAGAATAGTGTGACATTGTTTCAGTAGTGACTAGCTGTGTTTACCAGCTTGTCTAAGATTGAGCAGGTTTGTGTGAGCCAGCAGCGAGAGATGGGAGTCAGTGACATCACAGGTTTCTTCTATGTCTAAACTAAAGACTGCTAGCTTTCTCTGACTTTTAGTGTCCATGGGGAAAGTGAATAAGGTCACTGAGGCTCTAATAGCTGCAGTCAAGCTGCTCAGTGGCAAACACTTTGTGGACTTTTAAAGCAGAGGGCAGCTCCCAGGTGAGAACGTGCGAAGCTATGAATGCGAAGCAGCAGGGGGAAGAGTGTACAGACGCACAATAAACCTTTACTTTAAAAAAGACATTCTCCGGCTACGCTAGTAACTCTGTGTGGGTGTTCTTTGAGACAAATGCTAATTTCAGCATACTAACATAGTGATATTTGGCATATTTCAGCATGTTAGCATGCTAACATTCGCTAATTAGCACTAAAGTACAGCTGAGGCAGATGAGGATGTCATTCGTTTTGCAGGTATTTGTTTATAAACTGAAGTCTAGGACAATTTAGAATTTTGACCTGATGATAATGCGCTAGATGAAGAGTTAAGGGATCACCAAAGTGAATGCTTTTTATCCTGCGGGGGAACATGAACGTCGTCACCAAATTTCACGGTAATTCATCCAGTAGTTGCTGAGATACTTCTGGACCAAAGTAGTGGACCGACCGACCGACTGACCAACACTGCTGTCCCTAGAGCCAAATGTGTCGCGTTACTGGCTGCCTTTTTATTTTACAAAAACTTAAGACAGGAGGAACACCGCATCTACTGTACACTGAAAATTTCCATCATGTTTTTTGTGATGTCACCAGCCCCTTACTCTTGCGGAAATCCCTCCAAGCACTGCAACAGAAATAAACCCCCTCACTCTGAAAAAGGCCAACTCAGCACTGTGACCGAACGCAGGAGTGACACCCAACTGAGAGGCTCTGAATGGGAAGATAATCAACTCCAAAAGGCCATTCCATTTATACCTGGGCAATGAATCCAAACAGGAGTGCAAAGTGCCATCACTGTGCACATCCACACTTTTCCAGTGACTTCTGTGTTTCTCTGTTTCCATTTTCATGAGTTAAGGCAGTGATATTAAGGGCAATGTTTTGCTCATCAGCAACTGTGCTCCACCAGCTGCCAAAGCATGGCTGGTACATATTGCTGTCAGAAAATATTTCTGATCCTGTGTCTCACTTTTCTGCCTCGTGGTTGGTTTGACATTGCCCGAAGGGAAAAAAACAAAACAAAAAACAGACTCACTAGTGTATCATCACCTGTTTGTCACACTGCTGTGTTTCCTTTCAGAACAAAAGGCCGGCAAAGTAAAAGGAAGAGTGTTCTCTATTCCCCCGATCAACAAGTACATTTGCATAAAGGAATACTACACAATCCTTTAAAGGAAGAAAGTACACACACGCACACGCACACGCGCACACACACAGATCCAATCACACACACATCAGAAACCAACATTTAACATACATTTCACCCCAGGAGCCACATATGTAATCTTTCATAAACACATAGTTAAATCATCTTCATTCCAGTGAAGAAAATTTCTGCGATGTATTTCATTTTTTTCTTTTTTTCTTTTTACATCAGCTCTTGGTCTTATACAGCAAAGACTGATTTCAAGAGCATTCACCATCATGAAGCTCCTATCCGAAATTTTTCACTCTTCCTAGTCCATTAGGAAAATCCAATCTTGTCTACTTAGTTTTGTAAAGATTTAGGGCCTCTCCAGGACTCTGTCAACACTGCATTATTGATGGAAAATTATCTTTTCTTAATTTACTCATTCATTATTTTCCACAAATTCTGGAGAATTTAGTCCAGTGGTTACACATGTGGAAACAGACCTGAATCTGGAATTCAAAAATCATTAAAAACATCACTTTGAGATTGGATAAATCTTCCCTCCATGAGCCGAATTTGGGATTTTCCTGGTACAATTGCATTTTGGATTGAGCCTTCATGATGTGAATGCACTGTGGGCAGTAGATGATCATTTATATACCTTCAGAGATGCACCAATAACATTTTATTTAGAGTAAGAGTACAAAATACTCATATAGTACTTGATAGATGTTGGCCTTTATAACTTTGGCCGTAACTACTGATTAAAAGCAAGAAAAGTGGGGAAAAATGTATTCCTTCATCATCCATAATGACGGTAAGTGTTCATGGTCTTCTCTGTTACCAACTCAAAGCAAGACAACAGCTGTTGTCAATCAGTGTTAAAGGTGCAATGCTATATACCATGATCATCCTTTGCTTCCTTCACATAAAAGACAAAGCTAAGTAGATTCAGACATGTATTTTTTTTTTCTCCAAACAGTTCTGTACACAATACACGGGGCACGGTCGTTGGTGTGAGTGTGGCTTCATATTTCTCTTTCTGTCATGACCGTTCTCGCTTTGACTCGCCATGTGTTCACTCCTCATGCGGCCGCCGGGAGCTCATTCGAAAACCCTACAATCATATATCATTGGCTTTTGCGTCTCTGACACGTTGCCACTCATAATCTTTTACGTTGCCATGCGTCCGGCCTATCAGTGCAACACACTTATAATCACGAATACAAAAATCAATTTGGGGCAGCAGCACAGGGATGTGAAGTCACGGTTTCATCATCATAATCAAAAACTTCTCTCGCTCTACACGACTGCTATTCCTGTCGCTTACTATACCTCTCACACATTTCTCTCTCTCTCTCTCTCTGTCTCTCTCTCTCTCTTCCCCCTCCTCACACTCATGGGGTGTTTGCCGTTGAACAGAGGTGTGGGAGTTTTCAAAACCCCTCCCCCTCCATTAAAGAACCATCCAAACAGCATTTTGGAACCGAGGGAAGTTCTGCAAATTGTCAGGGAGTGTCAGGTTTTTTTAAGGAACCTTTCAGGGGATTCTCAGGCTTCAGGGGTTTAGGGGTCTATTAGCAGTGCACGCTACCTCCACTTTCTGGGGTGATGTCGGAGGCCAAAAGGTGAAGTGATAGAAGGGGGAGGTTTTTTTTTTTTTTTTTTTTTCTGGTTGGGGGGGGTTAGGGAGGTGGGGTGGGGGATTAGTAGTGTTGCTCTCAGTGCAGCAACTCTTTAAGCTCACTCTCTTTGAGCTTTGCATTGTCTCTGACTTCATCAAATGTGTACGTCTTCACAATCTTCCCGTTCTGAAAGACTGTGTGTAGCAGGTCCTGGAGGTGAACAGAAAAACAAGTTGGGAAAGGAGTAAGTAAGGAGGAAAGTGGGGAGGCACAGCAAAAGAGAAAGAGAAAATGTGAAGGTGAGAGAACAGGCAGGTCAGTGTTGGTGAAGTGAATTCCCTTGTGTTGGACTCAAAAGCTTTGATGTGTACTACTGAGCTAATGAACTCACCACGCCATACTCCTCCAGGTCGCCCTTGCCCTCCTCCAGGGTCACAAAGTCTCCGCTCTGCGTCCGGTGCAGAGACAGTCGACCTTTCTTTGACCTCTTGTTGGGGTCTGCCACCGGGTCCTTGAACACGTTCACCTTTTCTCACAACACAGAGAACAATGTCAGATTTAAACGGAGAGGGAATTTCAAATCATGCTCTGTTACTGACAAAAAAACCCAAAACAAAACAAAACAAAACAGGAAATTCAGACAAAGTTTAAAGCCAAGTCTTGTACTTATTATGTGTCTCGCTTAAAAATAGACACCTAAAACAAGCGAAATGCACATCGAAATTAATGTGTTGGACAAAAACATGCAACGCTTAACACCCACTTGCAAACTGTTACATTACCATCATTGTTGATCATTTTTTGTGTCTTATTTAAACACCACACTGTTCCAAAAATGGTCACTAAAATTTCATAGCTGCTTTAAAAAAAAAACAAAAAAAAAAACCCCCAAAAAACAAACAAAACAAAAAAAACAGAGAGTGTGCCAGTCCTCACCCCCAGTCCATTAGTGACCACATAGCTGCATTTGAAGGAACAGTTGAGCAGATCTCTGGTCAGTTTCTGCAGCAGAGCCCCTCCGGAGCCGAAGGCAATGTTCTCAATGGACCACCTGTGTTGCTTCATACCCTCCACAATCTGTGGAAAAACATACACAGTCAAAACTTGTTGTCGACATAGTGTATGTAAAGATATGGTGACAGATGTAATCAAATTGTTCATGTGTCTCTACCTCTTGCAGTGTGTTGATATCAACTCCGTCTCCTTGTATGACTCTGATGTAAGGAGGGAGAACCTTAAATCCTTTAGAGTTCTCCTCTGGACAAAACTTCTTACCCAGGATCTCCAAAACCTGGTACAGAGAGGGGAGGGGTAGTCTCCTGGCTTGTTTTAAGATGCTAGTTTAAAAGCCGAGCTGGCCACATGAGCTCACCTTCAAAACAGTATCAAGAGGGTTTCCTGAGTCTGGCCGGACAACCAGCGGAGCATCTGCACTGCGCTTCTCTATCAGCCCCCGTAGGTCTTCTCCCCAGATCTTCTCACAGGCATTGTAGATGTCGTAGCTGTCGCTGACTATGGATACGGGCACACTGGGAAACTGTTTGATGATGTGCTCAAACGCATCTTTTTCATGGTCTTTTCCCCACGCTGTGATGGTACTGAGGAGAGGACAGCAGAGAAGTTATTATTTATCGCTCTATAATCATTTCTCTTCACATACAGCTGATCAAAACTATAACATAATATAGACAACATCTGTGACTGGTATTCAGGGTTTGGGCTTTTTAATACAGAATTAAACTAGTAAATAGAAAACCCGAACATTCAATCAAAATATAGAAGACAATGAGTAAGAGCTTTAACAGCAAGAAAGTGGATGGGTTGAGAGGAAACAGATAAATGAAATAAGAAAGTCAAAATACTGAAGTGGAAAGAGGTCATTCAAGTGAAAAACTCTGCAAAGTAGCAGGAACGTTAGATGAGGGGCGAGTTCCAGGGAAAACGTTCTCTCATAATAAAGACAGTCACAAGACAGCGATCAAATGATAATGCCACAGTTCACCCAGAAGAGGGCAGCGCACTCCAGGTTTTAGACCTCGATGAAACCAAACATGAGGCAAATTGTATTTCTTTGTTGAACCAACTCAGGAACAAGATGTGAAACTGTTTTTAGGCAAGGCATTAGAGCAAAGAAATCACATGTAAATAACAATTAAAGGGTTCTGAAGAGAGGGTTGAAGAGATTAGTTAATTAATTACTCAATCCACTGATACTGGGGCAAGGGCATATTATTTTTACTCTTCGCTGTGTAGCTCTAAAGACTGTTGACTAGTTGAAGGATGCATGATGACGATGATGATAATAAATGGGCTTAAGGGGAATTCAGGCCTCATAGCTAGGTGCATCATATACTGGCAAATATGTTTTATGGATCTAAATATGTTGCCTTTTACCTGCTGCCACGAAGGGTGGTGTTTGTGTCGTGACATGAAACATGAAAAGGTCAAAGTCTCACTTCAATGTTCTGTGATATCAGACACCGTCCCAATGAAATCAAGGCAACTGGAATTTTGCTTTTGGTTTCATGTACTAAAGATATAGTGCCTGTGAGACTCAAACTATGGGACTCAGATAGGTGGTATATGTCTGAATACTATTTGACAAATGGAGACAGGTGGCAGTTTCTTCACAGGACATATTTGACTATTTACTTGTCTGTAAATTTTTTTTTTTTTTTTTTTTTTTTTTTTACATTGTTTAACATGACTTTCTATGCATCCATTTGTTTAGATTTTTCGACAGAGGGTATTTCTGTTACATTGAATTTACAGCAAACATTTGAAGTGACTCAAAGTTTTGCAGGTGACACACTTTACACTCTAAAAGCACCGCTCCCTTTTCCTTCCTTCTAAATCAAAATCAAAGTGGAATTTCACTGCGACTCCTCCCTCTGAGATGGAAACGAAACAGATTTTACGAAGGGGGCCATTGCATAACGGTTACTATGACAACTACTGCCACCATCCCATAATGCACTGGAGCGGGGAAGAAGGGTGCAGTGGAGCAGCATTAACTGCCCTGGTGGTGAGGATGAGGGAACTGTGTGTGTATGAGAACGAAAGAGAAAGTGTGTGTGTGTGTGTGTGTGTGTGTGTGTGTGTGTGTGTGTGTGTGTGTGTGTATGTCTGCCATAAAACCAGGAACATATGAGGGTATGTTCGTCACAGCAGCAGCCAATCAAAACCCTCACCTCCAGCCAGTCACAGCCTCATTCACAAACTGAGATAGATAGACCACATAATGAGTGTGAGGGTGACCAAGCTCTAATCAGACTAGCAAATTAACACTGACCTCAGCCAATTACTTGTTACACTCTCACTCAGGCTGATAACACTCCCTCCATCGACAGCTTTGGCTGATAACCAACCATTATCTGGAGCAAGTTTTCTATTTTGAAAATCAATTTGTCTTGTGGATGGAAAAAGTTTGCTTTCAAATTTGGCTCTTAGCCACAATGTGGACTATCTCACCAGAGGCAACACTGGAGATGAGTGGAGCCGAGACGTGCCTACTGTACCCCTGGTGCTTTCTGGGAATGTGTGAATACACGGCCTGTGCTCATAATTACCACTGTGCACAGGAATTCACGCTTTACACATAAGGTCTCTGCAAGCTTTGTATATCCCTTAAGAGGAGTGATGAGCACTCCAGCAGACACCCGTCTTTACTCTGAGTTCTTACATGACTGGTGTAATAATTAAAGTAGGTGGTGAACTACTGCCCTACATCACAATGAAAGCGGTGCCTCTACATCTACTGTGAAAGCCCGGAAACACTTTGCAGCTACACAGGGAGATAATCTGTCTCTTAGCGCGGTCAAAGCTTCAATAGGCCACATTAAATAAATAAAACCTTGAGAGAAGTGTGTATGTGTGTATCTACCTGTGTTCTGCAGCAGGCACTGAGAAGCCTGGCACAGGGTCCTTGGTGCCGTAGTACTTCTTAATGACTCCGATGCCTGCGACCGTGTCTGTGCCCTTGAAGTTGACCAGATGGGCGGAGGCCCCGATGCCTGCAGTCTGCAAACAGGTGGGGGAGGGGTTATGAAAGATAAATAGCAAAGACCTCCCTTCCTGAATTTTTTCAATTTTGCGTATGATATTAAAAGACTGGCTGCGGTTTATTTCAAGCTACATTCAGTTGTTTGACAAAAGATCCCAACTCAAGGTACTCTTACTAGCTTTTTTCTGAGTTTTTATTCATAACACACCACAGGTGATATGGTTGAAAGCTCTGAGGAAAGCTTGTATTAGGACCATGAGTTGGCATTGTTTTGCCAAACTAGTATTTTCAAGGTCCTGGAAGTTGTATGGATGAACCCTCTGTCAACAGATCCATCTCCAGCAAACTTGATTTTGCTGATTAAGACCATTTGATACTGTTGAAAGCTCAGGCAAGATCTAGTAAGAGGAACTTGGGTTGAGATTGTTTTGTCAAACTAAAGTCAAGAATGACATTTCAAGTACAACATTTATTTTGTTTTCAACATATTTGTTGGTGTGCTTAAAAAAAACCAAACAACAAACTTCCCAGTGTTTGAAGGGTAAGAATAGAATTCCACATATAAGTATACCTCTTGTGATGAGACGCCCCTGTAGCCAAAGTCATGTAGTTTATACTCTAGTCTCTCCAAGTTCCCAGAAGTCTCTAGGAGGTACTTGGCGAGGATCTTCTTCTGCTCTCTGGAGTTGGTGGCCACAGTGATGGGGTACCAGATCTGAACCAGGATGGTCTGATGGAAAGAGAAAGAAAGAAACAAACAAAGAGTCCAGTTCACTTCAAGTCTTTACTTTCATTTCAGAGTGTCAGTGTTTCACTGCTAAGGTTCACTTCTTCTGATTTCCCAGGTGCACGTATGATTAAAAGTGTCTCTCAGTGTGCCCCTGTAGCTCAGCTGGTAGAGTGCGTACCATTAAGGCAGCTTCCTTACTGCAGAGACACGAGTTCGAATCCAGCCTGGCCCCTCTGCTGCATGTCATCCTCTCCCTCTCTCCCCTAACTGTCCTGTATCTCCACTTTCAATATCATAATAAAGGCAAAAAAAAAAAATTAAATCTCTCAATTCTTAGACAAAAAAGCCTCTCTGTTTTCAAAGCCTGTGAAGTCTTTAAAAAAAACAAACAAACAGCAAAATTAGAAGTTAAAAGTCTCTTTTCAGTACTGAACAGACCAGTGAATGTCTGGTCCAACTGTCCTGTTTTCCCAGTATTCAACAGGCACTAATATCCAAAACTAACAGGCTCAGAGGGATCAAAGAGGGTGCTCATTCACACAAGACAAACTCTGGGAAAAGTACATTCCTCGATGCCGCATGTCAACTCTGGACCAGAGTCATAGATTTCAATAAGAAAACAAGTGGCTTATCTGTACTCACCACCACCTCGGAAATTTTATGAAAACACACGATCTGCATGGTACAGCACGCGTATGTATATGTGGTGGTATGTTTTTGTCCGTACCCCTTACTAAGCAAAGGCACTATATTTGATTTTCATTTTTTCAGTATGTAAGAGTCAAACCTAAGCTGCAGTAAAACCAGATTACACATCAGAGTCTAACCATTAAATCACAGTGTCACCAGTTATTTCCGCTCCAGGACAGAGAAACCTAATACGCTGACTACTGGGTCACACTACCACATGAAACCCATATTATTATGTAATTACACTGTGTGACAGCAACATGTCATGACTCATATGAAGCTGTGTTTATAACAGGAATGACAACTAAGTGTGTGTGTGTGTGTGTGTGTGTGTGTGTGTGTGTGTGTGTGTGTGAATCCTCATTAAATAACACTCCTAAATACCAGAAGCACAGCAATGTTTCCTCCCCCTCAGGGATTGCAAAAATAGTTAACAAAAAAAAAAAAAAAAAAAAATCACATCCTTGACTTGGCCTACTAATACTATGCAGTGTGTTTTTCACCCTGTAACCCTGAGTAGGTCACATGCCTCTTCAGATGAATCATAATCTAAACCATAATATGGACTCATGTGACTACCAAGCCAAGGTTCTCTCTCACACACACACACACACTCACACATGCACACACACGCACACACACACACAAAGGCAAAAGGTCATAACCTTTTTCGAGGAATCTACAAGTCACATTTAACTGACGTCAGTCATATTATAAACCTCGAATATGACTGAAAGCACATAAGGGTGGGCCTTAGGTAAGTCTGTTTACTTTTCATGACTGACTTTCACTTGTAAAACATGAATTGTGTTTCTGTGTTCACTTTAATATTCACTTAAAATCGAAATGATTGTGGCATTTATATAATTTAAAATACAATATATGATCACCATATGACAGTTCGGGAGAGATAATATCTCTAATGGTAAAATGAGGAAGGAAGGACGGTAAAAAAAAACTCTCAGGAGGATTGTGTGTGTACACACATACACACACACACACCCAAGCACACACAAACACGCTTGCATGCCCACATAACTTCTCGGTCAACGTCCCAAATCAAAATGGAGGGAGATAAGGAAGGACAAGAGGGGTAAGAATGAGGAACGTAGGGTGAACACAACAGAAAGGAAAAAAAAGAAAAAGAAGAGAAAAGATAAAAGCCAAAGATGCAAAAAACAGGAGAACAGGATGAGAAGAAAATGACAGAAAGTAAAAAGAAAAAAGGGAGAGTGAAGGAGAAAGAGAAACAGAGTTTGACCTAATGACGCAACCCAAGGACACCAGGCAGAACGCTACGGCTAATTTTACATCAGCCATGAAGAATAAGTGTGTGTATGTGTGTGTGTTCATGGATGTATTTATATCAGCTGTTGAGACTGACTAAGTGGGTGTGTATGTGTGCTGTCACAGTGCTCTTGGCTGTGGGTGACCCATGTCCAAGCAGTCCTTCATTTTACTGCTGTATTTGTCATTATAGGCGAGTGTGTGTGTATCAGATTATTGATCCAAATGCAGAAGAGAGTCAGGAACCTTCAGGCTAATTTGCTTAAAAATGTGTCTACAAGACTTATATTGTACATCATGTCAAAAGCTTTATTCCTGCATACACGGATCGAAACAATGAAAGCATATCGTTTTTGTTTAATCATATTCTAAAGAATCACTGCATGAATAATCTGTGCAAAAAGTCAAACAAGATGTTGATAACAGGGCTGACATGGTGAACGATAAGAGAGAGCACTTCCTGCACAGGGTAAGTGAATTTAAATCTGCCGAGTCACTGCAGACAGTCTGTTCATGCAGCATTAAGTTCATGAGATGTTTCTGATCCCGGGGAGGAGTCACACTGTGCATTAGCCCAGTGTCATAAATATACCGAAGAGGCTGGAGTTCAAACTGACGACTGCTTTCTTCAAATTACTGAAATCTACTAAACCTTGATGTTTGTGTGTTATGTTTATCTGCATTGACATGACAGTGTTTGTATTCTCTGATGTCACCTGATACAGTATGCATGTGAGGGTTAAAGACACAAGTTGGCACTGTTAGCTTAGCACAAAGGCTGGGAACAGGGGGAAACATTTAGTCTGACTTTGTCCGAAGGTAACAATATCCACCTACCAGCTCCTTTAATGCTCACTGACTAACACACTATATCTTGTTTAATTCATACAAAAATCTAAGTGTAACAACAACAATTCTCTCTGAGCAGTTGCTGGGCAACCAGCGGAGAAGAAGTTAAGGCTAAGACGTAGTTCAGCACATAACCCCCTGTAGACCAACAAATCAATGTTTTTACACTTTAAGTTTTGTGTGAATATATATATATATATATATATATATGTACAGTATATATATATAATGCTTAGTTGTACTTCGTGAGCTTCAGAGGTGCTGGTACACAGATTTTGTTTTCTATGGACACAGCCAGGATAGCTGTAACTGGCTGCTGGCTCCAGCGTCATATTTACTGTACAGACATAAGAGAGGTATCAATCTGCTCACCTAACTCGCCTCAGCAATAAAGCAAATTAAGCATATTTCCTAAAATGTTGAAGTATTTCTTTCATGAATAATTCAACCAGATTGCAGCCCACAAACATGACTGAATGATTGACTGATTGATTGATTGACTGAAGTGAATAAAGATGACAAACACTCTGCACTGCGTCTAGAATCATTTCAGAGATGTGATGCCTCAGGGAAAAGAACATTGGTCTGAGCAAGGGGTTGATTCAGGACTTAAATTATTTTGTCAACTACAAAAACACCACACAAGAATTGTTCCAACATCTGACTCTCTGATCTCAGCCAACCTGTATGAATCACTTTGCTGCAGTGACAGCACATCTCTGAGCGGTGATTAAGCAATAGGCCATGGCAGGACTGTAATTCAGTGGGCCTCAAGAAGAAGATGAGATAAGAAGTGCCGTTAGGCCTGCTGCCAAGCAACATAGTTTATGGATTTTTATAAAACTATTAACTCAACAATGTAATAAAAAAAGGGCATAAATATTGCTAGTATCTTTTGTCTTTAATCAATAAGAAAAACAGAGCTAACAATTAAATCCTACTGATAAGCTTTGCATTGTCGCTTTAGTAGCAATCCGAGGAGCACATTAAAGATTTAACTGTTATATGAAGGTATAGGGGCGCGAAATTTACAACTGTCTTTTACATGACAAAGCTAATCCAAAACTGGAGACTGATACCATCCATTAGTTCTGCACTTCCATAAAGTCAGGGGACTCATAAGAATAAAAAATAACAATGGTCAAAATCCAGACTTTTAGTTTGCAGTATGGGTCAAGATCCAAAAAAACAAAACACTGAATCCTACATTTCCCACAATGCATGCACACCATGGTTTGGCCTGTTAAATGCCCTTGTCTTACAAACTTCCTAAAGTAATTGACCCCAAGTTTAAAGGGACAGTAACAGAATAACACACCTGTGTCATTCTGGGCCCAGAGGACAAACAAACACCAACCTACCTCCACCCAGTTGGTGAGCCAGTAGCATTCAGGGTCCGTGCTCTCCACTGTGAACAAAACATTGCCTCGAGGAATGACACTCCCCTCTGGCACTGCCTTGATTTCAATGGGCAGGTGTCCATTGTATTTCTGTAAGCACAAACACACGCATACACAGATATCAGAATTACAATCCAGTTTACACTGTCACAGCTTCTTCTCTGTGGCTTGTAAAGAGTGTTTTTATATTTAGCGACATGACTTAGAGGAAGGAGACTGGTGAGAGTTAACCTTCAGACATGTGCTTCACACCTGGTGCTATGTGGAAAGGCAGTGAGATTCAGCTAAATATACACACACACACACACACACACACACACACACACACACACACACACACACACACACACACACACACACACACACACACACACACACACACACACACACACACACACACACACACACACACACACACACAGCTCCTGCGTTTCAAACCTGGCCTGAAGCATGTTTTCCAAATCTTGTGTTGTATTTCACAGTGAAATACAAAGCGTGCATTGGATGAAAGAAACTGAATCTGCAACTAGGAGATCATAGTTTATAGCATAACACATACCGCCTCCAAAGCTGAGCAACATTTGTATGCTTGATGTAGGCCTTGTGTGTGCTGGTTCATAGATTAACAACATGAAAGGCTGAGTGATTTGCAAAAAACTTAGATAAAAAAAAAAAAAAAAAAAAAAAAAAAAAAGCTGACATTGAGAGCTGATTAAGAAATGTGGTAAGAGATGACAAGAAGACTGAGTGTAAATAAGGGTTTATTAACACTTCTCCTCACTCGAGAAAATCCTTTGTCAGTACAGAGCGCTGTGCTCTCTCCAAGGTGCTGAAACTGTGCCTCCCAATCATCAGAAACATTGCATTCACACTTTCTTGGATACATAAATTGACGGATTCATTTCTAGTTGATGATCCCGACTTGTATCTCTTGTAAGAGTTTAGCCTCTCTCTCCTCCACGCGGCCGAATGTAGTTCCGATTTTTATTACTTTAGCATGTGTTTATTACACATCAGGAACATTTTTTTTTTAATAAGAACTGGCTTTTAACCACCAAGCCACCTGTGAAAATGTAGACATGTTTGTTTATTTTTGCCCCACTTTGCTACAGCAGAATTTGACCCTTATGACAGTGAGGTTTTATGATCAAAAACTGCTACAAATACCTTAAACCTAATCTAGAAACAAATTCAATCCTCCAGTAATTAGATTCCAACCTTGCTGTATGTACATTATTTGGGTTTATCAGGAACACGCTGTATGTCTTAAGTGTGTGCGTGCATGCCTGAGACCGGCCTCTAGCGTCTCTTACAATAGACACATCACCTTCAGGATGTTTCATGTGCAAACATCAGTGTGTGCTGGCACCTGTGTATATGTACACCTCCATACCTAGTTCCAACTTCCACCTTTATTCTCAATTAATACATTGCTTGAAAATAGTCTCTTGTAACCCTCATGGAAGTTACGCAGAGATGTGCATAAAAATTGTTTTGTACAACAGCAGAGACTCACCTGAAAAAAAAAAAAAGAAGAAAAAAAGAAAAAAGGATTTTTCAGCAGTCTCTTACCTCCAAAATGTAATTCCAGCCCTTCTCGTTGAAAACGTCATCCTGGAAGTGTTCTCTGTATACTTCCTTTGCCTCCTGGATCTTCTCCGGAGTCACAACCTTTCCTGCAGAGTATGAGGAAGGAGGTGGAGGAGTTGGGGAATGAGGGAGGAAGGGAGAAGAAAGCAGAAGGACATGAAGGTTCAGAGAGAGATGTTGGAGAAACACATACCGACGGAGAGAAGGCACTGGAATGTGACTCTACTGTCTGCTGGTGTAATTAAATTAGAAGCATCCCGTGCATGCTGACAAGGCGTCTTTGTCCAAAAAGACACATACAAACACACACACGCAAACCACCCCCTTGTTTCATTTCAAGTTTGGCTAGTTTCTATACCATGGAAATTGTAGCACAAAACAAGCCACAAAAGAGAAGACATGTACAAATGTATAATAACCCTAAACTACGTTAACTGACTGCTGGCTCCAGTTTCATATTTACTGTTTTTACATTTATCAACACGTTTCCAAATAAATTTCTGATAAAAAGAAATGACTACCTGCCATTCAGAGCTGAACGGAAAACTATTAAGTTTTTCCCGTTAATGTAAGACTATCCAGTTAACACTCCTAGTGGTGTGATAAAACAGGTTCTGCTTTCACTATGATTCATCTCTTTATCCAAGAAAAATTCATTCACGTTTTCAGCCCCTCCCTCCACGAAAGTAAAGTTAGAGAAGATTAAAATTCACTCTCTGACTCTGGTCTAGAAGAATTGTGATGCGCACTTTTGGTTTCCGTGAGTTTGTGGATCGAGGATGCATCTCTAATGATTGGCCTAATCACTGAGCTCCGAGGGACGCTCTGCGCAGACAGCTGGCCTTTCTCCCTCAGACGGTGAAAGAGCAGCTGTGCTTTTGTCTTCTCTCCCTCTGTTATCCTGGCTCTCTGCCCCCCCCCTGCACCTCTGCTACCGCACCATGAAATCCTCTTAGGAGACAGGAGGGTGATGCATTCCCTCTTTCTTTCTTTCTTTTGACTCCTTCTCTTTCTGTCTCTCTTGCTCTCTCTCCCCTTCTCTCTCTCTCTCTCATGCCCCTCAGGATCACACTAACCAACTTAAACATCCACCTTTACTAAGTTGAGTTAATTAGAGCATATTGTTTATTTAGTATATTGTACACATTATACTTTGCCTCATTTCAGTCTTTTCTCACTTACGTTTTTCTTTGTAACCTGCTGGCTTTGTGTTACGCTCTGTGCAGCCTAATTTAAGTGAAGCACGTTGTAACCTTGCTGGTTTTTAAGTGAGTAAAAGGACTGTTGCTGTGGGCCACAATAGCAAGCACCTGCCCTGCCGAAGTGTCCTTGAGCAATGCACTGAATTTTGAGTAGCTCCACGTATGCTGTTCAGTAGCTGACCCTGTGCTCTGACCGTGCTCTGGAGAGGAGAGAGAGAGAAAAAAACATTTCTCCCACAGGGACCAATAAAGTATCACAGAAAGAGCCACAAAGGTTGTTGTGTTGACTTTTTTTTTTTTTTTTTTTTTTTTTACCTACAACTCATCAGTAAATTACAACAAAAAATGTTTTCTGATTGAAAAATGAAACTAACTGAACAGTGGTAAAATAAATAGCGGCTGTACTGTGCAGCTTTCCACAGTATGATGGTGAAACAAATGAAAAAGTTAAGAAAAACAAAGTCTATGTCTGGGTTATGTAATCCAAGCATAGGAATGTTACGCTATTTAATTTTTTAAGTTGACTGGAAACACATTTTTATTTACACAAAAAGCCTGAAGAGTCAGTGGCAGTGGATGAGGCTTCAACTTACAAGCTGCAAAGTCATTCAATCTGGCAGCCAGTGAAGCTCCTACTGGGTTGGAGGTCAGACCTTCATGTGTTCTGCTCAAGGACTCTTTTATTTATTCAAGCGATTACACGGTACAAAATATTGAACTTTTTGAATTTAAAAAGCCCACATATTTTATACTTTATTTTTTTTATTTAAAATTTAGAAGATATAATTTGTGTTTTAAATACCAAAAAACCATCTCAATGTAGTTTTACATCCCCTTTCTGACACTCCGGAGCTCTTGCAAGAACAGGGCGTTTTTGTGTCGGTCTTTGAGCCTGTCTTTGAGCCTGTCTTTTGATTGGCTGACTGTTTCCTGGGGGACTCACAACCAGGCCAACCACAGATACTACTGTAGCTTTGTAAAAGTAACTGGTAAATGCAAATGCAAATGTACAGTCAGTGCTGAAATGAGCCGAACAGATGGTCAAATTCTGACTAAAATGCTCCAGCTGGATTTGGCGATTCTGGTGCAAACCCCTGGGTCATCTGGTGACGTTGGAGTGACCGTCCTGACGGCCCATTTAAAGGCACAGCTTCTCAATACGGCCTGTGTGCAGTTCTCCCTGTATTTTGATACAGTATTTATATTGCACCTGGACCTGCTTTATAATAATTAAAAAAAGACATGAAGTCTCACTTTCTACAATATGGGACCTTTAAATCTGAGTCAGGACTTACCTTTTAGGTATTTGTGGAGGATGTACTGTAGGCCGTAGAAGACCGTTTTGTCATATTTGACTTTTCTGCTTTTGGTGGAATCTGTCCTCTTCTCGCGGCACTCGAAGTAGGAATACACTTTACTCGTGTTGGGAGGGTACTGTTTGTAATGTGTTACCTGGAGAGACAGAGAACATATTGACGAGATAAGAGAAGTTATCCCAGTTATCTACAATAAATAACCAGCTGAAGATAATGTGGCATAGTCGCAGGTGATGCTATGTGAAAAGTGACAAGATTTATTTAAGGATGTAATTCTTAATGGCTGAGCCTCATACTGACACCCACAACTGACAAACCACCGTGATAAATGAGAAAATTCATAATCTGTGTGTGCTCCTCCTGAGCAGCTGGTCAGGAGATTTGAAAAGGCATGAATCCTTAACAAGGTACAAATCGATAGAAACACTCTTGTCTTCACTCCTGTCTTATTACAGACTCGTGTGAAAGGTTAGGTCTATTTCCTGAACCAGATTTGTTTGGAGTGCATAATTAATCATGCTGAACTGTATGTTGTGAGTCATGGCTGCCTTGTGAAGTGTTAGCATTGCAAATACAGGAGCAACTGGAATTGCTGTGTTTTCCTCTATGTTTCACAATGATGTGTGTACAATATTAGATTGTAGATTAGAGGAACTAATGACACAACTAATGTTGAAATGCCTTCAAGCTTACATTGCAAGTGTTTTTTTAAAAAGTGGACAAAGTTTAATAAATCACCCTAAACCTCATATATTTGTAAGCAAAGGTAATAATAAAACATTTTCAAGGAGCAAATCAAATTTCAATGCTCGGACACAAAGGAGTATGAGGATTCAGTAGCTCAGTGCAAACAGAAGCAATCCAGAGAGCTATTTGGACTTACGACACAAAGTATTACACAAAGTAGAGTATTTCATCTGCGATTATAAGGAACCAAACCGTTCCAGTTCAGCAAAGGACCCATCAATCCATCTATTGTGTTAAAATTGAATACTATACCAACATGTCATGATAAGGGCGAGGCATGTCAGACTTTTTCCCCCACACAGACACGTTCTCTATTATTCTGCTACTGTGTTATTATCCAGAAAATACCAGTTTCAGTTTTGTGCGTGCTTCTAGTGATCTTCTAATCTACTATGAACTGACTGATACGAGAAACATTGACATTTAGAATCAAGCAAAACCATTTGAGACATGCCCAGGCATGTTTCACACACACAGAAAGATAACACTGTTTGAGAGAGGCGATACCTTTAAGATACACGCTCACAAAAAGGACAAGATACAGCGTCAGCTGTAGCCACCCAGTCATCAATTAAATACCAAATGAGTCCAGGGATTTCCAGAGAGTACACTGGGGCATTTGAGGATTTAACCCTCGTCACAGCACCACTTGTATGCACTGAACTCATCGATCATGGCATTAGCAGACTGAAGAAATGAGGACCAGGCGGCATTTGACTGGTCTGTTTGTCGTCTCAAATGTTCTTAAAGCGAGCAGCCAAGCTGCAAATGAAGCTATGAGAATTAAAGGGAAATTTTAAATGCTAAAATATAGCATCATTAGCACAGGGAGCTGTCACTTGGGTTATATTAGGTAACATCAGCCACCATAAAGGCACTGGTCATACCAGACCAAGTAAGGTTGTAGCAACAACACACCTTGACATTAAGTATGACTAATAAAGTTGATGATATGATGATCACTCAGTAATGACTTTGTAATCTGACATTTACTTTCAGACTCATCTGATTTTAATATCTATAAAATGTAGCTTAAAATATGTGGTTCTGTTGTACAAAAAGAATGAAGTGATCTAACAGTTCCCTCAAGAGCACAGGAAGACATTTTACTACAGATAATACAAAATATTAATCGAGGCTGAACATAGGTCAAGGGCTTGTTCATTTGACTACAACCTTGGTAAAGCACGGAACTTCTCACCATTGTAAATACATAAAGGTGACATTGGAACCACAGGTGTATTTACCTATGAAAATGGCCTGAAGGCTAGATCAAAACTTAGCAACACAGCTCAAAACAGCTCCTCAGGAGAGGAGATAAATGTCAATGAACTACTCAGTTTCTTTGACCCCCCTCTCTGTCCTTTCCTCTGAGCTTCCGATAACTCTATTTTGAGTCAAGACATACAACATGACACTGGGCTGGACCACATTCACTAGAGTCACATGCCAATGTATACACACAAACCCACCATCAGTCTAGTTTGCAAGGGACACCACCCTCAGCTGATCATTAACATTCAAGGATATAAATAATGTATTATCCAATATTGACACACACAGACTATCAGCTAATGAAATGGAAACCTATATTTGAATGTAAATCATACAGCGTGTGGTAGTATTAAAAGCAGATCAGTTAAGTCCTCCCACTGTCAAGTATGAACACAATTCTAATGGCGAATCAAGACCAGTAATTAAAGCTGCACATATCAATGTTATATTATCACTTGACTCTGCAGTTCCCCTCCTCCTCTAGTTTGCTACAGAGCCATTTTTCTCTGGAGTTGGTGGAGACCAAAACAGAGCTAAAAGGAGACTAAATACTGGATTTACATTTATCAGGTGGCACGTCTCCCAGAAATGCTAATGCTTCTCTTACTTTACTCCATGTTACATTTCCCATCCCACTGTTATGAGGTGATAATACATGTTGTGTTTACAGCTTGTTCTGGTGCCCCAAGGTGGCCACGAAAATCAATGTTGCTGTAGATTAGTTTGGAATTAGAAACGCCTTCATTGACGACTTTAGAGCTGCAATGATTTTAGACAAAACTTTTAAGTGAGAAAATATTCAGTTGATTAATAATAAAAAATAATCGTTTTTTGCAGCCATACACAACTTTGATTTTTGCCTCAACTGATGCTGGTTCCACTTATTAAAATTCAGTTCAGTCTCTGATCTGAGCTAACACAGTATTACCTCTGATTTTTTAATTTTTTCTCTTATTTTCTGCACAATAAAACCATGATGGTGAACTAATTCAGAATGTGATAAAATGGTTCTAATTACTTGGATACAAATATTCAGCAAATAATTATGAAAGCAAAGAAGGTTCATGAAGGGTCAGTGTTTTTCTAACACCATTTAAAACATTCAAGTTTTTTCTCTATCCTTCCTTTATGGATTTACTTCTGTGTCTCTCGACACCCTTGCGTGAAGAATGAAATGCTTGGACATAAAAGACCATAATTTGGCTACCAGACAGGACATTTTGAGGTGCTGGCTCTCTTTCCAAGCAGGAAAACATCTGAAGCATGCAGCAGCATGTGGCAAAATGCTTGATGGGACCATCACCTTACCCAAATGTCACAGGTTCAACCCTCTCTGTAGCTATTCTGCCCTGTGAAAATGTTTTTCCCACCAAAATCCCAGAGCCTTGCCTACTTAGTTACTGTAATTCTATCTGGATTACGGGTTAGAAAAATGTCATGTTACATAAATGTGGTCATATGGCGATATCCTTGTGTTGTGGTATTGCTTTAAAAATCAATAACAATGACACACTGTACACTTCCACCCTGTAGTATGTTCAAATCCAACTCCTCACACCAACTACAATTTTGTACAAGCGTGTGTGCGTATGTGTGTGTTTTTCCAGACAATGGGCAAGCTTGGCTTTCTGGGTAAACTTTTTTCTCGATCCAAACAGACGAAAAACAAAAGCATTCAGGTGCGGTTTATTTTTATGTCCCGTGAACAAAGTTTATGCCTCTGGTTGGTCTGTGAGTCAATCAATTGCTTTACTTTCAATATCCCTTCTCTCTTTACAAAGGTTATCACACAGTTGTGCACGGACAAGACAAACATACGAGCCGCTTTCAGTGAAGCAACACCCCAAACACACAGTACACAGTGACATTTGTAACTTTGGTAACTCTGAAAGAGCTCATGTATAAAAACGACTGATCTTGCATAACTGAGAAGTTGGCTTATTGTTTAATTTATCTTTTGTGTTACTCAAGTGGCTGTTTAAAGAGACAATAACTGTAACTTACTTCAGCCTGGTATGGCAACACAGGTGCAAAGACACAACATGAAATTTGATCAGTGTCAGCTCGAATATTTTGTCTTTACTCTCATTTAACTGATCTCTGTTGTTTCTTCTGAACATTTAACTATCTTGACTAGAAACACATTTTCTCAGCATTATCTATAAAGGGGAATTCATACCTACTATCAACTATATTCTGATTGCTATTGTTAATGAATAGTGACAGTAACTTGTAAACTTTTAAATACTTTGCGGCCAAGTGGAGCAAAAAAAAAAAAAAAAAAAAAACCTAAATCATTGACATCTTTTGAATTGCGCACAGTTTGTTGTGGTATACAATGAGCTTAATATTAAATTGTTTTCTACTACACTAATCCAACAAGAAAATTCAGCTAACGTGCAAAAGTATGTAACAGGCACTCCATGAAATTATTATGGTAGGCTGCACAGAGCTCACATTTAAGTTGTAGCTACAATTGATTTGATCAACTTTTTAAAAAAAATTTATTTTCAGTGATTACCTCCCTTGGCTACAATGGTACTACCTAATTTATCAGAACAACACATTGTAACCAAGGTTACAACTTATGCCAACAATGTCACCTCAGTTATAAAAGAGCACCTCTCATCTATGGGCTTTTTCTTTTAAATGAAGCCCTGGACACATCCAGAAGGAGTTACGGTCCTTTTCCTGAACCACATCCCTTCCAAACCACCACTCTAACCCTTCTCCTACCCAGTTTGGGCTTTCAATACAATAAATATATTCATATGATATCTGCAAGTACAACCTCTGTTTCCACTACTAGTGTTTTTCCTATAGTACCGTGAGGGAATGTGATTATACCACTTTCTCTTATAACTAAGCTCATAGTAGGTTCATGGATGCTAATGTGTTAATTGAGCTTTATAGATATATTTTGATTGTCATTATCCAAGCCTTGGTGCACACTTGTATTTGTCACACATATTCTCTTGCCTCAACATGCGCAACTTTTTCTGTCATTTTGTAACATCAGACTACATTTAAAAGTTCAAGTTGTAATGCGTAAGATTTCAGTTTCAATTTTACTTGTGTTTCAAGCTTATCTTCGGCTGGTGTCCCCATCTCCCTCCCCTTTCCATAATTCTGCCTTTCTGTCCCATCAGTCCTATTACTGAATGCTGTAACATGACTGCCGTACATGGCAACCGCCCGGCAGCCACTTGCTACGTGCGCCAATACAGCCCGGCAAGTGCATTTACTCTGTGTTTGCATAGTTAATTAGCAGCCGGACTTATGGTACTAAAACCTTCCTCGCTGTTATATTTTCCATTATATCAAAGATAAAAGCCTGTAGCCAACTGTTAAATACCGTTTAAAGGCCCCGAGCGTATACATTCAATGCAGTTCAGTTAACCTAGCTGTGTCACGTAAGGTAAATGCATCCGGCTCCTTTTAACTTTCGGTTTTGATTCCCCGAAAGTGATGCATTACCACCGATAGCGGCTAGCTCCACGCTGGCTAACGTTACACCTGGCCGGGCTTTTAAAGGAGACTTTGCCCATGTGCAGTCCACCGGGCTATCCGCACGGCACTTGCTAGCTAGTTGCTAATATTAGCTTTTTTATATCATTCCCCTCCGTCTTCCTTCTGCGCTCTCTGTGAGCTAGCAAGCTAGCAAGCTAGCAGGATACCAGAGACTGGCAAAGCCGGTGAAAAACTGGCTCCGTAATAACCACTGGTCCTGAGTTTAAGTTAGCTATCTCAAAGAGGGATGCTTGCTTTCTGAGTTTGGTACCCCGTCTCTGCTGTACCAGCCCTCTCCTCCTCTTCCTCCAACCTATTCGGCCTGCTGTTAACCGACGGAGACCGGCCACAGAGAGCAGTGTGATGGCCTTGGGACTGATGATGAAACCACCTTGACTTTATCAATTTTCATCCATCAGCTGCTCCCCTCCACCCAGCCTCCCTCCATCTGGAGCCAACATGCGTACGGTACCTTGTATGAATCGGTCGCTAACAGTATGTTGAAGTCGGCGTCTCTGTGCTCCATCTTTCCCCCCTCGGTTGTGAGTCAGTCGCAGCTGTCAGTGTGTTGTGTTGCGCGCCGTGCTGCTGGGGACTCCTGCCTGGTAGTGTAGCTGGGCAGGGGGAAGGACAAGCGGAGAGAACCGGGCGGGGGAAGGGGCGGGCGGAGCTGTCGTCATCAAAATTCCGGCCCACCCTCGACAACATTCGGTTTTACTCGGCCAAGTTGCACAGTCAGCCAATCAGCGAACCTGGTGTGACCAAAGAGTGTGTGTACTTACGAAGATGATTCACCACACCACAGGAATAACACATTTGTTTTTATTCATTTCCACCATAAAGGATCTTATACTTAACGAAATATAACACTTTTTAATACAACTTTTATTACTTAGGTTAATAAATTATCAGATTATTATATTGACACATGTGTATGACATTATTATAATTTCATACACAAAAGTATAATAATGGGAGGTATAAGATTTAGCATTTTAATCACACAGTTATTATACTGTGAAACAATATTTATCACTGGAAACACTGCTGCAGTTAAGACTGGCAGCCTCTAACTGCCTCATCAATTTATTTTAACTTTGTGTGCCCCTAAACATCACTGTGTGGGAAAACTGAAACATTTAATAAGCACAGTTAGGGATTTTTGGAGGCTTATTTAATGTTAAATAATGGCACAGCACCTTTAAATATGACATTTGCTGTCAGACATCAACGTTCAGTCTATTTGTAGTACATAGTACTAGTGTAAGAGTGGGAACTCTGTGCTTCATTCTTTTCTTAGAAATCATAGAAAGACATGAGCATGGGACATTAGTCATAATTATGTGCAGTTTTCAAACTCAGCAGAGGAGGGCAGTGTTTATCAAACCCTCCTACAACATCAAAAATTAAACTAAACAAGTTATTAGGATGTAAGTGCCTTTGTGCATACATTTATGAACAGGGTGTCATTACTTCACTAGTAACTATGGGAGTCAAAGGAACATCTGTCTGTATTACATATTTAAAGGCTCTACACAAAACACAGGTAGGCTACTTTCATTTATCACATCTAATTAGACCCCTGGGCTTTTCCTAGGTCACTAAAGTCCATGCACCAAGAGGAATGAAGAAGAAGAATAAAAGTTGCCCCACTTTATCAGGTGCAACACATCAAACATCAAAGTGAGGGAGATATCAACCAACCTCAGTCACCACATGCCCATAGAGTTCTAAAAAAGAGGTCTAATTAGACAAAATAAGTGTGTGTGTGTGTGTGTGTGTGTGTGTGTGTGTGTGTGTGTGTGTGTGTGTGTGAGTATGTGGCCAAAAGTGTGTAGAGGTTTTAAGGCATCAGAAGCTTTTGACCCGATAAATTAAATGAAACACTTCATCCCTTGGACAAAATTTCAAAGGCTCCTGCGTTATTAAACCACAGTCTTTATTAATAACTTTTGACATAATTGTGAAGAGGTAACAGAAAAACATATTTCTGTAGATGACTATACATCACAGTTAGTGGTTCATATCCCAAAAGATTGGCCTCCTCGCAGGCATGTCATTAACATAATAATAATAATGATAAAATAAGCTTATCTAACCCATACACTGACTTTTTCCATTTTTATGCACTTAAAGCGACGAGACAGTCTTTCTTTTAACTAATTTTTTTCTTGTTTAATTGCTACATTTGGGATGTTGTATTATTATATATATACTGTAATATTTGTGTGGTTTAATACAAAATGTTATTGTTGGAGCTCAACAGATGCAGGCCTGTCTGGATCAGAAGAGTATAGTATATTATTAGCTTTTTATCTTCATTACTGTAATTAAAATAAGTGAGAAGAAGAAGCCTTCATTATCATCTTTTTCTTGGAGGGAATACAAGTGTCATGACATGCACAGTCTTTAATGGGCTCTTTTTGGAAGGAAACTGATGTAGTAAAAACATTCAACACCATCGCAAACCATGTACTTGACCTGCCAAACACTTTTCATACATCTTAAGTTTACACCATTCACTGTAAATAAATAATTAAAAACTATTAAATTGATTTGCAATTCAGTAAATGAAGGAACACTGTACTCCAGCGCAATGACACTCCATTGTGAACTGCCTGACTGAGGTCTGGATGGTGAAATCATTAAGCGGGGCGGTGAGAGATTCCAAGCCGCTGGACTGATGCTTCCCTCGGCCTATAACAACGATTTTCCAGGGCTGTGTGATCCCTGTGGAGGGAGGAGCTAACTTTGGGGTTCAACGTTACATTTCCGCATGTCAATAAAAACAAGTTTCTGAAGTCAAGAGGGAGAAGTGAGTAGTTAATGTGGGAACGTACTTATGTGCTGTACTGCTTTCATTTTATGCATGTGCCCAAAGCAAACACGTAAAGACTTTCGGTCACATGATGCCTAGCCTGAGCAGACACTAAATGAAAGGTGCTGCCTCTTCTTATGGACACACTTCGGAGTCTTTTCAAAGAAGGGATTTTGCGCTGAAAACCAAGGAGCAGACTGACTTGTGCACATGCTGAAGTTAAAGCAAAAGTTTGACTTACACAGAGATGTGGAGTCTGATATCCTCAGGAAGGAGGCGTCGGTCTGCAGGGTTAAAGGTGAGATGTTCAGGTGTCCGCGGTCGCCTGCTTTATCAGCGACTTAACAGTTTCCTTCCTTTAACGGGTATTATTGAACAGCTTTGACTGATAGGGGGCTAACAGTGCTAGCTAAAAGTGTCAGGTTTAAGTCAAGTCTATTTCACTGTTGTTGCTGAATTCAGAGTGAGTGTACCTGTGTTATACGTGTTTGTCTACATTTGAGGTCTAAATTCAACATGAATTATTGGAAAGAAAATGTTCCGGCTAAACTGTAGCGTGGAGATTTCTCTAGCTTTGGCTTCAAAAACAGAAAACTCCTAACTTTTAAACGATTTACAGGTGTTTACGTGTTGAGCACTAGATGGCGCTGTTCACTCTTCACATTTCTCTAAACACCGTATTAAAACGCATTAGTCAAACATTCACTAGTAAGCAGTTTGCATACCTACATGAACCTCCTAAACATGAAGCAAATTAAACAATAATGTAATAACAGTTTCCTGAATGAAGACATTATCTCAGCATCTGAGAGAATAAAACATGATTTAATAGGCATTCAGATTTCATTTACACTGTACATTTTTTTCAGACTTGAAGAAAGACTGCTTATTTTTGGAGGATCCAGTATCGCAGCAAGACTTTGCTGTATGAGAAAAATCATACAGCTTCTAAACATTCAAAAGTTTACATTAACACCATACAACACTTTTTTTCTGTAAACTCCATGTTTAGTACACAGACACACATGGTTTTTATGCAGACAACAGACATCCCGTTATATCCTACAACATTAACCAGTATATTCTTGCCAAATTATTCACCTACACATCTGGGCACTTTTTTTTTTGCATGAAACAACAACTTATTATACAATGGAAACATATTATATACTCATTCAGCATCATTAGTATCTTCAGTGTGAATGGTGGCAGGGATACTAAAAACTTTCTTGTCAGGCCACACTGTTGTTCAGACTCTGTGGGTCCATAATAATGATGTTGTGTCTGCAGAATACTCTGGCGCAGTGGACACTCGTATCCTGAACATTGAGAGAGATGGGGGCATCCTTTACTCCTGGAAGGTAAGTCCATAGAGGAGGCACTGCATATTATGTGTTTCTTATACTGGGTATGCTCATTAAGTGAGCGTGATTATCTTAATCCATATTAATCTGGTGCTCATTCCAATTTAGTTGTGTTACAAGCTGCATTTCAGCTTCACTTCATTTTACTGTTTATATGAAAGTTGCACACTGCACAAAAATAATCACATTTATTTCACCATAATAATGTCCTTTGAACTTGGATAGACTTAGTGTAACATGCTGTGAAAGTGACACTCTGTTATAAACCTAAAGCTCCCACATTTTTCTGTAGAATTACTGTGTCTTACATGTTATATGTGCTCTGAAGTGAAATATTCAAATCCAGATGCCATTCCTCTTCAAATGGACACCATCAAATGAAAAATTCTATATTCTTTCCTCCAGATTTCTCTGCAGTTCTGCTTGACATATTTGGTATTTTTGGAAAGCTTGGGATCCTTACTAGAATTTAAAATAAAGTTCTGTGTGTTGAACCGTGCTTCTCTGCACAACATACATTTTTAATGATAGAGCCGCCAAAGACTCTGTGGGTTTAGGAGGTTAAAGACAGTGTGCAGCCTGCAAACAGAAAATAATCTCTTTTTCTAGTGCAAGGTTTACAATTTAATGCATGCCTGGCTGTGCCTTGGGTTTCAAAGAAGACTTTTATTTAAAATCTTCTGAGCAAAAAATGTGTCAAACTGCTGGTTTGAAGTGAGGCGGGTCTAGTCAGGATAAGCAGCGAGGTCAGCCGGGGTAATGAAGAGGTCAAGCATGACGTTCCACACATGTCACTGTGGTGGAAGACACCGGTGGGAAAGTGGGTCTATAGGTCAGATCAGGTTATGATTATCCATCTCCGTACTTTGATTGATTTAATGACACATGACCTAACAGGAGGAACTACTCTATTCTGACAGGGAGCAACAGCGACCACCAGGATTGGGAAATACGACTCCAACACCAAACAGAACAAGGTATTATGAGTGTGTGTGTGTCACATGTTTCTTTCCCTTCAGTGCTGGTGCAGGTTTTGCTTTTGTCTGTGCAGCTGTATCTTTGTGCACTCATCCCCATGCGGCTGCGTTTGTGTTCTCCGCAACAGCTCCTGTACTCATTTGACAAGCAGGTGTGTGTCAGCAGCTGTTCCCTGAACAAGGAGGAGACGTTGTTGGGTGAGCCTCTGTAATGTTCAGACAATGAATTAACCAGCAGTAGACATTATTAACAATTCTGCGTTCTTGGCCCAAAATCAAGAATTCCTGCAACATTATTATCTTGCAACATAGGGCGCCACAAGAATAAGACCAGTTTGGGTGCAGATTATTGACTGCAGTGGTGCCAAACCATTGTGAAGAAAAATTAAGTCTAATGTAAACCAGTGTCGTCTATGTGGAAAATATGTGTAATATTAACGTCACGTCACACCTAACCTTTGCTTTTTCCCTCTCAGCTGTCAGCTTGGCACAAAATACCAGAGGAGAAGAGCGCCTCAGACCAAGTAACACTCAAGATCTCTTACTCCCAATTTCATTTACCAGCTATGGCATTAACCTTTTTCAGCTTCCTTAAAGTGCCTTGAATCCATATATGACATTTTCAATCTTGGCTGTAATTGTGTCTGATCTTTGTAGTATCCAAGTGCCTGACTCTCCTGATTGAGATCCATCCCATCAACAACACTAAAGTCCTCAAGGCAGTTGACTGCAGGGTCAAAGTGCAGGTAGAGAGTGTGTGTGTGTGTGTGTGTGTGTGTGTGTGTGTGTATGTGTATGTGTGTGTGTGTGTTGTCTTGGCTACTTTCGAGCAGGTTTTACCGCAGCCAGGAGCTGACGTTGCAGTTTTGGAGAATTGGAGCTTACAGTGTAGAAGTGCCACAGACTATTTATGTTATCAAGCTTGCTGAAAGTGCACTGGCGTGTAGTCGCTTTTCTATCACTTTCTCTTAATCACTTTTTATTTCTCTTTCTAAATTATGTCACCTCATCAACAGAGGAACATTATAAATGACTGTGTAATTAAGCTACTGTTGCTATAATGCATGCATTCCTCACTATTTGTTGCCCACCGTGTTGCCAAACCACACATCTACAGACATGCCGAGAATGTTTGAGGACTGTATTGGAATATAAAAACCAGCAAACTGATGTCTCTGTCTGGTAAGTGTCATAAACCGCTCATTCACACGCTGACTGATGTTTGCCTGTGGGTTTCTTTAGTTCCTCCACCAAGAAACTGACAGGAGATCAGTGCTGGAGAGCCACCTACTCCTGCTGACCGAAGACGGATGTGAGTCCAAAACAGAGAAAATAATCCCTCGGTTCTATGGAGAAAAATTACACTGGACATATATTAGTTGTAGTCAGACGTAATTATCCTTCTGTGTGTTTCAGATGTGGATCTGTACCATGTTCTCCTGAACAAACACGAGGGTTATAGAGTGGTAAGTTGTACTCTACATTCGCCACATTGCCCGCTCTTTTCTTTTTGATAAAAGTTGCATGGAGAATATTTTTTTAAAGGTATAAATTCTTTCCGAGGATCAACATATCCAGCAATTAATAAGTTAAACAGTTGGAATGTATTTACATAACCCTGTGCAAAGAATATATTGTTTCGACCCCATTCTCAGGCAATAAACTATAGTGTCTCTTACCCCCCCGGGGGTAGCTGTGCATTAAGAATTCAGAATATGCTGAATATGAATATGCGTTTGTGTGAACCAGGTGATGGCGAATCCCGAGCGTTTGCCCAAAACTGTAGAGAGGATAGCAGAGGATTTAAGTTGGATCCAGTGGGACGGACACACACAACGTCTCTACTGTCTTACACACAAGGTAACACAATCACACGTGGCCGTGAATAACATACGTACATTCATTCATACGGGGACGGCTACGTCACACATCAGTTGACACACTGAACAAGCTGCAAGATGACCTCACAAACAATTAGGTGTCTTTCACAGGACAAGTTCCTGCTGCGTTGTGTTCAGTTTTACCCCAGTCGTAACTGTGAAACTGTGGTAAGTCAACTCTATGTCTTATAGTTTAATAAATTGCCGGTTTTTGTGCACATGCTGCCATTGTTATTTGTCTTTTCACTTGATAATAACCTGCTGTTCTCTTGCTTTACGTTGCTGTCCAACAGATGGAGCTCCCGTTAGAGTTGCCTGCTAATCCTTTCCATACGGTCAAGTAAGGCAACTACTACACCACAGTATTAGACATATGTCTTCTCAGCTGGCATTTGATTCTATATTCTGCATTCCTTTGTATGTTACTAAAGATTACTTGCAATTAAAGAGACAAAAAATAATCCCTGTGTACTAACTGTGCTGTGCAAGTAATTAGTTTTTTGTTTTGTCTTTATTTATGTATGTATATCTTTAACTAAAATTCACTAACTGGGATTTGTGTTTGTGTGTGTGTGTGTTTGTGTGTGTGTGTGTGTGTGTGTGTGTGTGTGTGTGTGTGTGTCTGTGTGTCTGTGTGTGTGTGTGTGTGTGTGGCCAACAGGTTTGTAAACCTGGGCTTCGACCATTATCACATGGGGAGACCAGAACAGGAACTCGTTCGGATGAAAGTGTTCACAAACAGAATAGGTAACACTTCCATACACATACAGACACACACTAATTCGTGTATGATTAATGTGCTTTCACACATATGCTCTCTCACTCAGGTGTCTTATTCCAGTTACATGAATTATTATAACTAATATGTTTATGTGTGTTTATTTCTCTTTGTGAAAACAAGAACGTAAGTCCCTGTAACAAGTCAAAAACTATATTAACGTCTTTACCGCACAGTGATGAAACATAATCATACAATATAACACAATGCAACACCCACTTGGAGATCCACCAGCAGAGATCAGAAAATCGAGGCACTTTGTAATTTACACTTTTCATTGAATGTGAACACGAATGAACATCAAGGTAAATTTTGTAACATATAAGATTTTAAAATTAAAATGGCTGACTCTATATTATCACCAGGTTAAAAGTGGAACCCCACAAAAGGGGTGAGCGGATTTTGTAGAATAATTATTGATTGAAATCTTGATTGAATTTGAATCAAAAACAAAACCTGTCCTCTCAGTGATTGAGGCAAGTTTAACGTTAGATATGAATGGATTCAAAACAGAACATAGCCCATTTAATCTCACATTGATTATCATTATATAGTCATGGATGTTTGTGATGTTGTAATAATGGCACCTACTTTGTGATCCACAACTGCTCTGTCTCTGTGGTTTGTTTTTAGGAAGCATGTGTGTGTGCTACAGCCAGCCTCGGAAAGACAGTCAGGAACTAATATACACCGTGGTTTTAGTTCACAAAGGTGTGTATGCTTTCTAACTGTCTTCTAGTTAAAAGAAAGATTGAAGTTTTTTTTTATCTTGAGGCGACTAATTTCTCGCTTTCTGCAGACTGCAGCAAAACATTCAGAGTGTCTCTGGGCAGCGAACAGTCGCAGCACAAAGCTGCACAGCTCCATCCACTCTTCATCCCCATAGGTCAGTGTACACACACAAATGTAATACAGTCACACACACACACACACACACACACACACATCATTATGTTCATCAATTCAACCAAGTGTGTGTGTGTGTGTGTGTGTGTGTGTGTGTGTGAGTTTGTAAGCTTGACTGGCAAACATGCAGAAACAGAAACACTGACGCGCAAATACAAATAAGTGTGTGTATCCTCATGCAACCTAATAAATGTCCAGTGTGCGTACAGCATACGAACACAACACACACCCTGACAGCGATGTTATGTTATTTTTCTATGTAGGTTACTACATCCTGGTGTATCTGAAGGGTTATTTCCTCCACTGTATCAACACCAGGCAGCAGGAGATGCCCTGTCACTCCCTCTTTCTCTCTGGTACGACAAGGTTTTTTTGGACAAATCATGTTTAAAGATGAGTGACGGCTGTGTGACAGTTTGTATCATTACCTTTTTTCTTAGCTACAGCACATGTACTTGATCTGCACCTGGACAAACATGGAGCTTTCACTGGTATTTGATGTTAGAAACAGAAGGTGGTCCTCATATTGTTCCAGTTGGTCCTATTCTCTGTCTGTCTCAACAACCCTAAGGTCACGATGTGGACTTGGGCCTGCAGTGTCAGTCCGCTAACGTCACAGTGCTGCACGCAGAGGAAGAGTCTTGTGGTAGTCTGCTGGACCTGGCCAGTGGGAAGATCCACACTGCTGAGCTGAGCCCCGCCTACCTGCTGCAGATACTGCGCTCATCTTATAGGTGAGCGTGATTCATAAGCTTTTGGTGGAAATGAAAGACCTATATACATTTGTGGGTATTATCGGGTGGTATTTATACACCCAGAGAAGAGCATAGGAGAATATAGGTAGGCAGGAAGCAGACAGATGAAGGTTATTTGTGTGTGTACACCTGCTGAACCTGTCTGAAAATAAATGTAGCTTTAACTTGAATCTTTGCCAGCACACAATTTGGATCGAACCATCGTGCTCAGTAGAGATGCAGCAGTGGCTCGTTGCTCTGTTTTTTTTTTTCTTGGACATTTGTTATTCAGTTGATTCATTTTTCAGCTTTAATTCACTTTTTTTTTTAAACAGCAGATAAATCACCATACAGTCCCTGACTGTTGGCTGTCTGCCTCTGCATCTGCCTCGGTGCCTCTGTGTTTGTATATGCTTATGCTGAATAAAGGTAAATTTGTTGTACATCACCTCCGTCCAAGGTGTCCCAGCAATAAGGCCGACCCTCAGCGCCTGGCCGCCCTCCACTGCCTTCTGGTTTACATGGGAAAGGACCCAAGCTTGGAGCTGAAGGTACAGATGGGTGGGAGGAAAGGAGTTTTGAGGACAAATTCATTGACATTTAAAGCAAATTTACTGAAACGGTAAAGTTCTTGTCAAATCTGAGCATCCAAATTTACCCAAATGAAGACATAACACATCCCCTTGGCCCACAGGACATACACAACTTGTGTTTTTGTATTTTTCATACAACACATTATCATTATTTCCTACAAACATAAACTTCAGCAGTTATCCGGATTTAAAGAAAGAGCTTGAGACAGAAAAGATGGCAGGATAAAGAAGCAAAACAGTAGGAAATCATGTCAGTGTCAGGTGCTTTTACTCAAAGAAAATCGATGTACAGCCCAGAGCAAATACATGGATGGTAAGGATGGTAGCTTCTCTGCACTTCTGTGTAAATTCAGTAGGTGTCAACCTTGAGTTGGAAGAGAGCAGATGGAGAGAAGAAGACAGAGAGGGAAAGAAAAAACAAAGAGGGATGAAATACAACAAGAGCATAGAGAAGACAAGTGGACAAAGATCCAACAGAGTCAAACAAAGACAGAAAGAAAGGGACAGATATTTTGTTTGGGCACAGTGCTGACGATGACTCAGACTCTATTAGCAGTTCACCTAAATTAAGATGTTCCTGCTGCTCTGATAGATTGTAATAAATTCTTTCTGTAGAGGTTAAATGAGTCACCGGCTTCATTAGTGCAGCTAGCACTGGGAAATTGGACACCACACATAACTTTAGTATTCTTTGTAGACTCCGTTAATGGGGCCAGCAGCACAAAAAGTAGCTGCTTTACTGAAGGGGATTGCTTGTTAACATTTCTCTCTTTGTTCACTTTAACTTTAAGAGAATACTGTGCAAACTAAGTCCTTCCACTCCTTATTTTACTTCTCTCTTGTTCCTGTCCTTGTAATGGTTATTGTTATGTTTAATGTCTCTGGACTCAAAGAGACTCGTGGCGAAGTCATATATCTTCAAACAGCATAGGAAATGGGCAGCAGAAAATGAGTTTTCACTCTGATGCAGTGTGGCTCCAAGATTTGCAGGGTCTATCATTGAGGACATCAGTCATTTTTTCATATTTCTGTAATGTAAATAGTACACCATCAAAGCTACATCATCCAAAAAAAAAAAAAAATCCTTATCAGGAGCGAGAACTGTTATTAGTATTACCAAATAAGATATCAGTCTACAGCCATGCGATCTTATCCATCTTCTCATCTAACGCTCAGTTAAAAAAGCAAACATTTCTCTAAAATGTGAAACTTTCCTTTTAAAGAGTGGAAGATAAACTGTAGACTGTGGTAGATTGTTCACTTTATATGTAAATGTACTAATGAGCATGCAGTACAGCTGTAGCCTAATGCCGAGCTCCCACCTCTGTGACACCTGTCTCCTGTGTGTTTCCATCATGCCACTAGATTATTGAATGGCTGTGTGACAACGTGAACGCCTTCGAATCCTTTGATCAGATCCAGGAGTTCATTCTAGGTCGGTGGCAGCCGAAGCAGCTGAAGGGGACACAAATCTCCTGAGTATCACTTCGACTTCCTTTTCAGGAGTCCAGCTTTCCTTTCTTGCCTTTTTATGTCCTCTCCTCTTTGTGGTTACAAGAGACTACTTACATCTTTGTCTGCACAAAGCAGAATTCTTTCATCAACTCTGTTTGGCTCTTAAATTTGTTCTTGCAGACTAGTGCCAGGCATCCCACGCAAGGCCTAAAGAGTTCGAAAAATAGACTTGGTTATTTTGAGACCTTGGAGACCTGCACAGAAAACAGTGCAAATATGGTTAAGTCCTAGCAGACACGCAACAACACATTTGTATGCCCCAGCACGTCCGTCTGGCATTCTGTTAAAGAAAATAACTCAAGAACAGTACATGATATTAATTTCATATTTGGAAACAACAGTCATTACCCAGAGAGTAGATGATCACATTAGATGTCAAGACACCTTGCTGCATAAATTAGCATTTTATTGGTGCTGCAATAACAACTTTAACTTGCTCTTCAGATACGGAGGTCATATTAATTCGGGTGATGGTGTAGAGTATATGAAGACGATAATGTTGACCTAATTAATGATACATCTGCAACCTGTGCTGCCTTATATATCATAGTGATAATGGTGGGACGTGGGCTGAAGCGCCTCATTCGTCTTGAGACCATATTTAAATAAAAAATGCAACATAAGTGTGTCTGAAAGCAGAGACCTCTCTCTGACCGTCTGTCTGTTTCTCACACACACAGCCTCTTTGTACAGGATAAGCTACGAGAAGTCTCTCAGCCTGGATAAAGTCCTGCCTTACTCCTCTGTATTCGACAAGAAGGTACCACACACACACACTTATATATGTATATTTGCATATGCATAGAAAATAAACGGGCAACTCTGAGTATGTCAAGCCAACACACTTGCACACACACACACACACACACACACACACACACACACACACTTTAGTATGCCTTTCTGTGTTCTAGGAGGTACCAGTGTGTCTCTCGGCCATCCCGAGTGTGTTGTGTACAACCGAGCTGCATACTGAGTCTGTGCTAAAAGGGAAGGTAAAAACATGTTCTTCAATTTTTAAAAACACATGTCTTACACTGAAAGTGCTTGTCAGTTACAGTTGAACAGTACAAAACTTCAGACTGGTGATTAAATCGAGACAATGCGTACGTTACATAACATGTCATACATGCCCTAGGTGATACAATGTCTGGAAATGACTGTAGCCGACTGCATTCAGACATTAAAAAGGGCATTTATATGTAAAACAGTGTGACTTTATACACGCTCAGTCTGCTTGTGTTCTATTCAGATGTCCCAAATGTTTGCAGCAACGTCCTTGCTTTGTCACTTTGTTGGTGTTGTTTATTTGAGTCGTGTGTGTGTGTGTGTATGTATGTGTGTCTGTGTGTGTGTGTCTCTAGGGTTTCTGGACAGAGCTGCAGTGGAACACAGAGAGGACAAAATATCTGGACGCTGTTCCCAACCCCAGATACAGAACTTCACAGATACAGGCCGAGTGGAATAAACTGGTGAGTCTGTTTTTTTTCTTTTCTGTGTGTGTGTGTGTGCGTCTGTGTGTCTGTGTGTGTGTGTGTGTGTGTGTGTGTGTGTGTGTTTTCTGCTTGTCCAACGAAAACCCCTTATGTATATTCATTGGCACAAATCAAAAGCAATCATCATTTCTATGTTAGGAGTCGATTGAGAGACGTTCAAATGTGTGTGTGACTGTCTGTGTGTGTTCTCGTTGGCATACCTGAGGGTTTTTGTCAAACAGCTGGAACATATTTTCAGCCCTTCCCCTGATAGTGTTGCTTGTTTCAGAGGTCCGAGACGAGACCATCCAGCTACATGAATCACCTGGAGGAGAACACAAAGAAGTAGGTCTGCCTCCCACTGGAGCTTTGTTAAGAAAAGTACCTCAGTCCTGAAACTGGAGAGAGGGAAGGCATGACTGCGCCTCTGCACTGTCTTCTGTTTGGAAAAATGACATACTTTGCTCATTAGAGCAAAGTATGTCATTTTTAATGTCATAATTTTAAACCTGGAAAAGCCTGCAAGACCACAGGTTCAAACTTTTTGAAGGTTGACATAGATTAGCATGGTGCTCTAGTTTTTAAAAATATAAGCTTATATTTAGTCGTCAAAATCAGGTCTGGCAACATGTAAAATTTGAAGACTGTTAGACCGACTTAAGCTGCAGAACTGCTGCACAACTTCATCCTCGCAAATAACACTGGTTCCTAAAACAGCAGTAGTTAAAAGTGACAGTGAAGCACATTGAGCTTTACCCATCTTTAAAGGACATAGCTGGAATTATTGTATATTTTCTTACCAAAACAAACAATGCTTTACGCTGCCTGTCACCACTTTCCGACTTCTCCAGCCTCAGCTCTAAGCCAATCGGTTCTCTACTGAAGATTTAAAACTTTAAAAAAGGTTTCTCAAGTATGTCATTTCATTTTTTACCACGACTGAATTATTTACTAAAAGCAGCTGGGCACTGTAGTTTTTAGCAAACTTCACTCATACAGGAAAAAGCTTTTGTTAGGGACTGTGTTTTCAGTTTGCTGCTCTGCTCAGTATTTACAACAACATGACAGTGTTTGTGGGACTGAGTCAAAATAAACTACAATGACCGAGTTCATCATAACACGTCAGGGTGGTTCACCTCAGAGAGGAATAATCTATATCAGGCTTTGATTGCACGGACGATACTCGTTATATGGATCAGTTCGTTGTTGGATTTGGTCTTTTAATATGTAGAATATCACCGGTGTTATATTTTAACTAGGCTGGAGTGGATCCACACCCAAAAATATGTTTAAATGATTAATTTTCTGAGATAGGGTCTGAAGTATAATCAGTTAGTTGAAGAATAAAACATAATCTAATACAATAAAGATGTGAAGCAAGTTTAAAAGTACTTTTGGGTCGATATTTTAAAAAAAAAACTCCCTGATTTCTCTAAAAACAACTTGTCCTGTCTTGAACCTCAATATAATTCATTCTATAATTGTCATGATGCGTTGGGAGCCTTGATAAGTACAGAAGAGGATTGTTGGTGGCGCATGTTCATTTTCTTTAACCAAAGTTGATGTTAGCAACTCGATAAAAAACTGACTAAAAAGAAGATAAAAGAAGTGAGCAGGCGGAGAAAAATCTCTCTCTCTTTGAAATGGACTGTCTCCCACTTTCACTTTTTCTTTATCTTTTTTTTCCAACATCTCTTCAAACTTCCAAAAACTTTAAAAATAAACAGAACCCAGTGCCTACCCCTTTTATTGGCGTGAATATCCTGCGTGAACCCTTTTGTAGCTGGTTACCTCGTCACTCTTTGGCTGTAAAATATCCACTTTGAATTAAAACACCTTAAAAAATGAGATTATAACTACAGCCCCTCAGCAGTTTATGATAAAGAGACTTGACGAAGACCTGTATCCATCACTGATGTGAGCCCGCTGTGAATTAGAAACAACTCTGTCCGGTTCATGCCAGGTATCAAACCAGCAGCTTTTCAGTTCATAATTAGCTTCTTCTCCTCCAGGCCAAACTCCAGCACCTGCTTACGAACTTTTATGCTTTTATAGTTTTGATATATTTCTGCTGCCGACCGCAGCAGTGTAGCATTATACCGCCTCGACTTACTGCATAAAAAGTAAGACTCTTATTATAATGCAGGCTTGAGGGATTGTTTTCACACAAAGCTTTTCTTCTTATTTTGTAGAGTTCTATCAATGGTGGACACCTGGTGTCTCGGTAAGACGGCATAAGCACACTGAACATGCACATCCATAGACAAACATAAATCCATAGATGCAAGACACAAACACACACACACACACACACACACACACACACACACACACAGGTACGCACACACAGACACAAGGAGTGTGAGTGTCATAAATAACAAAACCCTGGTATATAATTGAACTCAAAACTGTGTGTGAAGGTGTTTGGGTTTGTACATTTGTGTGTTCTTCTGAGGTCGCATTCTTCATGCCCACTGGAGAATTCAGCTGAACCGAACCACCACACTAATTTATCTTGGAAGGCGAGGCTGAGAAAGAAGTGAGGGAGAGGGGAGGGAGGGAGAGGGAGGAGGAGGAGTTGGAAGAAGAGGAGGAGGGGGGAATATGAAAAAAAAAGAAAAAAGGACAATAAAAAAAATAGAAGAGAGGTGAAGAATGCTACTCTTATATAACAGCGGGG
The DNA here is from genome assembly GCF_021018895.1 of Seriola aureovittata. Classification (NCBI taxonomy): domain Eukaryota; kingdom Metazoa; phylum Chordata; class Actinopteri; order Carangiformes; family Carangidae; genus Seriola; species Seriola aureovittata. The sequence continues at coordinate 10,549,356 of NC_079385.1, read as the reverse complement.
AGTTAGGTACTTCCTTCCCCTCTCACTCCCACTTTTTATGTCCGTGTCCCTCTCATGACTCTGTTGCAGCTGTTTCGTGTCAGCCACAACACGGGACCCTCCCTTACCTCAGCTAATGCACACGGATGATCTCATACACCCAAAACCTCCCTCAGATTCCCTTTTTCAAACACTAGCTCACTGCATTTAAATCACCTCCCCCTGCACCAACCCTTGCACACAGATGATAGCACTCATGTCAGAAGATGCCTGTGGCTATGTGTCATACGTACTTGTATCACATGTATTAGAGATAGAAGGGTCATTTTAAACCCGCTATTTTTTGGATTGAAGATGCTGAATCCTCCATCATCCTCTCATCAAGTCTGGAGATTTGGTTTAGGCCTGAAGCTTAAGATTATTTTCTAAACATTTTTTAACATTTATTATTCATTAAATATGTGGTCTATGAAGTGTCAAAACAAAGTGAAAAACACAAACAAAAATACAATTTCCAAGAGCCCAAAGTGATGTTTTATGTCTGACCATCGCTGCAAAGATCCCGTTCAAAATAACGGAGAAAAGCAGCAAAAAATCCTCATGTTTGAGTGGCTGGAAATGAAAAATATTTTATATTTACTAAAATAATAATAATTATCAATCGTAATTGATTATTTTCTGATTATAGATTACTAATTCAGCACTGCGGTTGCATGTGAAGAGCTTGTGGACGAGCAGCCGCGCTCCCTGTTGCTGTGAAGTCCAAGACACTGAACCTGCCCGCTCTGTATAAGACCATCAGCTAAATGTCTAAAATATGTAAATTTAAAACAGTTGATAACTTTGAACCGCTAACAGGCATACAGCGAAATCTGGCAGCGCAGCCTGTCAGTTAGCCGTTCCCTGCGAGCGCTATTTATATCTGTAACGTATTACAGAGTAACATCAAAAAGCCAGCCTCTTGCATGGGTGAAAAAGTCATCAAAAGATGGTGTGTGTGTGTGTGTGTGTGTGTGTGTGTGTGTGTGTGTGTGTGTGTGTGTGTGTGTGTGTGTGTGTGTATGCGAGTGTGTAATAATTCATCTAAAAGTAGCCAAGCTGCAGCGCCGTCCACTTTTGTGTTACTGACATAAAACAACTGCAACGTGCATACACACTCTCACTCACTCACGCACACGCACACGCACACACACACACAGAGGAGGATCACAGTGTCAAAACCCCCAAGCCTTGGAATGTATTTTTAAAATGAAAATACACCCCCAGAAGAATCTATTAATATCTTAGATTCAGCTTTTTATTAAAGTCATAAACAAGTCGGAGTGTTTCTTCCAGTTGTACCGATTTGAATGACTGTTGAACGTTGCTACTGCGCTCACACACCTGAGGCTACCTGTGGTCTTCAGTTTAGAATAGATGCAGCATAGAGGAGGAGGTTTTTCGTCATACGTCTCTTTCATGTGCTCTCTCTCTCTCTCTCTCTCTCTCTCTCTCTCTCTCTCTCTCTCTCTCTCTCTCTCTCTCTCTCTCTCTCTCTAGATAAGAAGCTGGTGCCACTTTTCCAGGAGGAGGATCATCAACAGAGGGTGCTCATAGGCCTGGTGAGAGAGAGTGTTGAAAGTTGAAACCTGTCATTGGCTTCAATACATTCACACATACACACACACACACACACACACACACACACCACACACACACACACACACACTGTGCTCAGAAGAATTTTTTTTTTTTTTTTGATGGTCTGGGCTTGACCCCTTTGTTTCTTCGGGGAAGTTCTCATGCTACAGCGTGCAGTGACATTTTAGACAAGCGTGCTTCCAACTTTGGGGCCAGATTTTGTGCAGAGTGCTTTCATGACAGTGACCTTATGCACAAAGTGGGGTCCATAAAGAAATGGTTTTTCCCAGTTTGGTGCTGAGGAACTTGACTGGCCCGTACTGAGCCCTGACCTCAACCCCGTCCAACACCTTCGAGACTGAGCTGAAACGCCGACTTTGAGCGAGGGCTCATGTATCTATGTATGAGATCGGTCACAACAACTCAAGACAGTTGTTTTACTGCCTTTACAGACTGTATTTGATTTTTTTTGGCATTTTCATACTATCCAGTGTTAAGCTGGATGTATCGTAGCTTTGAGTTAAATCATTGCAGTATTATCACCCATCATCAGAGCCTTACCTCGCAAAGGCTCCTGTGGCTGAATGGGAGCAAATCCCTATATTTGTCTGTATGGTAAATGTAGAATATAGCTGGAGCCATCAGCCGGGTATCTTAGCTTAGCATAGAGACTGGAAACAAGGGGAAACAGCTAGCCTGGCTCTGTCCAGAGGCAACAAAATCTGCCTACCGCTCCCTCTAAAGCTGACTAATTAGCACGTTACATCTCACCCAGAAGATTTCGGAAGGATTTTAGTTTGAACTTGGATCCTCTTGAAAGCCTTGAAAAGCATCACTTGTAAAATGCTGTCAGCCAAATGAATCATTCAGCTAAAGGATCAGTCAGAGTCAGTCATGACACAACACGCGGATGTTTCAAAAGCAGAAAGTCCTTCAGCGCTCCAAAAAGATCCTAGTTAACATCCTGACACTCAAAATCAAAGAGCAGGAGCAGAATAGGAAACAATCAAACACGTCAGCCATAACCTGGATTGTTGATCAGTAAGCTTTTGAGATACGGTGTCTACTTTGATGTCCTTTCTTCTTTTTTCTTTTCTTTTTTTTTTTTTTTCTCCAGTTTGAATAATTGTCTACACTGCACCATGTGTGTATTTTCTCTCCACTGTCACTACTGTAGTAGAAGTGGATGGGGCAGAGTAAAGAGGAAGTGGCTGCACAGTACAATACTTCATTGTAAACTGCATCTGAGTACCGCATATCGTTGATGTATGACGGTGTGGGCGCTCGTGGAGGTGGATTCTTCCTTTATCGTGGGCTGATATACAGACCACTAAAGATCCACTGTGAAACGCTGACAGCCGATTATTTCCCTCCATAGTCATCTTTTAAGGTGAAGTTCCTGTTACGCTTCAGAGGAGTCGACACTTTAAAAAAAAAAAGGAAAAAAAAGGGCATCTTAAGGTCCCTGTCCTGCTTTTTTTTTTTTTAACTGTGTGCTGTTTGATGGACAATTTCATATCCCCTAGTTTTCCCTGTGCTCAGCACAGTTTTTAAAGAGCAGATAGCTGCAATTTAATGGAGTTCAGTGGAAATGCCGGAGTCTCTCAGCTATTCTTAGACGGACCCTCTCCCCCTGTCTTTCTCTCTCTATTCCCTCCATCACTTTGTCCATCTTTATTTTACCCCTTCCTGTATTTCTGTTTCTTTCATTTCACTCCTTTGCTCTGCTCACTTCCTTCCTTCTTTCTTTTTCCTCCTCATCCCGCTTCTTCTCCCAGAAGGATATGTAGTCATTCGGTCAACCTCTGCTCTCCTCTCCTCTCCTCCTTCCCCTCCCCTCCCCTCCATGGTTAAATCAATTTTTGGGACATTGTAGTCGTGGGAAAAGTCGAGGTGAACTCAATTTGACCTTGCTGAGTGCACAACAAAGTATGCTTAAAACACACAAACACAAAGTTTTACTCCAAGCCACACACACACACACACACAGAAAATAACCCATGAGTGTTTTTTGTGTTGCAGACAGTTGACAAGCTTCGAGAGCATCTCAACAGACACCTGCCTCGACTGGGGAAGAAGAAGATTGACTCGCTGGTTGTCTGCTATGTAGCCAAACTGGTTGGTACACTGTGTGTTTGTGTGTGTGTGTGTGTGTGTGTGTGTGTGTGTGTGTGTGTGTGTGTGTGTGTGTGTGTGGTTAGAGATAAAAAGCGGTTCAGGAGTGTTGTATATCCCTCTGAACCCAATTTTTTTAAAAGGGGCATAGCTCTTAAAGTATTATTTATTTAATATTTGCCCTTACTCTTTTTCGGGGAAGGTTAAGTGGCACTCACGGCGAGGATCGCTCAGTTGGAAAAGGCAGCGGGTTTTTCCACTCACACTAAATGCTTTGACAGGGCTCGCAGATGGATGTGTGCTCTTTAGTTCAGAGAGGTTGCTGGAAGCCGTTAGGTCACTGTTTCAGTCGTGGCGGACATGTGTGTGGGAGGAGAGGGGGTATTTCCCGCTTTACTTTTCAAAATCCTATTTTCGCCATCCTCTCTATTTTTAGTTTGGGGTTGATTTGCCGATCAAAAGGTTGAAATAATATCACCAAATGCGATTCCTTCCACATTAAAACAAAGCCACTGCAAAGCCATTTTTCAAGTTCAAACCCGCATTGTTTACATTCAGGTCTACTTGCTAGGAATCTTCTTCTTCTCTCCCTTTTTTCTGGGGCATCGCTGTGTTTCGTTGTTGACACCTGTTGATAAGCGGAGAGTAACATGACACCATTTGCAGGACTGTGTCGTCCGTGTCCATGTGCAACCAACCAAAATGCGGACCCAAACATAAAAAAACATTGCTCCATAATGCTGCTGGTTCTCAAAAACTCATTGTACACTGTTAGTAGGGCTCTATCAAGAACCATCACAGAAGACAGAAGAGGAGAGGAGAGGAGAGGAGAGGAGAGGAAAGGAGAGGAGAGGAGAGGAGAGGAGGGTTTGACATTTTGAGAAATATACTTATTTGCTTTCTGGTGGAGTTAGATAATGCTCCCAGCCAAGAAAAAGTCTTCGAGCTATGTGTAAATGATAGTTTTTACACTTGTCGGTACAACTTGGTAATTAATCACCTCTAAAGGTTTTTTCTTTGTTTGTTTTTTTGTTACACTACCATTACTATCAAAAGCAAAAAAAAACTCAACTTCAATTACATTTCTAGAATGGTGTAAATGTCTGTAAATACACGTGTATGAATGTGTATAAATATCCCTTCGTTGTTCCCCTTCCACACTTCAAAACGCCCTTGGTATCCACCCACAGAGAGGCAGGTGGGATCTGCATAACCAAGAGGAAAAGATGTAACCACTCTCCGTCGCCGTACCCTATAGAAGCACTTCTGTAAAGTCAGTCTTTAGTATTCCTGGGAGGTAAATCCCTTCACAGCCACTGAAAGCAGACATACAGCATATATCAACACAACAGTATTAAATCAGGCCAAGGGTAAGGCAGGAATTGAATAGAAAGCAAGGTGCACAGCGATTTGGGACTTTAAGGAATTACATATGACAGAGTAAAAGAAAAAAAGAGGAAAGGAATCGTCTCTGCTCACAGCTGGGTCGGTCTGTGGCTCCGCTCGGTATGACAGGCTCATGAGTTTTAACCTACGCCTTCAATATCAAAATGAGAGTAGTAGAAATAGGTGCATCTGTAATAGTTTTTTGACGTCACCCTGCAACAGACAACCGCAGTGACTTTTTGAGTTTATTCTGCTCAGCGAGATTTTAGGAAAGTTTCTCATCTTGGGAGTCGGACTTATTAAAACACACTCAGACAAAAGACCCATAAGGTGCAGCCTTCAGGGACGTTTTAGAGAAACGCAGAACAGTCGACTAACTCACAAACCAACCACCAACTCACATCATGCTGACTCATGCTTTAAAACACTCAGGGTGGTAGTGTTTCAAAGAGGGCTGACTTCCCCTCCGCAAATAAAGAACATCTCCCCCTCTTGTCGGCGCTTATTGAGACTAATGGTTGCATTGACACAGGGGAGAAGTTGGGGGTGAAAACGATTACAGCTCTGAAGAGCCGGGGAACTTTTGCTATGATAGATTACAGCTCCAAAGTACATTATTGTCATAGATATTTATTTATTTCCTGTCCCTGTTGCTACAGACAACTGAGTTGCATTCCTTTTTTTGTATAACACAGCCAGTGTCAGAGCAAAGAGCAACCCGCTAATAGCTGAATATGAATGACTAAAAGCAGGAATGCATATTAAAAGTAATGCAATGAACTGAAATAGGCTGGAATAGTTTTAATTATGCAGCAGAAAAGTTATTCTATACCCAAGGTTATTAAACTTTTTTTTTTTTTTTTCAGCAGAGGACCCACACTGAGTTAATCCAGTCTCTTTGTCGGATCGAGGTTCATTAAGACAAATCGCTGATTCTAGATTTTATTCTAATAGAAAACCACACAGGGATTACAGCGTATGAGTCTGTGGCTTTAAACCACTCGCTTGCTTTTTGTTTGACATTTTTTTTCCAGCACAAAAAAACATCTCCGCTACATATTTTTTATCTTATTTACTGATTGTCAGGGGCCTGGATTACATCAGCAACGAGCACAAGAAATGTTAGTGGGACCAGAAGGAAAATTTTAATAATTTATTTTATACCATTAACAGACCAGTGGAAGAACTGTTTGCTTATGTACAGCAGTTTTTGATTTTTGTAGTACTGCTTCTATTATCTGTGTTTACAAAACCGCCAATATAAATCCCTGAATCTAGTTGTCAATTTCCATGTGACAAAAATTAAGAACAAGGGAGGTTTGCTCGGGGCAAGTAACCAGTGTCAAAATCAAGGCACACTGCTTTGTTAAAAAACAAAAGCCTATATTGATTTACTGTGACTCCCTGATTAAAAACAAGAGAAGCACGTGTCGATGGGTCAAACAGTCACACGGAGACAAGTGAATACTATATGCACCAGCTTCAGTTTTCTCAACCACACAGATACAATGAATGAACACATAAAGACTAGATTTTCTTGAAATAGAACTTGAACCAACACATGGAAAAGAACTGCCACCAAGAGAAATGAGATAAATGATAATAGATGTATCTGAAACAAATGAAATGATTAAGAAAAGAAAAGGGCAAAAGAGAAAAAAGAAATGTAATGAATTAAAATACTGAACAATTCATCAAAATATTATTGAAAATGCAATATGGCCAAGTGCAGTTTTTGTTTTTGTTTATCGTTCAACCCTTCTTGAGATAAATGAAAATGATAAAAATGAAAGAAATTATAATGAGAACAACAGCAGTAACCTTGACCTTTGACCTTTAACCACCAAATTCTAATCAGTTCGTCCTTGACTCCAGGGGAATGTTCCTTCTTGGTGTCACTGAGATATGACGTTCAGGAGAATGGGACGGATGAACAACCTGCAAACAGTAATGCCATGGCCGTCACTGGCACAGAGGCATAGGAATAAATATGAAAGAAAAAATATATATAATAATAATGAATATGATACAAATTTGAACTAAATAGAAAAATAAAAGATATTTTCAACATGAAGGGGGAAACAAAAGAAAAATATGGCGTGAAAAATCACACACTGTTGATAGTTTCTCAACCTGTCTCCACCTCAACAGGGTCAGACATAACTTCAGTCACCGTGGCTTTAACAGATGCAGAATCACCAGTGTGATTTTCCATTCCCTCTCCTCAGTCAGTATAACAGACGCAAACAAGTTTCTTTTTTTGTGAAAAAACATCACATCTGTGCAGAAGTGAGAAAAAAAAAAAAAAAACATTAAACACTAATTTTATTCTTGGGCAAATCTGTCACATAAATGACGCTAATTGAAATTCCCACCCTGAGGTCACTAGAGGACATAGCTGGCGGAGGGTTTCCCACTGCTGCTCAGGATGTGAATGAGGCAGATCGTTTTCCTGTTATTCTAAAGCATGAGATGAGGGAGCGGTCATTCGTGGAAACGATGAGTGTGTGTTTCAGCACACAGGAGGCAAGCTTCAGACGAGTCGAGTACCTCCGAATGATCCTGGATGCTGTCAGATGTGTGTTGAAATGATTTGTGTGTGTGTGCTGAAACGTGTGTTCCCTCTGCGTTGTTCCTGTTGCTCAGTTGAAATGAAAATGGGAAGTAGGAATTAAAAAGAAGAGGGAAGTGAAGAAATTGATCATAGAACAAGTGTACATTTCCATGAAGAAAACGTTGTCATAGCAAAAAAAAGAATAAAAAAAGATGTCTAAATTGCATATTTTCAGACAGGATGCTTGTGTAGTGCAAAATTTCCAGGCTTCTGACTCAGCTGCATGTCGAAGAAAACGTTTCATTTGAATCTAATCGAGCATCTCCTTCCCTAAGCACTAACGTGTGTGTGTGTGTCTGTGTGTGTGTTTAGCTGGAGCTCATCAGACACATGCTGGAGTCAGTCTGGCTGAAGTACGAGCTGGGCCCTCGTGTTCTGTGCTTGTGAGTAGCCCTCCCTCGTCAGTGTGCGTCTCCTTTAAAAGTCATGTTTCTAACTAATGTCATGTAAAGTGTAAAGCACTGAAAGAATGTGTGTGTTCATCTTCACGCATCTTGTGCTCTGGACCACCCCCCCTCCCCATCACTCCCTACTGCGTGTGTTGTCCACATGTGCAAATTGGTGATGACCCCTCTTTCTCACGTTACATAACATCCCCGTCCAAACTTTTGTGTGTGTGTGTATGTGTGTGTGTATGTGTGTGTGTGTGTGTGTGTGTGTGTGTGTGTGTGTGTGTGTTCCAGGAAGCAGCAGGGCAGTCCGGCCGAATGGTCTGTGTTTCACTTCATGTTTCGGATCTTGGAAGCCACGAGGGGTCTTTGCCTGCCACTCCCACCTGGTAAACCCACACACACACACACACACACACACAACACACACACACACACACACACACACAACACACACACACACACACACACACTTTTAGTTGTTATAATCCAGTCTCCCTGTCTCAGAATAACAATGTGTGTCTGACAACAGAGGCAATAGACTCTCGTCTGCACTAATATAACCAAAAATATGTTAAACATTAGCATAGTGCAGACACGGGTAAAGCAGAGTGTGAATACATTTTCAGTCATTTGAATTCATTTTCCAGTGTTTGTGGCATAACCCCCCCACCCCTGTTACACAATCCCATGATTTTAGTTGCTCATGAGTGAAACTTTGTGGGTAAGAATCCCACTGGATAACTGGGAGAGAGAAAGGAAATGAGAGGTGCCCTGGAGCAAGGCAGCTCCTGCTTAACACTGAGGCTGCAGGTGTAAATGTGAGTGTGAATGCTGTAAAGCCGCAGGAATACTGAGTCATAGCTGCTAGCATGGCTGTACACTCTTAAGTCTTGTTTTACTTTTTTCTTTTCCTTTGTGGTTTTCAGGAACATTAAAAGCTAAGTCTTTTCTTCCTCTTCTTCTTCTTCTCCTTCCTCCTCCCCAGGCTATCACACCCTTTTAGCAGTGCTTGCTGTGCGCTGCCTCCCTCATCAGACCTTCCTACAGTACATTGATCACGGTTTCCTCCAGCTCACTGAAACCTTTCTGTCTCGCCTCATGACAGGTACACACACACACACACCTGAAACACACTCACAAACACACACGCTGCTAAGTCTCTCTTTGCGTATGTTTGTTCAAGAAAGATGTCGTCCTGCACACGTGGAGCAGCAGTCAGGAGACGGCAGTGGTCGAACAGAAACATCTCTCCATCGGCGTGTTAACGTTGTCATTGTGAGCATGTTAGCATGCCGATGTTTAGCATTTAGCTCGACGCACTCTACGTTTAGCATCATGCAGCGGCTAGCTCTTGTTAGCTGGACTCATTCAGTCATTCAGCCGGTGTAAAACACAGTCTGTTTTGTAGAATGTTCTTTTAATATAAAGGCACACAATGCAAAAAAAACAAAAACAAAAAAAAAATATCAAAATAATCCTAAATAATTAAATGACATCATCATTGTTTAAAAATTGTTATGCACTCTTTTGTACATCATGTGGTTTCTGTACAAAGAGGAAAAATGGAAGTAGTAGAGAAGTTTTGTATTCACGCTGACACAGTATTCAGCACTTCCAAGACCATCAGTGAGATTAAGTTTAGCAGATGTGTGTTAAAAATATGAAGCTACGATACAGGGATCACACCAGCAGTCATATTAGTTGTCATTAAGGAAGTTATTCTTCTGGCTGCTGTCTCTGTTGCCATACTGAGACGCAAAGAAATACAGGAATGGATTCAGACAGTGATTGAAAAAGTAAAAACATTCAACAAACGTCAGCATCTTGCTAACATGAAGCAGTTCTTCTGAATCCTTGAAGAGAGCGACCACATACAGCATACGGAGAATTAAGGGAAAGAAGGCAACGGCCAGGGATACGGCGATTATTCGGATGAAAAGTTTAGTCGCTCTGGGCTCTTTCTTCTTGGCCATTTTAGCTCGGTTGACCCCTCGAACAAGTAGCACATAGCAGGACAGCAGGACTAGGTGGCTGACAACTATGAATATGATGTAAACCACTTCGAAGAACGGTGTGATTGTGTGATTGCTGCAGGAATGAGTGCTGGTCCACTCTTTCTTAATGTCTGTTAGTGAAAACACGACTGGAAAAGCCTCCAGGGTTGCGAGCATCCACACAGAGAACAGTAAAAGCCGCTGCCATGTCCGGTCCAGCTTGGCCCACTTGTTAGGGTGAAGAATCTGCCAAATGAAATGGACATTATTTTAGTTTGATTTCGGACTGTATTCTGCTGTCACTACTTTTGTCCCACTTTACACAATTTGTATAAATCAGTGATTTCTTTGTATCTGAAAGTGGATTTCTGAGTGTATTTTACGCTAGCACCGACCTGAAATCATCAGACAAACAGGGTAATACAACCTACAAACAAAATCCCTAGCGCTACTTTTTTTTTTTTAAAAACCTAAAAGATTTACAAAACCCTCTGTGTGATTGGTAGTTCCTTACCTGGTAGTATCTCTGAAGGCCGATCAGCACCAGAATGTTTAAGTCGGAGCTGACGCAGAAAAAGAAGAAGTAAAAGACAAGCCGACAGACTCCATACGTCATATGTGATCCGCTGTAGAAAATGAGCATGCCAAAAGGCAAGCAGAGCAGGCAGAGCAGGTCCGACACTGCCAGGTTGAAGAAGAGCCGCTGCGAGATGGAGGAGCCGCGAAGACGCCGGCTGAGTTTTATTATCACCGTGATGTTGGCGGGGATACCAAGCAGACAAATGACGACAATCACACCGGCCACGATGTACCAGGGGTCGGGGATGGATCCAGAGGATTGGGGGCTGTTGCTGGAGGTGTTGGAGCTCTCGTTAACGCTCATCGTGGAAATGGGGGAGGAATGACGAAGAAAGATGAAGAACCGAACTGTTGAGTCGAGCTCAAGCTGTCTGTGACCTGGTTGCTGTTGCTGAAATACACCAGCACATGTACCCACACTCCGGTGGTCTGTGGTCTTGGTGTTTGAGGGGAAAATTTACTGTTTACGAAACCTTAGCCTCAGCGCTGCTCAAACCATATCTGCTCGTACCTGTGCAGTCAACCCAGGTGCTTTATATCTGAAAAGTGTATATGGAATATTTGATTTGAGGAGTAAATCTCAATTCTTCAGAGGCACACTGTCCACTGTGTTTTAAAGTTAAGTAGTAGAGGTTCCAAAAGGACATTAATCCTTAATCTTGGGTAGCAGCGCCTGACCTGCACACACTCTCCACAGCTACCGCTCAACCCCCACTGACATTTTGGGGAATCATTGATCGCACAACTTTCTCTAAACCTTTGAAAAGAATACCAGTGTGTCTAAACTACAGCCTCACAGAGCCGCTAATGTGGCTGTAAGCAAGCTCTTAGTTTTTTTTTGTTGTTGTTTTTTTTTGACCTGCATAGCATCAGATGATGTTTGACAACTGACACACAGGTGGCTGAGCCGTACCACACCTGTAATGAACTACTTTCTGAAATACACCCGAAAAACCCACAGGACAGTAACTGTGACAAACAGATGTGAACGTGTCTAGTATGGAGCTTTAAAGCGCTCAATACGAAACAGATGAATAGGACATAAGAGTGCAGGGGATGAAATAAACAGCCAAATGATGCCATAACGTAAATTATACATATAAAATACATTATTAAAACTCAGTTTAGTTATTGTGACATTTTATTTCACTACTCTTAATTTTCATTTTAATTGGAGTTATTTTTTAAAAATGTTGCTTTTATTTCGTACTGACTTAATGAATAGATTAATCAAAAAAAAAACTGAACAATAACTCAATTTAATTTTTATAATAATAAGTTCATGTAATTTTTTTTCTTGTTAATGGTTGTAGCTGAAGAATAGATAACTCTTAATCACCGAAGCTGTAAAAGCAGGTCACAGCACAGAGCTGCGACATGTTGGTGTGGGGGGTTTTTACCAGTACGCCACGCTGTATGACACAAGCACCAGAGCTCTTGGTGAAGGTTCATTCATCGCCTCGCTCAAAGGCGACTGCCTGACTGATGTGTATTTTGTGGATTGCATAGCGGAGGAAAAGCACATTGTTCAAAAGGACAAACCCTGCGACTAGGCGCTGAAATCAACAGAACCGAAAATATGTGGCCCTTCCTCGTCGCTCTTGATCTCGCTGTAGTTTACACCGTTCTCTCTCATGAACGCAACAAAAGATCTTCAAAAGATGAAAGGATTATTTTAGAGGGCCGAGTCCGAACTTAAAAGTGAGAGAAAAAGGCCGTTTCATGACTTTGAAGTGAGAGGGCTCGTGCGTCACTTCTCCCCGGGGAGCAATCAAATATCTATATATCCACTCAAGATTCAACTGGTGTGCACTTTCTGCCTCATTACAAACACACACAAACATTTTTTATTTATTTTTTTTTGCTCATGTGAGTTTTTCTCAGTCCAACCAGTCATCCTTAACCTGGGTGCAGACCTTTGATACGCCGCCTACATGTGGTAACCATAGATACATTATTTCCTGGAACACATGGGGGGAAAAGCTCTTGATTGGCCGACCACTTCGTAATCTGGGATTTTGATGATTGCATCGGCATTTATTTTACTTACAGTATTTCTGCAAAACAGAGAGTGAGAAGCGTAGAGAGAATGTGTAACGTTGCATCCCGTGTCAGATTTGTGAAGAGTAATTAGCGTCACATCTCCTCTCTTTTCCTCTCTTTTTTGGGGTTTAGATCTGGACAACAGTGAAGCCAACGAGAGACTCAAGTTCAGCATACTCAAGAGACTCCCTGAGGTACTTCTGTTATGTGTGCGTTCGAGTGTGTGTGTGTGCGTGGTCCAGCACAACGTATTTTTTGTTGCGCAGAGATGAGGAGCAGTCCGGGTTTATCAGCCACTCCGAATGACGACACGTGTGTGAGTGAACGAACCTGGAGGACAAGAGATGAAACGTACCAGTCGTTTTGACTGGACTGAAACTCTAATGCTTGGATGGTTGGAAGGAGTTTAACAATGCATGTGGCCATTATAATCCCGTCTGTGAGTGGGGGGGGGGGGGGGGGGGTTTGATCTTTTCTCGAATGGTTCTCTCCCCAAACTTCCCATTCTGGTCCAATTAAGAGTTTGAAGTTATTTTAGTTCTCATCTCCCTCAAGCCCCCCTCAAGCCAATCACAAAGCGCTTGTGTAACTGGCTGGTTGAGTGTGTGTGTGTTCGTGCGTGTGTGTGTGTGTGTGTGTGTGTGTGTGTGTGTGTGTGTGTGTGTGTGTGTGTGTGTCAGGAAGGGGGGTTGTGTAGGTAGTTGTCTACTTAGTGTGTGTGTTTGTGTCTTAACTGTTGTGTAACTTCCACGTGTTCCCGTGTGGGTACAGTATATTTCTGTGTGTGTGTGTGTGTGTGTGTGTGTGTGTGTGTGTGTGTGTGTGTGTGTGTGTGTGTGTGTGTGTGTGTTCCGTCCGCATTGTGATCAGAGGAATGTTGAGTGTTTAGTGTCTCTGTTCTGTTTCCTGCCTGTCAGACTTTTTGTTGGGTGAGTTTGGCAGGCAGGAGAGATTTAGCAGGTACAACACACACACACACACACACACACACACACACACACACACACACACACACACACACTGATAGAGTTAGAAAACAGGAAAGGTTCGCCCACTGTTGGAGATTTGTACCTTGACTAAACCCAGCACCTCCATAATTCTCATTAATAATGTGTGTAACGTCCAGAGGATTCCACTAAACCTTCAAATTATATTTCAGATTTCTGCAGTAACAGATACACAGGGGACCAGGAGCCTGTAGCATTAACTTCTTCATAGCTTTAAGCCTTCTATACTACTTACACAATAATGTTAATGTTTACTAAACGGAGATTTTAGGCATCAGTGAATTAAAACAGGCTCCAACACACGAAGCGGTTCTTATCATTTATTATTCATGAGCTTAGACCTTTGTTAAGTTCACCTGTACAACCTGGATCAGCAAATCACATAGTTTGAAACTTGTTGGTAGTTGGACTTCACCCACAAAAAGAGTGTAAAGATTTATAGATGTAGATCTTCTCCTCAGCTTGCTGAACCATGATCATCTCCCTATTTTAATATGAAGATGAATCTGGAAATTCTTCTCAAGGTTTTTAGGGCCGCGTTATAGGTGGGTGGTTGAATTCTTTTCAGTTTATTTGAGTGTTAATAATAATTCTTCTCACAAGGCCCCCTTTCTTTTACCCCCCCCCCCGAGCTTTTCGTCCCTGAAAACGAACTTACGTTTACTCTTGTCACACGTTGCATATGTGAACTAGTTCAACCGAAGACTGAATCTTCCCTCAAAGATGAACAATTGTCATGATCAGCAAGAGGTCAAATATAATGTTCATTCAAATTTGAGTGAGAAGTCTCAAAATAAACAGCTTTCTATTGTTAAACATCGAACACTGCGACCCCTCCAGGAGGCCCTGACCTCCAGGTTAGGAATCACTGTCCTAAGGAACCAGCAGTGATCCTGACATGAAATTGTTATGTTCTGATATCATGTCGCTGTATGTATAAATGGTCTCTCAATTGAACTTCTGGAAAAAGACGGATATCATGAGATAAAATTACATAAACCGTGACAGAAGGTTTGATCCACATTACCTGCTTCTTTTGCAAATAATCATAACTAATTTCAAAAAGCTGCATGTTCTTGAAAGTACTTTTAGCCCTGATTATGCAGGAAAGAAAAAAATGTATTAATGAATCTGAGGAACTTGTCAGGAGCTGGCTGTGCTGTTTTCTCAACTCGTTTCTTCTCACCTCTGATGGAAACACAATCCTTCAGCAGCTCCAGATCAACCTGGCAGCCCGTTTGAAGCCGGACAGAAAAAGCAGCCTCGAGGAAAAGCTGCATTCCTTCTCACTGTCAGTCACACCAGTAGACTCTGTTTGCTTAAGATGTATTTATTACTGCGGTGCGCATTGCACAACACTGAAAAATAAGATTTCCGTGGAAACTCATTAGCAGTGGACTCGTAATGGGTTTGAGTTCCAGTTGGCAAAATAGAGAAGCACAGATGTTCACATGCTCCAGGGATGATTTTTTTTTTATGACAACATGAGCTACATGCTTAAAATATAAACTCTATTGTGTGTGTGTGTGTGTATGTGTGTGTGTGTGTAGCCTATGGAGCAGAGGATCTACCATATGTGGGATCATCCTGTCAGTTCAGCCTCAATCTCCAGAGATTACGTCAGGACTCTGCTGGAGAAACACAGCAAAACCAAGGTAACACAGCACAGTGCATCACCCTCTGTAACTCTCTCTCTCTCTCCCTCTCTCTCTCTCTCTCTCTCTCTCCCTCTCTCTCTCTCTGTCTCTCTCTCTCTCTCTCAGACACACACTTAATGCACGCACACACACTATAGGGGGAGAGACTTCCTGACAGGAGTGTGAAATTAACATTTCTTCTGGAAAATGGTGATGGGCTGTGGCCTCTCTTGTCCTAAAGCCCCCCCCCCAAAAAAAAAAAAATTTATTATTATTTTCTGCAAGGCCACAACTCCAGAAGAAAAAATGCCCTCCGTGGTTTTTTTTTATTTTTTTTATAAAATAAATGCAGCTAACACAGCATCTGTCCACTTCATGATGCTATCGGCTAATTGGCTCGCAGCAGACCAGTCGCATGGCGTGCGATCACAGATAAGAGTTCTGAGGTCTAACAAAGCTAAACTGCAGCCAACTTAAATGGAAACAAGTACGTTATGGTCACTGGTTTCTGGGCTTGTTGCAGATTTTTCTTGAATGTTTGTTTTTGTGTTTTTCCTTCCTTCCTTCCTCAGGGTTTTGCATTCACCAGCAGAGACAAGCCCGGGTTCAGACCTGAGTTTCTTCCTCTTACCTACCTGGCAAAAATACTCTCCGATATAGAAGAACAAGGTAGTGTATATTTGTGTGTGTGTGTGTGTGTGTGTGTGTGTGTGTGTGTGTGTTTATATCCTGCTGGGTTTAGAATCAGAGGCCTTTGGAGGATTAAGACAGTGTGTGTATTCAGTGTGCGTTTATGTGCATGCTTGGTCAAAATCTCCATCATGAAAAATAGAAGGAAGTATGTGTGTGTATGTATGTATGTGTGTGTGTGTGTGTGTGTGTGTGTGTGTGTCTGTTGCATCCTCTATAATAAGCTGCTTCTCACTCTAACTGCTCCGCCTCTGTTCCAGCTTTGAACCCGTTCGAGGAGACGGAGAACGTGGACGCCAGGTTCGTGGAGGAGACGGCTCTGAAACAGACACTAATACTGCTGGGCTTTGATACAAAGTGAAGAATGTGGAGGAAGGAGGAGGCGGCGGGGGGGGGGGGGGGGGGGGGGGGTCGGGGGACTGCGGATGGATAGATGGATGGATGGGTTGAGGGAGAAACAGATGAGGGGGAAAATGCATTTGAGAGCACAGTCATCATTGACTGTGGCCTTGAGGACAGGTAACGGCTGGGTGGATGATGGAGGAGCCAGGAGTGAGAGATGAATGGAGAGATTGAAAGGCAGAGCGCTCGTAAACAAGCTCTCAATGGCTGATGACAAATCGGGGTGGGGCGGAGGGATAGATGGATGGAGAGAGGACAGATCTGAGGGGAGAGTAGGGGAGGCAGAGCAGGTGAAAAAATGCTCACCCTATTTCTTATAAATCCTGACGTGTGGGAGGGACGGTATGAACAGTAACCAAAAGATCTTCAGTAGGTGATGTACTTCAATTTCAGGAAATATGCTTTTCAAATATTTATTGAAAATCAATAACTGCAGGCAGCTATTTGTATTGACTCAATTTCTGTAGCTTGCAACGCTCCCCTCCAGCGCCTCCTCAGCTTCTCCGCTGTCTCTCAAACAATTTATGAACATCGACGTCAAATCCTGCAAACAGTATTTATAAATCAAACATGATTGTTTATCCTCCCGTGCTTCCTGTAATGCCGCTGCAGCCCCATCAACTTGATTACACACCGACAAAAAGCTTCGATAGACAGAGTGGCTTGATATGTTCAGGCAGCGGCTGCTATGCATCTAATCTGATTTCAGCACGGGAGTTATACAGAATGGTTGCTTTAGGAAGTGGCCGAGGTGTGAGTCGGCAGGACTCACTGGAAGATATTTAGGTGTTGTAAACTAAATGTGCAAATTCTTCATCTACATCTGAATGTAAATCCAAGTCTGAATGAGGAGTGGCAGATGAGCGAGAAGGATTTTCAAGATTTGAGACAATTAAGATGTGGATTAAATGAAATGTTAATAATGTCAGGAAGATGTGTGTGAGATAATCAGGAAATTCACTATTTGTTGCTGCTGTTGTTTAGACAGTATCATTTGAAATGACTATGTTTCAGCACTGTACACAATGATACCGTAATTTGAAAAATATACATACGTTTTTCTACAAAAGCTCAGGCGACGTTTTCACAATCAAAAACAACCGCAAAAGAAGTTGCGCTGAATGAAAAGGCTCTAAAACTGTTCGAATGTTGATTTCAAGCGAGACTATTTCACCTTTAGAAGATCAAATTTGAAAAAAAAAACAAAACACATTCTTACTCAAACAAATGAAAGGTCGAATTCATAAATAATAAAACACACCTGTGCTTAGTTCAATACACAGCACAATTTTGATGCTAGTCTTATAGTCTGATATGACCAGTAGCTTGTAGCGGCTAATGTTAACAAACTGCAACGGCATCACTGAGCCACTCCATTATTATACAGTCTGTCCTGGTTATTACTCTTCCTGTTTTGACTGGTGTCACATGATGTTTTAGCATTTACCATTATCTCTCATAATTGTCACTTAAAGTTAGTGTTTGATACTCTGTGCTATACAGAAATATTAAAGCCTCCCAGCTCTACTTAATAATTAAAACATTATATATGATACATAATACATGAGGGGGAAACAGCAGACTTCAGTGACTTTACAATAACTTTATTTTGTATAGCACATTGCAAAATCAGTCTGAAAATGCTTGACAAACCATTAAACAAATAAGATAGTACAGGGTAAATAAAGCAATAAGAACTGAGGTCTACACACACACACACACACACACACACAGATGCTCAAAGGTCTGGTTTGAATAACATGAGTGTGTGCCCTCAATCACAACTGAGCGTTTAATGTAAGTGTAGAAATTCTTTGGTAGTGGCGGTCGTGCGTCTGTGTTGCGTTTGTGTGTGTTCATAATCGTTTTTTTTTTATAGTGTCAGAGTATTGGCACCCTGCGCACCAGCCGAGACTTAATACCAGAGATTATTTACATCTTAAGTTGCGCTTCGATTTCGAGAAGTTACATAACAGTCCTAGTCTGAGGAAAAAGGGATCTTTCTGCCACTCATGTTTCGTTTGTTTACACATAAAAAGTTTTGTAAGATGAAATGTGAATAAAGAGATTTTTTTTAACTGTATTTTTCTTTTCTTCCTCATTTTTGAAGAACATGGAGCACAGAGAAACTTTGTGGTAAGTCAGGCCTTGGCTCACTTTGTTTCCATTGAATTTCCTTTGAACCCTGAAAAAAAGTGCTAATTGCACAGTGGAGCCTTGAGATAAATTAAGAAACGATCTGAACTCGCAGTCAGATAGTTTGTAGCGTGAAAAGCTCTGCAGAGGAGGAAGTGAGCGCTCATATTCTTGAGAATATTTGAGTGTTTTGGACAGACTCAGCAGAGTTCCACTGAAGTCAGGAAATAATCTCAGCATCAGTCATCACACACGCTGAGTCACATTTAGTGAAGAACACACCCATCACGCTTTTGTACACGCTTGTATTACAATACCTACCTAGTTTTTCAGTTTTTTTTCTACCCTGAGTTACAACACCGTCTCGTTACAGTTTGCTTCAGATCATTTCTCCTCTGGGGAATTCCTTTTTTAAACGTGAACAAATTGCTCATTCCCCACTTGATTGCCTCCCCCACACTTTGTTATGCAGCCGGTGTTATGTAGCTGACTAATAAGCACAAACAGTTAGGGGGCTAAATTAATCTGACAGCTCTCACCATCAGCCCGCAATGGATCATCACACACACACACACACACCACATCACTGGGTGGACAGGGCTGGCTCGAAATCCGATAAACTCTCGCCTGCTGCCTTCTTGAACCTCTTAAGAAGTTGACTCACACAGCGTGTTTTGCAAATCAAGCTCAACACGGTGTACACCAGAGGTTTCCAAACATTTTTGTCTGACATACCCCACATCCTGTATTAGCGTCAGTACACCTTCACCGGCAAAGTCGACTGTTTATCCATCACTTTTATATGACTGTGAAACTGTTTATCCATTACTATATACAGACTTTTGGGTGTAACTAATTATTTAAACGATTTTGCATTACTTTTAGTTTCCTGTTTCTACCATTTATCCATTCCTTTTAACTGGCTAACGGTTTCAACTGTCCCATCACTTTTAGCAAACTACGTCAGCAGTTTATCTTTTACTTTTAGCTGTCAACAGTTCATTCATTACTTTTAGCTTATTATTTCAGCTGTTTGCTCATCGCTTTTAGCTAGTTACCCATTTCACCATTTATCCATTACTTTAAGTAATGATAACTGTTTTGACTGCTCCATTTTTTTTGGTAATACAACTATCAGTTTCTTTTGGCTCATAACTTAGTGTTTATCCAGTAACCTTTAGTTAATTATGGTAATTCAACTCATAAATTACTTTCATTTGACTATTTTAACCGTTTATCCATTGTTTTTAGCTAGCTTGCTAATTAGCTTGCTAACTGCTTCTCATGACGAGTGTCACAACAGACTCATCCTTTAGGAATTATGTACTGGGGAGTCAATCTATTGTTAGCGCACTGGTTCTTGTGACAATAAATTTACCACACATCAATCACACCACTTTATAATTCTATTCAGAAGTTTTTTTTTTTTCCAAAACACAAATATGTGTACATACATACACAGCATTAGCCCCCACATGAACTTGTTTCTCAAGCACACACATGCTCACAAGCTGCAAAACACACTCATAAGATCAGCAGATACGACAACTTCGAGTAAGGTTTAAGAAACTTCAGAGGCTAGGGACTTTGTTTCAGTCTCCAGTAACCAACTCTGAACTCTCCACCCCACTTACTCTCCACTTTTATCCATTTTCCCCTCCCCGACTCTCCTCTGCTGCCTTTTCCGACAGCCATCTCATTCCTCTTCATTTAAATTCTCCTCTCTCTTTGTCATTCTCTATGCTCTTTCATTGCCTGATCTTCCTCTCCATATTTATATTTATCATTTCAGACATTAGGCAGCCACTCTTAGCCTAGCTTAGAGCTTAAATCCACTGCAATTTATTCATCAGCTGCATGATTACAACTGCGAGGAATGAAACAGTAACGAGATGAAGAATATGTAGAAATATGTGAAATGAATTTCTTTCTAAGAGAAAGGTAGTGAGACAATGATGATGTGTTGAGTACAGAAATAAATACAAAACTTCCTGTTGGTGAACATGATACAATAATAAACACAAATTTAATTTCCCCCATGTCCTCTGTCTTCCCTTCCACTCTCCTACAGTACTTAGTGTTACAGCAAGCAGCGTGTAAACAAGTTCTTGCCAGTAAATGTAAAAAAAACAACAAAAAAAAGGGAAACAAAAATCACAACCAGATGCAGTCCACGAGTACACACACAAATGACAAAACAGCAGTGGTATGCTGAACAGCTAGGACGAAAACACACACAGGAAGCAGAGAAGTGGAGGAGGAAGGAGTGAGAGAGAGCAGATAGATCAATAAATGTGTGAAAGGAATAAGAAAAAAATGCCCCAGAAAATATATTAAAAATTAAAACGTTCATTTATTTTTGAATTTCTGCTGATTCCTGTAGTGAAGATTCAATGTCTCGGAGGGACACTGATGTGAAATGTGTGGATTCTGATTAAAAATCAGCCTCCAACTTCATGAATACACAGTAGTCTTGATGTGCAAACATGTATATTGCTTCCTATATCTCTAAGGGTTTGACTGTTGGTTTGCGGATGTGTCTCATGTTGGCTCCTGGTTGGGGGGGTTTGAAGGGGGCCTGGGATCCATAGGGTTTGGGCAGAGGAAGAGAGTCGGTCTGGGGGATGTACGCGTTAGGACGAGCTTCAGCTGTGGTGTACTCTCCATTAGGCAACTGGTTCCACTCTTCTTCTTTAGCCAGCTGCACACACACACACACACACACACACACACACACACACACACACACACACACACACAAACAAACA
This sequence comes from Seriola aureovittata, assembly GCF_021018895.1. Classification (NCBI taxonomy): domain Eukaryota; kingdom Metazoa; phylum Chordata; class Actinopteri; order Carangiformes; family Carangidae; genus Seriola; species Seriola aureovittata. The sequence continues at coordinate 10,527,994 of NC_079385.1, read as the reverse complement.
CACACACACACACACACACACACACACACACACACACACACACACAAACACACCAGAGGCAGTTTGAATATTTGATGTGAGACTGCATGACCTTGAACTAAATAGTTAAAATTCCTTTTTCCTGAATTTTAATTGTGAAAATGGAATAATTAATTCCAAGATTTATTTTATTTATTTTTTAATATCTCAAGACAAATGCAAGGGCACCAATGAACAGTTGAGCTCAAAATCTCAAGGCTGATTAAAGTTTGATCTATGAAGTTTTTTTTATTTTTTTATATTAACTTCCATAAATGAAAATACACATTAGAGAGAGAGAGAGAGTGATTAGAGATGCTGTGCAGGATGTGATATACAGGATTTTGTCTTTTGGAGTAGAATAATATCAAGACAGTGTAAGCTGCACTTAATCATCTGTCAGACCGACAGGTTATGACACACAGATGACTTTAACAACAGATGATTAATGCATGTTTTTGTCAAAGCACTAAGCTTTAGAAACAAACGGCATTACAAAACACTGAATTCAGACATTTGCTGGTATATGTTCCCTTGGCTAGAACATTTTGTTCCTGCTTTAATGAAACTAAAATATGACTGGTAGAAAACTGACAGTGGCTGGCAAAATTGATTTGAACCCAATATGGCTGATGAATCAATTTGTAACCATGGCTGACTACTGCTGAGGAAAGGGAAAAAAAAAAAAAAAAAAAAATTCCAGTGTGCATACATCCTCATGACACTACAGTCCTCTCTGACTTTCACCCCACAACAGCATGTAAATGAACTGTGTGAGACTTCAAAGAGATAGCGATTTTCTCGTGCGTATGAACAGTTTATCCGCTGGCATGTGATCTAAGGAGTGCACACAAAAACAGGAATAATGGCTTTGAATGCAAAAAATAAATAAAAAAATAGAAACTCTGCCAATAAATAAACAGGAGAAGATATATTCCCTTTGTCAGGTTCATAAACACAATTATATTTTAAGACAAAACTAAAAATGTACGATAATGAAGAGAGAAGTGGAAATAAATTCCTCTATCAGATACACAGCGATGTTTCTGTTTCTGCATGCTTCTTCCTGTTTTTACTACATGCAGAGGGTTGTGGTGATTGAGGAAACACAGATGGGCAACAGACAGCTGGACTGGTTTCAGACACCACTGATCCATGTGTGCCTTTTTTTTGTGTAGACAGTCTTTACTTCTGTTTGTCAGCCCGTCTGCCCTTCTTGTCCCATGTTTGTGCATGTGGGGAAAACGGTTCAGTTTCTGTCTAGTCTCTCTGTGTGTGTGTGTGTGTGTGTGTGTGTGTGTGTGTGTGTGAGAGACAGTATCTATTCCCTTCTCTCTGTCTGTGCATCTTCAGGTGTACTGCCTGCCTTTTGTCCCTCAGAATCTTAATTGATTCTTGCCCCGTGTCGTGTCCCCACTCCACTTGGTTTTCCCTTTGTCACTCTATCTTCTTTTCTCGCCCCTCAGACGCACACACAAAGATCACTGGTCAGGAAGTGATTAAAGCACTGTGTTTCTTTACCCTCTCTCTCTCCTCTTTGTCCCTCTGCCTCCTCTTCTTGTCGCGGAGCATCCTCCTCCACTCCTCCTCTATCTCAGGGCAGGGTGGCAGGCCCTGCTCCAGCCGCCGCTGGCACCTGTCCATCTGGAAACACAGGGGCAGCGCGAGAAACATTCACTTCATATTCCTATCACTGCGTCCGCTCTTTGCTCTCCTGGCTCCAGTTAGAATTGAATTCTAACTGCGCCCGAAAAACAGATGGTTGTATTAGTGTCAGAATTAGGGCATAGTTATGACTCTGCATTTTCGACTTGTAGTTGTGTCTGCAGCGAGCTGCGGGCATACATCAGCTGCAGGGGCTCTTCAGGTTATTAACACAACTCTTGAAACATTTACAAGGCGTATGGGAAATCCTCTCATTTTTATTAGTTTAATTTTTTATTGAAACAGAAAGCAGTGAGACTCTCTGCTCACACCGGTCTCAGAATTTCAAAATATGTTCCTTAAACGATGGTTTAGTTTAGCCAATGGCAGCTGTCAGTCAAAACTGATTTTATTTAAGCAACATTTTCATCGAGAAGTGAAACGAAATCATTTTACCTCAGTGTGTGTTTGGACATGCTGCCTACAAAGCTGAATTTACTGTTTCTGTGCTGCCAGCTGAACTCTCTCCTCCACTACATCCTCAGAGGACCAGACAGATGTTGAAATTTACTGTTAAAAAGTATAAAACTGTAAACACGATATCTGTACAAGCAAAACCACTTGTTATTAAAGTTTAAGATGTTTGATGTGTAAAATTAAGAGGCTATGAGCAACGTTCCCTTAAAGTTGCACAAATCAATGATTAACAGCATGTAATGTGAAACGTGCTGGCTGTAAGCTAATGATGCTTCAAGTCTGGTTGTGTAAATATGCAACTGTTTTCTAACAAGTTAACCACAAGAATTTTATATGGTGCTGATAGCCAGTGTTGTGTTTACAGCTTGTCTCCACTGCCGCCAAGTAGGTGTGAACGATAAGCAAAAGAAATTATATGGTGATTATTTAGGCAGATATTATCACGATTTCAGTTGGAAATGTTTTTTTTGCATTTCGTTTTCACTGAAAAAATAAAAATGGTGAAAAAGTGAATTTTGCTGGGGCTTGTACCAAACACGCATGTTCCTTTATGTCTGTAAATGCATCGCATAGCATTGTTGTGCTACAGAGAATACACAAATCTTATTCTCCAGTGTGTTGTGGCTCATATTACCTTTCGCAAAAAATTTCCGATATTGCGTTTTCGATAACATTTTAATTAATTGATCAAGTGGCTAAAAACACCAGTTGTACCAATTACAGATATAATACAGGAAACAGTGAGTTACAGCTAGCATTACATGCTTAAAAGCTGTACAGTAGCATGGCTATGCAGAAATAGCTTTAGCTTACTGATTAACAGTAGACTAAAGTACAGGCAGTAACTTGGTACACGTAAACAAAATGTTACACACTTATAGACATGTAATATTATAAAACCAACATTTACAGAGAGATTAACTTACTGTTAATGCAGTCTTTGTTTTTGTTTTTTTTTAAATAAATCACGTGAGGTGTGGCTCAAATGTCAACAATAACTTTTTGGTTGCTATAGTTACACAAGTTACTAAGAGGCTAACTGCTACCTGCTATAGATGTTTCTGGTCCAACATTGCTTGGCCTTGATAGGGATGAATGTATGTGTAATGTATTCAGTCTGATTATCAGGTGACCAGTACACAAACAATAACTTGTTTTGCTAAACTTTGCAGGCCCAGGGGTGGCTGTGAGTTTTTAGCACCATTGCTATACATGAATCCCTGATCCTTTCATTTACTGTGTCACCACTGATTCATTTATTTGTCCTTGTATAGTGTCTTGCTTTTATTAACCCTCCACATGGGCGACAGCTGTGGACAGAGGTATCATGTTTACAGGTTGTGTGTCCCTCCATCCGTCCTGTCACCAGACAAAACATGCTTTTAGCCATAACTCAAGAATTCATGTGCTAATTATGACACAGTTTAACACGAATGTCTAATAGGATTAATGAAGTGATGACATTTAAAATCCAAAGGTCAACTTCACTGTGATATCATTCTTGCAAACGTTCTGCAAAAACACTTCTGGCCATTATTCAATGCTGTAACTCAGGAACGGAAGGAGAGGTTATGACCATATTTCCTGCGACTTGACTAGCTGGCGGAGGCATAGAAGTGCGAGACAGTAATTCTAGTTGACATTGCTTTATTTTTATGAACTCACTGGAGTTTTATAAAACTCATTTATGAGCATTATTTTGTCTCTTTGTGTTTACCTCTTGATTTATTTTACAGTGCAGATAAGCAAGATAAATGGGTTTGCGGTGAAAGATGGGACACAGTGAAGAACTTTTTTTGAGACACTTTGCTGTCTTCGATCGCGGTCAGTGGAGAGTGACAGGAATAAATTGGAAAGACAGTGGGAGACTGAAGGGAGAATGTGCAACTAAGATCACAGTTTGGACTCCAGAATCACTTAGTTGTGGGTGCCAGTAGGCGCTGTAAGTGAGAGAGACCACCTCTGACCTGGAGCTCTTTCTCTTTGATCTCTTGTCGTTGAGACAAAGCAGCGGCTTGCTTCATGGAAAGTTCCGCAGAAACTGCCATCAGACGGTGGTTGGTGTTGATTATATGAGTTCGGAGATCGTTCAGCTGGAAGGTAGACAACACACACACACACACACACACACACACACACACACACACACACAGTTTTGGTGAGTCTTACATTGATTCAACATTCACTTGGATATTACATCAACTACATGCAAATCGACCTTTGAGCTTATATTTTTTGTAACACACACTTGTATCTTGTGTGGTTGTGTTGCACTTCGAATCAGTGTAATGAACCTTGTTCCACTTGCTTTTGTTAAATGTACTGCTCGGTGAACTCTGCCCACTCTGCATGCTCCTCACATGGGCCCGCACATGCTCCTCAAACAATACGTGAGTGTGTTTGTGAGAGAGACACAAAGAGAGGTAAACCACCAGACTATAAATGAACAGGTGAATGATATAACAAGTGTATCTACATGTGTGTGTTAATCTGAGTGTGTATTCTTTTGTCTTGCAGCTTCTGTTTGTGTCTGTATTATCTGATTTGTGTGTGTATGGGCCAAGCTTTATCTCTGTCTGTGTGTGTGTGTGTGGATCTTGTTGTCTACCTTCTTCCTCAGTGATAGTCTGTCCTGTTGGCAGTTCTCGGCCTGTTCGCCGAGCGGCTTTGAGAGCCGGGTCACCTGGTCCACAAGGAGCTCTTTTTCCAGTAACTGCCTCTCGCGTTCGGCTAGATTCACCTCGAGCTCCATGTGCACGCACAGACACACAGTGATTATTGTCTTGCAACACAGTTTTTAAAATGTTAAATGTTAAAAAGAAAAACTAACATTATAGTGTTGTTGAGTACCTGCTCAATTTTCTTGACCAGTTCAACAGTTGATGGGTCTTTGCCTTTTAGCTCTTTATAATCAACTGTTTGATTCAGATCTTCAAGCGTCTTGTCCCTGGCCTCTGAAAGCTGACAGATGGAGAGAATTAGAGACAAAAACAAGACAAGACTGGTGGCTAGATGATGCAGTGGTTAGCACTGCCGCCTCACAGCAAGAAGGTTCTGCTTTCGAACCTGCCGGCCAGTAGGAGTTAATCCTCGTGCCTGCGTGGGTTTCCTTCAGCTCCCTCCCACAATCCAAAGACATGCAGGTGAGGATAAATGGTGACAAATTGCCAAGAGGTGTGCATGTGAGTGTGAATGGTTGTTTGTCTGTATATTCTAGCCCTGTTATAAACTGGTAACCTGTCCAGTGTGTGTCCTACCCTTGCCCCGTGTCGGCTGGGATTGGACCATAAAAGGCTAATGAATGAATGAACCAAGACAAGACAACAAGTCAATACACTCAGTACACATGTACAGTGTACTGAGATATAAAATAGGTATACTGTTCATATAGGCCAAACAGTACTCATGAAGTCGCTGTCATTACTGTCTAGAAATGAAAACAATATAGAAATTTCCCACAGAACAACAGACTTCACACAAATGAATACTACTGTCTGTGTTTCAAGTGCCTTGTCCTCCAGGCATTTAAGATACATGTCTTAATAGGGATTTTAAAAAAACGCTTAAGACATTATTCAGCTAAATGTAGTGCCTATATGGGACTTATTCCCCACTAGGTAACGAGTCACTGGCAAAGTGTGATAAGAGAAACTTAAATTTAAAATGCCACAGGATCCCTCTAAGGTACGTTTTGACATCCCGTAAAACAGCAGGAAGGAGGGGAGGTGAGGATACAAAAGAAAGCACAACAAGATGAGTTAAAAGAGCGAAGACAGTAAAGGCAGACAGGACAAGAGAAGACATTAAAATGACGTGAGGGGACAGCGCTGGCATTTTAGATTCACGCCTTCAGTTGACACGGACATGATTTAGTGAATAAGAGTTTAGATGAACAACAGAAGATTAACACCTAAAACATTAGTCAAAAGTACCCTGCAGAGTGACCTCTCGTAGCACTATGCACCAGTTTTTAGATGGTGCTTGTTTTGTTCGTGCACTAGACCAAACACACACACACACACACACACACACACACACACACACACACACACACACACACACACACATGTGAACATGGGAAATGCAATAAACAACCCTTCCAATGGTTCCACATTTCTCTCGTAATCCACAGGCGGTGGAGACACTTGAAGGAATGTAGCAATGTGCGATCAAAGGCAGGGTAGAAGAAAACTGCAAGCTGGTAAACATGGATGAAAACGTTACAAGTTTCAAAATTCTTGAAAAAAAAAAAAAAGCTGAAGAAAGAAATGCATTTAACACATTTGTTAGACCTCATGGAGACACACAATACATGTTAGTGCGTAACACTTTCTGTAGACTGCTCTATAGGGCGCCTTTAAACTAATCTAGCAAGCAAACATGTCAAACTTCACAACAGGTCCAGCTATAATGTTAACATCTTCTGATTTCTCTGTTTTATATCACTGTCAACCCCGAAGAACAGTCAGTACAAACTTATGTTGTTTGCCCAGACTTTGTTCAAACACAAAGAACTGCAGTTAAAATTCTAGTGGAGATCCCAGAGTTTTGAAAGATAGTGAATATGTTTGACTGAATTTGGGGGAAATGTGGATAAATTGAGACACAATTATTCACACTATTTCCATCTAATAGAAGGGTGACGCCAAAAAAAAAAAAAAAGGCATTGTATATAAAGCTCATGCAGCTTCAATGAAGAGTTGGGGATACAGAATATATACTTTATATATGTGATACTATCAGTGTGAAAAAAGTACACACATAGAGGGGAAATGAAAAGAAACTTGATGTTAAAGTGGCAATCTAGAAGATTTTCATTTAAATAAGTGTCTTTAAGGTCACTATCGCTGAATGAGGTAATACAATGGCGATTGAGCCAATGACCCACTGATAAAATTATATAGAAGTCCTTGCATTTTTCTGTTTTATAAAGTGGGTTGTCTGGTGTGACTCGCCCGCAAAATCACAAGACTGCAATTACCATGTATCACCACAGGTGTCGCCAGAGATAACACACAGATCTTTGAGATTGCTACCTTGTGAGTCGTATTGAATATATTTAGGTTTTGGATTATTCAAGCAAAACATAATTAGCACATTAGTTGAAAGAGAATTATGTTCACTGTAGGAACACCCAACCAAAAACACCCAACCATCAAGAGGATATGGGATCATGGCTGCACCTGGAATCAGTCTATTTCATGAAAAAAGGTTGTTCTAATATCCAGTATTTAATGTGGGTTATAGAGACAAAGATCAATAAGAAGTGAGGTGCAGGGATTGTAGATGGAAATGAGCAATCAATCAGAGTAGCTACAGTGTCTCAACAGGGAAGTTAATGCAAATGCACAATCGGCCTCATTACAGCAAAATAAATGTAGTCTATATATAAGAATATATGAAGCTGAATTGATCAAGGAACCTTGACAGGGACCACAAAGGGGACATAAGCAGAAAATAGAAAGAAGGAAAAAAAAAAACAGATCAGATGACAGAAGAGAAAAAGAGAGAATACATGAGAAAATATTAATAGACGCCTAGGGAGATCGGAGAGGGAGACAAATATAAGTGAAGAAGAAATGATTGGATCGACTGCAGAAAGTAAAGAGAGGGGTGGGGAGGAGCTGAGGAGAAAAACAGGGTGTAGAAAAATATTGTGCACAGGCGGTCTGACCTGACATGACCCGGCTTATGAAACAGCAGCTTCTCCTCCATTCAACCATACAGTGTGTGTACTTAGATGCATGTTTACGTGCCTGTATCTAATGTGAGAGTGTGTGTGTGTGTCAGACTTGAAAGACAGCGTGGAACAAAGTGATGATTCCCATTTTCTCTCCCTTCATGGGATGAGATTAATGAAGCCTCACTCATGCAAACAGACAGCGAGTCTGATTAAAACAGACTGAGGTGTTCAGTCTGATAAAAAGATGCTTCCCCCCTCAACGTCATATGACTTGTTTTAACTTCATAGTATGGCTGTCATGTGATTAATCGAGGTGTTTGTTAGGTTATAGTTACAGATGCTCAGGAAGAACTGAAGTTGAGAGGAAGAAACACTGACAGTAAGCAACTGATAGACTGAAAAGCAGAGATAGAGATGAGAGTGGAGCAGATGAACTCAGAGATGCTGATAAAAGACCGACAGACAGGGGAAGATAAAGTGAAGAAGAGCAAAGGAAAGACAGCATGAGGCCCGCAGTGAGAAAAGGAACGAGAGATTGGATGTGAGAGCAGAAAAGAAAGGCAGAATTAGAGAGACAAGAGATGCTGAGAAACAGGAATTGGGGCTGACCAACAGGGACCAGGGTTATCTGCAGTTTTCACAGAGAATATAACTTTGACAACAAAACCTTGTTCATGGTGCGAGGAGCTGAATGCATGATTAGGTAATTTCAAAAACAAAATTAAGCAACAAAGCAGGCTAGATGTTCCCATTTCATGCTGAATGTACAAATGAAAGTCACCAAACTGTAGAATATGATAGTGACACCACAAAATAAAGTAGAACTGAATTTTGATTTCTTCCCACTTTTTATGTGAGGGAATAAACTAAAAATGATACAGCAGCTATTGTGCAGACTTTTTATACTTTTTCAGGAGAAGATTAAACTTTTTTCAAGCTTCTAGGTGGACATTTCCCTTGGCAGAGGGTGACTGACAATGCGTCTCCTAGGTAGCCTGAACTCAAATGTCAACTACCGGAGGTGCACTACTGACTGGAGCACGTCCATTCAAAAAGTGAAAGTTACTTTCTGAATAGAAGCTGGTTAGCCGAGATGGCTGAGTGGAAGCTAGTTATCCTAGCCGGCCAATGTAAGCTAGGATTCCGGCTGAGCCTTCACTTTTCTACATATTTCATATTTCGTTAGCTAGCTTGCATTAGTTGACCCCCTTTTCATGGGTCCAGTTGTGTCGTTGCAAAAATGATTAGACAATCAAAAGTACAGCAATGAGTTGTCCATATTCTCAGCACTTTGTACATTACAGAGTCAGAGAGACACGTAGCAATGACAAACAACGTTGGCCCTGGAGTAAATGACTATAAGGCTATTGGAGCTGAAATGATATTAAAGCTATTTTCAGTGTCTGCCAATGACAAAACTACCAGTACTGGCATCGCCAATCTGGACCAAAAACCAAAGCCCCCCCCCTGGAGAACAGTAATATAGGGCGCACTGTCAATTTGACCAAATCACAAGTAATATAGGGCGCACTGTCAATTTGACCAAATCACAAGTCAAAACCAACACAAAAATGAGTTTGACTTGTTAGGGGTGAAATAAAATAATAACTGAATAAAATAATTGAATAATGGATATTCAGTACAAAGAAACCTCACTGCATCAAAGATGTTTTAAAACACTTCAAAGCAAGGAACTTTTTCAGACGTCAGAATCTGCAAATACTCTGCCTGTGATGAGTGTGTGCCCAGTCCTAACTTTTGAGTCTGATTGATCCGTGTTCCACCCTCATACGTAACCACCCTCAGCTATTTAAACAGTACATGATGGATGGGCATACAGCCTGTCTGTCACTCTCCTTCTCCCTGCTCCGCTCTTCAATCAGTCTTTTTTTCCTTCTGTGTTGCCCTCAGTCTTAACATTTTTATACCCGTCCTCCTCCTTTTTGTTTGTCTTTCTTTTTGTATTCATCTGTCTTTGTGTCAGTGTCCCTGTTCTGCCTGCCTGGATCTCTGTTTTCTTCATCTGACATTCACAAAGAATAGCTGCTTTCTTGGCTCATGAATGCTGTAAACCATTGTACATATGAAAGCATCCACGCAGAATGCAATTTGCATATAATTTACATAATTTCAGCCCAGTTAGTAGTTAACATGATGGCTTAAAAAGCTGCATAATGGATGGCACATAATATTGCATATTTAACAGTGATAATAAAGATAAATAATTATTTATACCTTATTAAAGTAACACTTCCCAAAAATGGGTTACAAAGTGCCTCACAATTAAAAGACAAAAGACAAGGGACAGATCAGTAAGGCAGAAAGGTCAGTAACTGTAGTAAAATCATAATCATAATAAGGTTATGTAAGGTTAATTAGGAGAACATGTGAGCAGAGGAGCTGAACTGAAGCTTTTCTGAAGACCCACACGAGGAATACATTATTAATTAGATATGAAAATATACATTTTGAACTTGGATTCTATGTAAGGATGTTTGACACTCATGATACTGGTTAACTGATTTACACTGGTGATGTCAAAATGAAAGTTGAGGGGTATAAAAGACCTTATGGTAAGTGCTACATGTTTTAGGAGAGATTTGACAGGTGACACTGCTGACCTGGACTCCTCAGGCAAAATCACTCCACAGCCTTGAAGCCTCTGACAACAAACACCCTCACTTTTCAGTCTCTAACTGTGATACACAAATAGTTATGAGGTGAGGTTCCTGCCTGCAGAGAACCTCAGGCAACATTAAGGCTCATGAGACAGAATAAGTGATTGTATATTATTTGGAGTTATGACCAGGTGCACATCTTCTTATTCACTATTTAGCAACACAGACTATATTTAAATTTTGGATTATCTATGTGCTGGACTTCCATCTGCCTGACAATCCTGCAGCCCTGCCAAAACCTCTGAGTCAACAGATATATTTTAATTGGTAATACTCAGAACTCCACTAAAAAGATGGAAAAAAGTAATCAGAGAACTCCTACAATCACATATAAAAATGACAAAATAAAAAGGCAAAAATTTACGTCTGTTGGATGACAGTCTGAAGTGTAAAAAACTACACTCAACTTTTATTGGGGGGGTGGTGGGGGCGCGATGACGATGACACACAATCTATGGTGGGTTTCCCCATTGTAATGAGTTCCAGAAAAGTTGGACAAAGATTTAACAGATGGATGGACAAACAATATGACACTGCTGTAGGGACAGTGCAGTATGTCATCAGCCCCACCCCGTTGTAAATCTCACTCCATGACTGGCTGTGTGAGTGCGCTCTATAAATACATCTGTCAGTAACTTTGTGGGATTGTGCATGTCTATGTATAACAGAAGTCTAGCTAGTCATTAGCGGATTGTTCAAAAATATTCAGATGTTGCTGCAAGGGTACTATCGCAACTTCACTGATCTCAGTGTGCGCACAGATGCGTGTGTACCTGTATGTGTGTTTGAGATGTCGACGTGCCAGCAACTCATAAACAAGTAGTAAATTTAGAATCCAACACCAACCTCTGTTTATTTTGAAGCAATTAAAATTCCTCAGAGCAAATGAAAGCCTCAGAGTATATTGAACCTCAATAGTCTCACAGATGGCCCGATCTATCTTTGTCAAAATTTTCCATCAAAGGGAGGGGGGGGTCTGTCTGCAATGAACAGATAAACTGGTCACAGATGAATACAAATACACAATATATATGATAAATCGACAGCAAGGCAGTTGCATGGAGATTGAATTCGCATAGAGAATGAATTTGCAGGGAGAATGAATTGAGCAGGCAAGACTAGTGCAATAGGAGAGACCCCTATGATTCACTTTTTGTACCCAGGAGAGATGGCTGTGTAAAAGGAAAACAGTGATTTAGAAAATGATTTGCTATTTACACACGGAGAAGAGGGAGTGATATCGAATGACTAGACGGATGAATGGATGAAAAGACAGATGCACTAATACACTAATCAGGGATGCAAGTGTTATGATGTAAGAGTCTATGGTCATGCCAGCAGCTGTGAGACTGTACTTGGGCAGAGCAGTGGTTTGTGTGGAAAGCTAACGTGAGCATGCTAATAATGCTAACATGCTGATGTTTCGCAGGTATAATGTTTACCTCGTTCACTGTCTAAGTTTAGTGTGTTAGCAGGCTAACACTTGCTAATTAGCAGTACACACAAAGTACAGCTGAGGGTGATGAGAATGACGTTAGTTTTGCGAGTGATGTAAGCGCTGGGCAAAACAAGTTTGACCTGACGATGGTCGTACATGAAAAGTCAGCAGATCAAAGTTAATAGAATTCATCATGAGGAGAACATGAATCTCTGGACCAAATTATACGATAAGAGATATTTTACTCAAAGGCACAAATGTCAACTTCATGGTGGCACAAGAGGAAATATCAGGTGATCAATGTCATTAGGATACATCTTAAGAGAACCATAAAGTCAATGTAAAATCCTGTGCCAATTCAGGTAGATGGAGATATTTTACTGGATAAGTGGAAATTTTGACCTGGTGGTGGAGCTGGATGAAAAGTCAGGGGATTATCAGCTGGCTCCATCCTCTGTGGACCACAAATATCTGTCCAAAATTTCATGGCAATCCAACCAATAGTTGTTGAGATATTTCAGTCTGGACCAACGTGGTGGACTGACCAACAAAAAAAAAAAAGAAAAAAAAAAAGGAATCTACCTTATGTACTGCCAAGGTCAGTCAGAGAGGGCGAGACGTTTGGAGAAAAAAATGTAGCAAGAAGCAAGGATGTGTAGATAAAGTTACTCAAAGTGAAACAAAAACCTAAAGAATGTCTCAAGGGAACGATAAAAGGCGGGATGGTCAGACAAAGGCGAGGAGGAAGGGAACTAATGACGAGAGAAACAATAGACAATAATACAGACAGAAAAAATATGGCACCAACAGCACCCATTGTAGCAAATGATAAACAGCAGAAGGAGTAAACAGATGGAGAAAAGGGGAAGGGGGTGTTTTTCAAAAGAGCAGCACATAGTGAAGCATGTTCCAACACTGCGTTCATCCAAAAGAGCACAAGACTCAGATGAGAGAAGTCTGGTCCAGCAGCAAGTAAAAACCAGTCGCTCTGATCCAGAGCAGCAACACACCCAATCCCACGATACAGCCGCTGGCGGGGAAACTCAGCGCGTGCGTGCGTGCGTGTGTGTGTGTGTATGTGTGTGTGTGTGTGTGTGTGTCTATGTGCCTCTCTCAAATCTCTCTCCTTCTACGTGTCTGTCATTCTCTATGTATTGCAGAATTGCTTGAACATGTTTGTGTTTTTATGTTATTTATTCATGCCTGTGTTTCAGTCTGTTACTGAGAAACCTGTGCAGTGTGTGGTTGTTGGGTTTGTCCCTCCAGGTTTAGATCTTCATCTTCTTCTGCTCGTCTGTCTGTAGAGTCCAGGGAGCAAAAATAAGGTTTCTGTCGCTATTGAAAACTTCTGAGGATGTTCGACTACAGACGGAGCAACTCGACAACACATCAGCTCTGAAACCAGGGCTATAAACTGACCGCTTTTGATGAGTGATAAAAGTCAGCCTACAGACATAAAGTAAGATAAACTATAAGCAATGTAAAATATTAACATTGAGTCTGTTCATCAGATTAAAAAGAAAACCCTTCTACACAGTTAATTTACTAGAGCATTCAACAGTCTCATTATGAGATGAAGCTTTGAAAGCATTTCAAAACAGAGATCTGCTTATTAGTGGTGTTCTAAGTCAAATATTGTCTTCTGGAGCTTGTACTTGACTATTTTTATTGGAGTTCCCCTAACTTGACAAAACAACTGATAAACATGAACAATAGTCTGAGTATACAAGAGTTTCTCATGTGTCTTGGGTATCACAATCATCTTGTTCCTAAAATCCTATGAGAATTTTCGACTGACATCATATAAATCACATGTCTAAAATTTATGTTTTTTTTAACAAAAGATAGGAAGACACACACACGCCTAGCTGGACAATGACCTAAGGCACTTTTGGATAAGGTCTCTGGCTTGCAGGCATTGACATGGATACAAACAAAGACAAAGAATTTGCCAGAAGGTTCCAAGGAAAATTTTATACACACACACACAACACACACACACACACACACACACACACACACACAACACACACACACACACACACACACACACACAATCTGTCTTTTCAGTGCAGATCTTAGCATCCGATCACACCGGGAAGCCCTAATTGACACATCTAACTGCTTGCAGACAGGATTTCGAAGCCAAGGAGCTAAGTCACATCCTGATGTGGTCATGCAGAGATTGGACATTGGGGAAATGGGAACAGCAGTATACTATAGGCCCAATTTGAACAAATTAGTGGCTATATTAGCAAAACCACTCCAGGGAAACTGTGGGGGCGCTATAGAAAACAACCACACAAGCACCTGTGTGCAATGGTCATTAAAGACAATAATATACCTGGTGCCAGTAATAACACGAACCACTGCAAAAAATAAAAAGCACAAAGCTGCTCAGTGTACCTTTTCTCAAACTTTGGGAGCTGTGTAGTAGGCTGGATTCACAGCAGATGCTGCTAGTTCATCAAAAACATTGAAAAAAAAACATTGTTTTCATATCTTGTTTCCAAGAAATGAGGTAAAACACTGAGAAAGGAGAAGTGGGCAGTGAGAGACTGTTATAAGGATACTGTCATCACTGTTTATACAACAGGGGGGACTTTAATAAAAGATTTCAGTTAAACAAAAGAAGTAATCCCACCCAACTTTTAGAACTGCAAACTAATTTGTGGGAAAAATGTTGGTGGACAGGTGTGTTTACTTATAAGGTTGTTTACGTTATTATTATCAGTGTAGTACTAAAGACTGTCAACTGACCACCGCTAATGTAATGACTGTGTGAGGATGTGCAAGAGTGTAGGTTCATGTTTTTCCTACCTCTATCTGCAACATGGTGAGCTCTCCCTCCAGCTTTCTCTTGAGGGGCACCTCCTTTTTCTTCAGGTCAATCTGTCTCTTCTCTTCGTTAATTGCTAACTGCAAGTCTCTCATCTCCTTCTCCATCATCTCCAGCGCCACGTTGCCCTTAGTGATGGCCGCCTCTTGGATGTTCACCTTCTCATAGTGGTTGAACAACACCTCCTCATGCTCCAGGAGCTGAATGCCACTGTCAGTCACACACACACACACACACACACACACACACACACACACACACACACACACACACACACACACACACACACACACATCATTTGCTACATGTAGTTTACATCCTCTACTTGAATTCAGGGAAAATTTGTGATTTTTTTTTTGTGAAAACTTCAAATATTGTAACCTACAGAAAATTGCGTCTTTGTATGGTTGTCTCTTGATTCTTGTTCATTTCTATAAGCGCCTGCTCCTGGAGGTTGACCATTTGCGCGAGTTTCACCACCTCATGTTTGCTGTCCTCACTCTGCTGACTGATCTGACGGTGCTTCCATGCAACCTGGAAGATATTGGTAAAAAAAAAGAAAAAAAAAAAAAAGTGAATGCTTTTAAATACAATGAAATGCTTCCACTTGATATTGCATGACACGGATTGCTACAATAGAGAACACAAAAGTTAAACTGTGTGTTTCATCAAACACTTCAGAGTAAGACACAAACAATTTAGAGATTCCAACAAAGACAAATAACAGAGGACGCTGTTAAACTCTGCAACTCCTGAGTCATAGTACACTCTGTAACATATTGAATCTGTTCATTTGTTTGTGATATTGGTTTATAGCAAAGAAGATCCACAGCGTGTTTCCCACAGTGTGTTTTGACTGATCTCATCTCTGTGTTTGTGTGTGTCGGTCTCGACCTTGGAGATGTCATTGCGCAGCTTGTCCCTCATTTTGGAGCTGTTGGAAAGCTTCATACGAGCCTTTGTGTGCGACCTGGAATGGAGACACATGAGCGCACACAGAGAAAAATATCAAGGATGTTATACTGAATAAAAAGGGATGCAGACATAGATTCTGTGGTAATTATCAACAAATGCAATGGTCAACAAAAAGCTACAATAATAATAACTAGAAAATTCCAGGGAAATTTTGAGTGCCACGGGGGCTACTGCCGGGATGAGTACATGATTTATTTCCAGTGTTCAAAAGTCACCCTGATCATATTCTGGTTTTAAGAAATGTCTTGATATAAAAGACTCTGATATAAAACAATGTCACATCCCTCCATCATGTATTATGTGGGAAATATCTCATATTCTGTGTTATTTTTTTTAATAAAACAAGAGGCAACATGTCTTCAAACTGGCATTTAAAGGGTTAAAATCCTGAAAACTAATAAACATTTGGTAGGTTTGAGCAGAACTGAAGTGGTTTAAGAGATGTATGCAAAAAAAAAAAAGCAGAAAAAATATTGATATATGATGATTTTATAGCATTTTCTTTGTGTGTCCTTTTTTGGACGCGAGGAACCCCAGAGGGTACAAAATGTGTTACCAGTGTATAATAGACCTGTAACAGTGACTGTAACTGACATTAGATTTTAAAAATATGTCAAAAAAGACACTTTCTTGCAGAAATCCATACCTTCAGCTGTAACACAGCCAAAATGATCAGCAAATCAAAAAAGAAAAGTGAAGAAAATGTCCAAAAAAGGACAGAGGGACCCCTGAGGGTTAATAAATCCCCTGAACTGCTATTTAAATTACCACTATTATGTTTTTTTCTGTGCTAAATTTAACATTACTGGGGAGGAGAGCAACGCGACTAGAAGTGACAGCGAGAGAGGGCTAGTAGCTTCTCCTCTACTCTGTCTCAGCGGAGACCGTCACAACTTCATTCACTCTTTTAACAAAACAAAAAAAAAAAGCTACGAAGGAAGCAGTAAATGGACTTACATATTTAAGACCTAACTAAATGTAATTTAATACCTAACATGCGGCTAATGTAAAGCTAGCAGAGCTTGGAGAGTTGGTTATCTGGTTGCTAGGCGCACGCACGCACGCACGCACACACACAGGTCAGGAGCTGCCGTTGCCATGGCAATGTGAAAATCTGCCCAGAATTTGGCTTCTACATGGCTTCAAACAACTGCAAATTATGAGAAAACCGTTACTTCTTTTCATAAACCGAAAAGACCGTGCCAGACACTGAAGCCAGAAGTTTCTACAGTCTCTATTTTATTCAGATATTCCTTAAAATGAGTGAGTAAGCTCAGTGCGAAGACAGAGTGAGATTCTTTTGAAAAAAAAAGACGATTACATTAGGTGTCAATGAGAGTGAGACAGGTATTGCTGCCGGACTCGGCACCCCCGTTTAAATTTTGTGCAGACCCTGCCTGTCAAAGTTACATTTTATGAATCCCAACAACTATGTCTACATTTTCAGAAAGAATTATATGGCTCCTTTTTACGGTTTGGCTGCGAGCTCGAGTTAAAAATAAAAATAAAGGGTATTCTTTACTGCTTCACGCACTCTAGCCAACTGACGCTTTCACTCTAACTTTGAAGAAAAAGTGATTTGCACTCCTCCTTTGAGTGCTCACAGTTTGAAAAGTTTACATGTTATGTAAAAACAGTTCCTGTCTTTTTGAGAGAGCAGAAGTTTTCCTCAGTTTTATAGTTTGAATCACATTTCTACGTGCAGGTATGAGAGAGCTGGGTGACTCAGAAAAAAGGTGCAATTTTGTAGAAAAAAGGTGGGTTTCTAAAGAAAATTCCAATGCATTTCTAATGCATTATTTATTCCCAGTTTTTTGGGAATAACTTTGGGAAAAATTGGAATTTTAACACCAAAAGTCATAGCACCCCTTGCGGGATCAAGACGCATGTTTTGATGTATATATTACCGGGGTTTTCTCAAAGCTGCGGGACGAGTTACGCGCCGAAATTTGGCGGAAGAATAATAAACCCGAAACAGAATATTAGAGGCACTCCTCTCAGCTATTCTAGCTGTAAAGGAGTGCCTCGGAGCTGAGCACCCGTGGCACTAATAATGTCTTCACAAAATGAACCCTATAAGCTTTACAAAGGCAGCATTTGTTGCAAGGATTTTATCGTATTTCATTCTAGATGTGTATGGCTTCTTTTCTGCATTAGTATGTGCTATTTTTCTGTACTAACGAGTCATACACACAGGCATCCCTAAACCCTTCCTCTACAAAACACATGCACGCACACCTGTCCTTGTTGATGACAATGGATCGTTGGATCTCCGTCTCGTTTTCCAGGACCTTAACCTGCTCCGTCAGCTCTGTGATAGTCTGTGAGGCGATCTGCTTCAGCTTGATGTATTTAATCTTCTCTTCCATGATCGTGTCACACAGTTTAGAATACTGTGATATTCTGAGGCGGAAAAAAACTGATAAGAAATGAACCCATTCTTTACCTGCATTACAAAGACCGGCTACTATCAAGAGTGAAAGCTGGAAAACACACTTAGTTTAGCTAGGTACTATAGGATTTATATACAGCAGGCTTTATATCATTAGCCAAGAACATTTGTTAATGGCTGACTCATCTGATAAAGTGGCCTGAAAACTTAATGTGTTAAAGTTAAATTCAGTGATAAAATATGATGATAACATTGGTAAAAGGTCATATTTATGCACATGATAAATTATCAGCAACTCAAAGTTTGTTAAGACACAACTAGTTTGAGGTTTCATTAAATCTCCATTTACCATTCATATAAAACAAGAGTTGTTAGCAGTGATTGCTAACAGAGGATTTACAACATTTAATCATCATCCTGTCCCTTTTGCTTGATTAGGTGCAGTTTTAAGTGTAGTGAAGTATGACCAATTAGTAAGTTATGGTTTTCTACCCAGACAACATGTGCAGATGTCTGAATTAATTGTGATCCCAGCTGTTACACAGATCAGAGGAGCCAAAAAAACAAAGAGGGAATCAATTATAAGTGGCTAAACTTCAATATACTGTGTATAGGAATTTGATTTGCTGCTCACACTGATTGCTAAGACTGTGGACATAATGTACAGGTACTAACTTTGAATGCAGAGACACCATTCCTGCTACTGCATGTACTGTGCAATGAAATATGACAATTTATCTCCATATTATGCTTAAAAAAAAAAAAAAAGAGAAAGTAAGAGCTTCCCTTAATGCCACCAATTAACAGCTTAGTAGCTTCTCTGTAACAAAAATCCTCTTCTCACCAAACACACTGTCACATGTAATGGAAGGTGAGTGATGCAGAAAACAGAAGAGAAAACAACAGTGACACCTGCGCTGTAGCATGATATTCAGCTTGTTGTGGTCCATGATGATTAGGTCTTTTTCTCGCAGCTCGTGCTGGATGTGCTGGTTCAGTTGCTGTGGACACAGTTACACAGGTAAAGCCACAGTTTCATCACTTATGTGTGTGTGTGTGTGTGTGTGTGTGTGTGTGTGTGTGTGTGTGTGTGTGTGTGTGTGTGCGCATGTTAATGTGTTTGAGTGAATAAATAGATTAGCATTAACACAACACATTAGCTGATCTAGTGGTCCTGGTTTAGTGTGTGATTTTTTCTAAAGTTTTTTTTTTTTTAGGAATTCACTGATTCACTGGTCATTGCTGACTCGTGTTTTCATTGCTTACTAATCAGGAAGGAGATACTGTATTAGAACGGTTTTGGGGAAAAAAAAGCATAGGCTACTACTATATTTGATTTTAGCCAAGAGGAAGAATCTGCTGGACACCTATTTCAGCCAAATTGAAGAGTCTAAGGGGGAAATTCTTTTGGCAGATATAAAATCTATATATTCTTTTCAAATCATTCTGAACCGATCATACTGTGGTGATATTTGCACTCTTTGAATTTGCCTCATTTTTGGTTGCTCTCCTGTCACACTAACATCAAACTAATCCTACTTTAGTCACTTTGATGTTTTTGGGTAAAATATACATCTGTGTCTGTGCATGTTATTAAATGCACTAATGAAGACATCAAGACTTGATTCAAATAGATCTTTCTGTGCATGCGCCCATGCTTACATGTTCCTGATTGTGTGTGTGTGTGTGTGTGTGTGTGTTTGTGTGTGTGTGTGTGTGTGTAGTTTGCGTGTTGTTTGTGTTGCACCTCAGCCCTGAGCAGTTCACGGTGCTTCTGGCCCCTCTCCTCGGCTTTGATCTGTGTCAGACATCTGAGGTTGTGGAGTTCTTCTCTGAGGCTGTTTGACTCCCTCAGCAGGTCCTGAATCATCCCACACTGCTGATTCTTCTGGCTGTCCTCCTCAGCCACTGAGAGCTGCTTGGGAACAAATGTACGGATGTTCTCATTTGAAAAATCTCAAATTTAAGGGTTACTGACAACAGAATGAGACCATAAAGTGGACTAAAAGTCCCTTAATACAAGGATGATGGATAGAGCAGGATATAGTCTAGTATGACTATAAGTTTTGTATGACTATGTGACATGCTGTAGGATGTGAAAATTATGTAATAGAAAATCTAATTTTGTCTGGAAGATAAAGACGCTAAAAATGAAGAATATAAGAACTTAAATCAACTATGTTAAGTTTTATTATGTCTCAGAACTTTTTTTTCCACTTCTTGTCTCTTGCACCTGATGTTTTATGTTTAACACTTTACTATCACAGTTTCAACAAAAAATGAAATTGCAGGCTCCTCAAAGACTTCTGCAGTAGACTGCATTATATTTTACATTTGCGACTGATATTGTGTCCACCCCTGCACTTCGTCAGCACCTGTTTTTCAAAGCTGACTTTGAGAGTGTCCACCTCTTTCTGAAGCTCCATCCTCTGCTGAATACTGTCTTCTCTTTTGGGAACAGCATCTAACTGGAAATTCAAGTCAAGACAGTCAGTAAGGTTAACATCAAAAGTCTTTAGATTTTCAATGTTCAAGGAGATCTTACATCTGCTGTAGTCCCTCCATAATCTTACAAAAAGGCTGGAAAATAAATTTTTATCAATTGCTTCCCTGATTATAGTCCTTTAGACTTCACATACCGAGGATAAAAAAGACTGTGAGGATCCAGTACAAAGATTAGCAAACTTCATATCAAATTCACTCAGTGCATATTCAATCTCACATTAAACATTGACTGCAAAAATAATTAATACTATATATCAGAGTTTCCCTAAGGCCTCTCTGATAGCGCTTGGATCAAGCGACACTGTGAGTGTTCACTGAAACTTATAAAAGATGAATGCCCTCAGGGGTTGGGATTGCCCCTCTCTGCAGGGTTGCCAGGTCTTGTGTTCAGTGGTATGAGCTGCTTCACTCCTTATTTAAAAATTGCTAATTGTCTTCTTCTCTGGCAGAAGAATAAAACTACACCAATATGTTTAAGACAACATTGCAATAGAATTTCATTTCAGTTACATGAAGCACTTCATACTAACCATTATTAGCCCTCATGCTGTGTATAGCTTAGACCACAATACTGTGTAAATATTAAACCCATCAATCATCCCATTTGATTTAAGTGTGATGGATTTTTGAGGTGTAGCCACGGACTGTCCAATCCTGATCTGAGCAGCCTTCACAGTCAAATTTATGTTTGTTTATATGTATCATGTGAGAGATGTTGATGATTGGCAGATTAGAGCGTCAATGAATCTAATTGTACAACTGTTTTGTTTTCCATATTTCTTACATTTGTGAATTCCCCAATGTGTCATAACGATTTCCTTTCATACTGTAATGTGCTTGTGAGATGTGCTGATGCATTTCCCATGACTGTCTCTCCCTCTCTTCTTCTCTCCACTTTCTTTTTAAAAACTGTTAACATCAGTAGAATTACAGGAAACTTGAGAATAACAAAATGCTTCTGGTGTAACGCAGGTTAAGGACTTAATGCGTTTATCATTGGCACAGTGACATTTGCACTCAAAATGCTCCCACACCTGTGTTCAAGCCTGGAGAATTTACCAAAACAACTGCCAATAGCAGTGAAACCATGAGTATATTTCCAAGCAGCGATTAGGTGTTACATGTACAAGAGTAGCGTTCCACTATATAAACACATTTCCTCACATTGGGATGATTTTGTTACAGTTTCTGGGAATATAAGATAACTCATGGACACTCCAACTACTTTCAAATTTGGGTAGATTTTCCTTCTGCAGACATTTAAAGTATCAATCCACCGGTCACCTGTGCCTGTAACTCATTGTAGATAGATTGCATGTGTTGTAGCTGCTCAGTGGCCATTGTCAACGCATACTCCATCCTCTTGAGGGCTTGCATCTGCCTGAGGGAAAACACAGGCACCCTTTAAACATTTATCGACATCAAAAGGCTATGGCTCCTAACACTTTTCAGCTGGATTTCACTGTCTCAAATTTGACTCATAATATATCGATTCTTGTAAAATATGAAGAGTTTTAACTCGGTTTGGAATGCAGCTAAAGAAATGCTTTGAACCTTTGGTTAAATTAGTCTTAAAAAAAAGAAGAAAAAAAAAGAAAAGAAAAATCACAACGAGACTTGTTGGTAATCAAAACATAAGCTGTACAAGTGCAAGTGCCCTCATACAGTGTGTAATTAATGGATGTGTGGAGACTTATTTACATGTGTGATAGAGCTCAGTTTGACATATTTTTGTACCTATTTTTCTCTCTGAGCTGCACAGACTGGTTCTTATACAGGTGCTTTCTGTCACTCATGATGTTCTGCAGCTTCATTTCCAGGATACCTCTGTTGATGAAAAACACATATTGTCGTGTGAAAACACAGAGCGAAAGCCTCTCTCCCAACCCTAAAACTAAATCAAATACTGTATTTCTATATATGTTATATACGGTATACTGTATGTCTATATATGTTGTTGTTGTTAACTGAATCAGATTTGTTCTTTCAAACACTTTCACCAGTGTCCATTTTTTACTAGAGTGAGTTTTGTACCTGTTCCCAATGAATTCAGCCTCTTCCTCCCTGTTGACCTCCTGTTCTTTCAGCAGCTGTCTGTACTCTGCCTGACTGGCCTCTACTTGGGCCTGGAGAGCCTCCAGCTCCTGCATCATCACCTTCTTCTTCATCCTGAGGGAGTGGTTATGCTCGTCCACCTCCTTCACTTGCTGCTCCGTTTCTGAAATCTCTGTGTTTAGTGCTCCTATCTGCTTCTTTGCAGCTCTAGTGTGTTTGTATGAAGGGGACAGAAAAAAATGAACATACAAAGAAAGTAAAACATAATATATAATACCATATATACCATGGCCATAAGAGCATCCTTTTATCACTTCACACTTGCCCTGTAAGAGTGAATATCACATGAAATAACAGCATGTGCATCCATCTTTTACACACACCCCCCAGCAGTCCCACTCAGCTTGGTGCATTTCAAATAGCTCACATGGCTCATACAGACGGCTCCACAGCATCACTTACGAGCCAAATATTAATTTGAAATAAACATAAAAAGAAACTGCAGTGATGCTGCAAGTGGAACTATTCTCTGGTGATTAAGGGGCTTTTGAATGCAGCTTCCCTTAAATATGAAATTAATGATGCCTGCTGATGCATATGGTTGTCATTTTTATTAAATGAGAAGGATTGCCACCTTCAAATTCTTGAAAATAATTTAACTTTCGCTACAAATAGTACCTTATTTTTCACTTCATTATTTGGATTAAAAAGTGCCGTTCCACAGAACTGCAAAGTCTACAGTACATCAAAAGGAGTGTGGCTGGAAAGATACCTTGCAGAGAGGAAACCGAACAACAAATGAAACTGGAAAATTTATTTTTTTTCCCCACGTAAAAACTGAATGAAGAATATTTAATATCAGTTTCGCACAGATTCTGTTGTTGTTTTTCTGTTCCATATCAGGTTTAATCAAAAATTTACACTCAGCAAAAAACAATTAGCAGCAGATGCTCATTTCTTTTGTGTATGAGATCAAGATGAAGGGAGGGAGACGTATCAGAATGATTTAAACCATATGACTCAAGGATTGTGCAATTCAGGGAGTAGTTTTCAAAAGGTGTTTCTTCTGTATTTTTTTCTTTCCCCGTAGTGTTGTCTCACAGAATTTGCTCATTTTTAATTCCCGGTGTTTGAACTTTCCTGCTCTTCCCCAGTAAAGAACTTTACGGGGTTAAATGTACTTACTCCGTCTTGGAGCGTTTCCTTTCAATCTTCTCAAAAATCTGGTCAGGTACGCTGATGAGCCGGGCTTTCTCAGCCTTCCAACAAACACAGAAACACATGCACACACAAATGTAAGATGGCACATGGTTTTTCATTTTTTTGATGGTGTGCTGTAAGCCATACTCATTCATACACACACACACGCTAACACACAGACCTCTTTGAGCTCTATGATCTCCTTCTGGTCCTCCAGCTCTTTCTGTTCTTTCAGTATCAGAGTTTCATGGGTTTCCACATCTTCCATCAGACTTCTGTGCAGAGAGTGAGAGTAAGATACACACAAAAAAGCTAATTTATCTTCTAAAAAAAATGGTGATTAACAGCCCTTAAGATTCAGCAGCAGTGCTTCTTACTGTATTCAACTGACAAGACATAAGACAGTTTTTATGTCTTCATTGCACTGTCACACTAGCTGGATCAATAGAAGTTAAAAGCCCCAGCAATGACAGACCTGACTTCCAGTTGTTTCTGGGCCACCTCTTTCCTCAGATCCTCATATTTGTCCTGCAGGGCTTTTGTTCTGCTCTCCAGCTCCTGGAGGACCCACCAACAGTATGAACATTAGATCACAAATCAAGATTTTCATGTTAATGATAGGAATTTAATTGAGTTCTGGCTGTGCAGCCAAAAGACTATTGTTTTTGTCTTCATTTCATAGTGTCTCATCCCAACTGTCAGGCAAACTGACTGTTGGAACTGAGTCTTTTTTATAGTTAGAAAGACTTTTATTGCTTGTATTGCTTTTGTCTAGGTGAGGGTCATTTCAATTTAGATATTTTATTAGTTATTTTAATATTAAGAAGCCAAAGTCAAGCTTCTTTTTCAGAGTTTAAACAATTTTGTGGTACTGAAAGTATTTGTAGTTTGATGCCCAAATTATAATTCTCATAATTTTATGCACAACAGAGATATGCTTGACACACACACACACACACACACACACACACACACACACACACACACACACACACACACACACACACACACACACACACACACACACACACACACAACATCTACAATTAGAAATATATGTGAGGCCTCAGTGATGAAACATAGTATTAATTATGTAGGTGTGTGTTTGGTACCCAGGAGGGGTCACACACAGTATTTCATTAGACTTAATATCACACTTGACGCTGTTGGTCTGATAGGGCATATATTTTGATAACAATATGAAAGGGACTCAAAAGGCCCTTTCACACTTACCCTTTGTTACATTAAAAGATAATTGGCTGAGCTGTTCTGGTAAAAGCTGCATGTTGTTATTTGTTATTTAACAATTCCTTCTTTTTGATAATTGAAAATTATTTGGACTCAATTCTGATATTCATTTTAAGAATCGTTCATGTTCTTGTGTAGTGTGTGTTCATAGTGACGGTGAAAAGCTTGTCCACTTAACATGATAATTCATGTTAAACAATTCACAATTCAGAAACTGTTTTACTGTAGCTAAACTACATGTGTCACTGGTTCTGGAAATATTTTCCTTATGTTAGATTCACTTTGAACGATAACCTGTACAACAGGTCACCAAAAACAAGGACATGTGGGTGTCTCCTGAAAAATGTGGTTATGCTATAGCCATTTGTTATCATTCAACTTAATTTCTTTAATATCAGATTTATTCCTGTGAGAGCAGAAAGTTTTACAGGAAGCATGTCAGCTACAATTGCAGCAACTGTCCAGTGACCAGCCTGATAATGTCTGAGTGTAGGTTCTTGTGATAACATTTTCAAATACCCCTTGTTTAGTCCGTTAAATGCCAAAATGTTTTGGCTTTTAAATATTACCTATAAGCCTTTTTGCCTCATGGACAGTGTAGCTTTTGAATGCTATGAAAATGATACCAGCCATTGGCATGAAAGCAGAGTTCTGGCACATTTCTAATGTTTTGTTTTTGCAATCAGTAATTAAACAGAAATTGGCATCAGCAACAGAATTTTGATGAAGTTTAATGATTGTAGAGTTGTGTATGCAGTTCTCCCTGAGACTTGCCCTCAGGGTCTTATGTTCGTATTCTTGTACTGAGCGGATTTTCTTCAACACAATTGCCGATTGTTTGTGATGATGACTCAACAGCTACTGTAGATTTTCATGCCTATCCAAGTGTTGGAAATACCCAAAGTGCACTACATTGTGTTAGACCTCTGACAGACTGAATAATAATAGTATACATCATGGCTTACAGCGCGATATACAGTCAGCATTCAACTAGATACTGAGATTCTATGAGGATTCATGAATGTTCTTATTTTTAGTGTGTGTTCCTTTTAATACAACACATATATTATGAATCATGTGCATTATAATATAGTGTGAGCAGAATTACATTCCATTTATACATTTATAAATGTGTATATGACTACCAGCCATTATTAACTTGATTTGCCTGCTTTAAGTTAAACAGTTAAAACCCGCTCTCCATGTGTAACAAAGATTAAACCTTATTCAATGTGTGTGCCATCCTTTTGTCTGAATGTGAGACTGGAATACAAAAAGATTCAGCTTCACATTGCTTTAAATGGCCCTAAAAAGAGCCAATGGCAAGTCATCATATGGAGGGATTAAGCCTGGATAGAGGCTTAATGTAAAACTCATATTTATCCTCTCTGAAGACCGTTGTTGCAGTAGTAATCCACATCTCTGAAACTAGACGTGGATGGTGCAATGATGAACTTACAGCAGGTTTTGGCTGATTCTCATTCTCTTTCACCAGATACTGCTTCTCTTCCCGGAGACTGCATAGAGGTGAGGTAAGGTAAGTGGAGGTGAGGTGATGAGACGAGGGGAGAGGAGGAAAAAATGTGAAAAATAAAATAGAATCAACGGGTTATTAAGATAAAGAAATGACATTTTTCAGTTCCTGGTTGGACAGAAAGAGGAATGCGTTGAGGGGAACTTGGATTTACATTAAAAATACCCCGATGTGCAGTTTTCAGTTAACTAAACTCATGCTAAATCCGTCTTACTTGAAAGGCAAAAGGATTCAGAGCCCATGTTCTCGAAATGGGTGTCAGAAGTTTTAAATTAGTTCTATGAAACCTTTCTATTTTTATTAATGAGTGAATAAAAACTTCATGATATGCTGTAGAAACAGTGTATAAAAAGAGTCAGTATATACTGTACATATGTATACATACACACACTCACAAGCTTTCTCAAACATAAAGTACCATCCAACAAAGTTCAAATGTGCATATAAAAACCCCATAATTTATTAATTTTTTATTTCCCTGTGGCATAAGCTTTTTGAGCAGCTGATTAAAGTTTGCATGAAATAATTCAGCTCTGTTATTGTGAAAAACCTTACAACAGCACATAGTGTACAGCTGCATGTTTCACCGAGTAAATTATATTAATCTTCTTGACAAGTTGATGTATTGGATATTAACTGATATATAGAAAAAACTGCATGAATGCTAAAATATGTGACTGGAAAAAGTGCTGAATTCCTGTGCATCTGTTTGCCTACGGATAAAGGACGCATAGATTCTAAAAAGGCATATTTGCATGGCGAGCATCTGCTTGTCATATGCAGACCGCTAGCCATGTGGACAAGAGATGGAGAACGGAACCGGCTGGAGTGGGTGAAATAAAGAAAGGCTAGAAAGAGACGAAACTGAGACGATGACAGGACAAGAGTGCTCACTACCAAAAGCTGTCACAAATAATATGCACACTCAGTGTCTAATACTGTCTATTACTGCATCCTCAGAGAACGCTCTGTAAGTGTTTTCATTTAATATTTCAATTACTGCTGGGCCCACAGCTCTCTGCCTCAGCTGTGTGCTCCAGACTAAAAATCACTATACTACGGAGCATATCTTTGCAATACAGTGGCGAGTTTATCTGATGAGTGGTTTAATATTCTTCATCTGACCTTGTAGGATTTATCCATAAGCTGATTACCAGTTAAAACAAAACTGATTAGTCAAAATTATTATTTTAGAGACTTTGCTTTAATTGGGAGCTTTAAAACCCCTCATTCATATTTTCACCTATAGAAACCTCATTCACTCTTTCACCACACAAGCTCGTATTAGTTAATCTTTCACTTCCGTGGTCTCCACATACCCTGTCAAACTTTATTGGGCTCAATGTTGGAATGAACTTACAGACACCAATTGTTTACAGTTCACGCACTTCACCTATTTCTGCTGCTTAGACTTCAACACACATTTTTGTTGCACTTCACTGACATTTCAACTGCTTTCATCTCTAAATCACAGTTCAACTGACTGCTTGCAGTGTTTTGTTTTTGCAAATCCCATTTGAAACCAGGTGGTTCTCAAACATTTTGGGAAGCACCGGTGTATGTTACCATGTTGCTTAGCAATGTTCCAATAACCTCACTTTGGCACAGCAGAGTTTGTGTATAGAGAAGAGAGAGAGGTACTTGAGTGAGTTATTTTTCATTTTTGTGGGCGTGTTTGACCCTTTGGATACGCTGACAGTTGTGCCGAGTGAGTTGGGGGAAGGAAAAGAGAAACCTGCAGCAGAAAAGAAAAATGAAGAAAATTGACTGCGCTGAGAAAAGAGACTCATGGGAGTGAAAGGAAAGAATTAGAAGAGAGGAACAGAAACGACTACAGGACTGACGCCAAAACACTGACCATTATGGAGCTTAGACAAGTAAACACATTCTCATAGCAAACATAACAATCCTCTTGAAATGCGTATACATCTCATTTGTTGTGTACATCAACTCTTCCCCTCATATGATAAACCTTAAGGAAATGTGGCTACTGAAAAAGAAACCGTTTCGGCAGTCTTTATTCCTATTCTTGTAAACTGTTTCAGTGGTGCAGAAACCCCCCCCCCCAAAAAAAACAGTTGTAGGCCAAGCAATACACACACAGTATCAATACTGTGTGCGTGTGTGTGTGTGTCGTACATTGTCACCTTCACCTCCCTCTAAAGTCAATAAAAACTTGCAAAGATGCTGCCTCATGTAGCTCAATGTTTGGTCCCTAGTTATTTAACTGTGACTGTGTGTGTGTGTGTGTGTGTGTATGTGTGTGTGTGTGTCCATACACGCGAACGCTTTCATACTGTACACAACTTCTCTCTTCACCACTCCAGTTTCACTTCTGTGTATTGCTCTTACTGTCCTCTGTCTCTCGGGTTCCCGTCAGTGGTGTGTGTGTGTGTGTGTGTGTGTGTGTGTGTGTGTGTGTGTGTGTGTGTGTGTGTGTGTGTGTGTGTGTGTGTGTGTGTGAGAGAGAGAGAGAGTGTCGACAAAGCTCCAGCCGAATTCGAGAGGAGTTTGTGTCAAGTTTGAAATGTCAACTTCATTTGATTTATTTGGCATTTGATTCGATATCTGACTGAAACTGAAGCTTGTAGCATGAGTGACTGCAATAATAATGAGTGTATGTATATGTACAAAGCTCACCACTTCAGTTGGTGTTGTGTCTTGTACTCTCTGTCCTCAGCAGCTCTCAGTTCATTGTACACCTGGAGGAGCTGTTGCCTCAGTTCATTGACCTCACTTTCAGGCTCCTCAGACGTGCTCTGCTCCTCTGTTGCCTCCACCTCCGCCTGCAGCCTCTGCAGCTCAGCACGACACCTCTTTGCCTCTTCCAGACGCTGGATCTCAGAGTCCTGGGCACTTTGAGATGAAACAATGATTTAAGTAATGTGATGTTACATTTACACAAAGTAGTAAACTCAAACCAGTTTAAAACAGTGAAATACAAAAGAAAAGAAGGATTCAGACTACTGTCATCAACAGGAAATTAAGATGAGGCTGCTTACTTTTATTTGCTCATTGAAAATTTGTAAATCTAAATTTTATATATCTTTTGCTACCTGCTTTCAGGAAAAAGTGAAAACAGCTTCACTTGTCTTAGCACAGTCTGAATACGTTTTTTTCACAAAACTTGTGGTACAATAGGCATGTAAATTATACTTTAGATGCTGATTTTCATGATAGACTTCTGACTACTGTGCTAGTTAAATTTAATGTGCACATTCAGATTTTTTCCCCTCGTTTTCACAGGAAATTGGGGCCTCAAACGATAATTTCACTCCTTCTATTATGTCTTGGTGGTAATTTTGAGAATAACTGTTCAACCACGGATTTAATAAAGCTTGAAAAGAATTATGCTTTGGGAAATGTCTTTGACAGCAACAGTATCTCAGCCTGTTACAGCTGGAGTGGTTGTACCTTCTTCTTACTGCTTCAGCGACGTGTTTGCTTCCACCTCTTTGCTCTAGTCATTATTTCATTTTTGGCTCCACTAAGTGAGTGAGAAATAA